>NC_079147.1:284741491-285071491 GCF_945859685.1 Eupeodes corollae
GCATTAACAAGAGCAATTCTAGTCATGAAGAGTGCTTTATCAAATAAGCCGTTCGGATTCGGCTTAAAATTGTAGCTTCCCTCCATTATTACTCGCACTATTGCGTCGCGTCGCCTAATTTATTCTTTTAAGGTTTCTTGTCTTATGGACTACTTAAAGGCGTCGATTTCTGCGTTTTACAGCTAAAATGCCGCCAGAAGAAAAAAACTATAGAAATCTATCCGATGCAACTTTTACTTTTGAAACCAAAAATTGAATGAAAGTGTCATATCTTTAAAAGTCTTCTTTCCTAATAATACAATTTATATTTTTGTATAACTCGTTAAGATCATAAAAATAGTGTCGACAAACAAAATTTTAGTAATCGATTTTGACAAATTTTAGTAATCGATTGATACAAATAATTGTTTTCAGTGTTGTGTCAAGGTTGTACATCCTTCGGAATGTATTTGTAGAGGGTGATTTTTTAGCTATTATCTTTATGGCAACACTGGTTTAAACAGCTGACGCAAGTTTCGTGTTTTGTTTCACTGTCAAACATCTTAAGTTTGGTTCATAATTTAACCATTGCTTCTATTACAAATAAGCAACACTTGCAAATTATTGAGATTATACAAAATGTATGCTCTGTTAAGAAAGTTCATCGCGCGCTTCTTCCATTTTATGGTCAGTTTAATCGACCCACTGAAGCGGCTATTTGGGCAATTGTGACTAAATTTCGCACCAAATTTACATTGTTCGACATTAAGCCACTAACACGCTTACGGATTTAGGTGTGATGCCTTTTAAAATGCAGCTGGTGCAAGAATTGAAGCCGAACGATCTACTGCAACGTAACATTTTTAGTGAATGGGCTCTTGGAAAATTGGCCGAAGATCCACTTTTTTACCGAAAAATTGTGTTAAGCAACGAAGCACATTTTTGGCTCACTGGGTACGTAAATAAGCAAAACTGTCGATTTTGGAGTGAATATCAGCCAAAGGCATTGCAAGAGCTACAAATGCATCCAGAATAAGTCAATGCATCCAAGAAAGCTGTATTTAACTAACGATTTAAGGGTGAATCTTTGCTCTTTAGAAACTGAACTTTATTATTTTTATATAAATATGTATATATGCAACTGTCATATTTTAAGTACAATCATGTGTAAGCCGATGAGTTTATTATAACTGATCAGATGTCAATATTGTATGTATTTTGATTTTTTTTTACATCCAAAATATTTTTATATTTAATCATAATTTACTATAAAACTTATTTAGGACATCTTTCTTAAAGCTTAAATAAATGAATCAAAGATTCATATCTTTTAATAAAACATACAAGTTTTTAAGAATATAATACAAACAAATTTTGACTTTTTAAGATCATTTGTAAGAAATTTGTATATATAAATAGTTATAATACATAATTTAAAACAAATATAGTATCAAAACCTATTTTCCCTCGAAATATTTTAACTTTGACTATTGAAAAAAAAAATCACGGAGCGACTTTCCATTACCGCAGCACGAATTTCCTTCTGATTTTTTTTTTACAGTTAGGTAGGAGTCTCAATAGAACATGTTTTATATATTAGGGCGAGGAAACAACTTTAAGTCATAAAAAAAAATATTTTCTTTTTCGGACTTAACCCTACCTTTTTTGTATTGCATTTTTTGAGTCTAAAACAAGTTTTTTTTAATTGATAGCACGGCGTACTAACAGCTAGGTATGTAAGGGGGGCATGCTGCCCCCCGGCAACCCCCCTGCTTGGGGTCACTATAGGATTTGGTGTGGGTGCGAGTTTGGGTATATGCAAAGTACTTTTCCATTTAAGCACTAAAATAAAAGAAATTACCAAGAAAAAAAACAAGTATGGCAACACTGAACAAAAAACAGGGAAGAAATGTCAAAATCAACCATTTTTGAGTGTTTTGTATGGAAAAAAGTGAACTTTAAAAATTAATTAAAAATAGAAATAAATGTTTCCTCGCTCTAAAATTGATATAGTTATTATTTATTTGCACATATCTATCGAATAAAAAAAACGAGAGTCGAAATTCGTGCTGCGGTAATGGAAAGTTGAGCCAAAATCACAATAAAGTGACATTTTTGGCTACATACGAAACCAAATTCTTACATAAGGAAAACAGTATTTTTTAAATTATACGTAAGATACGAAAAAATTATAACTTTACACTTCAATTTTAAGGAGACTTAAATCATAATTTTTCTGCTTAAAATTTGAGCCCAATCAAGAAAAATGTATAAAGATTTTAATACATGCAAAAATTCAAAATTTTAACTAACCTTCATTTCACAGCCAAAAAAAAATATGTTTTTATTTACAAAGTTTTATTTCGAAAACGACAAACGTTCATCCCTTCGCGCATTTCAATATCGCCGTGAATTTTAATATTATAACACTTTTGTTTATTCACATCCCTGTAACTATTAATTCCATTTCATCTCATTTCGCCTTGAAAACAATTCCCCCAAAAATTCGTTTCTCTTTCTTTTCGTATAATAATCTTATCCTCCTTCGCCTTCGCACACGCAACTAAACGAAACGCACACAAACTAATCCACGACCAGACGAAAACACGGAGCCCACTATACTTGCAACTTCAAAATTTAACCAACACACTCAAGTGCTACAACTTCACCTATATCATACGAGATTTATACGGTTGACCCGTTCTCACTCGATATACACAAATCCATTGCTTGCCAAATAAACATATGATACAAGTATAACTATCTCTGTCATAAGGGGTGGGGGGAGGAACGAATTTCATTGACAAGAAACGCCGAATATTTTCGTTCTCACACACTGAAGGGCGATAAAATTTTCACTTTTAGAAACTTTTTTTCCACAAACCAACCACAAACTTGCTCTCAATCGAATATTAAATTAGATTGGCGAATTAGAATGATAACCTAGAAGCATAATTTTAAGAATATAGGCGAATTTATTTGATGGATTTTTAAGTTTAATTCTGGAGAAAACCACGGAGCGAAACAACGATCAAATTCTCTTTAAAAAACTAATATGATTTTTGGATGTGTGGGTAATTTTGTTGTGAATGATTTGGAATGAAATGCGTATCCATATGGGAATTTGAGGTGGTGTGAGTGAAATGGAATTGAAGAGAATACGAATAGTGTAGGAAAGCGTAATGTCAAATAGGAGGGAAATTATTGCAAAGTATGTTTGATTCAATTTCCCGAATTTACGCATTTCGCATAGAAGGTGTGTTGGAAGAGTAGTGTCAAATTGTTGGCACTTACGTGGAACGAGCGCGAATGTTGGAGTTTAGACGTTACTATTTTTTAAGTATTTCTTTAGACAAGAACAATAAAAGTTGTATTTACAAAACAAACTAATTTAAGTTAGATTTTAGATTCCAAACATGTTAAGGGATGAATCTTATTTCTAAAAACGACATTCAACTTAATTAGATAACAATTTAACTCAAAAATTATCTAATACATAGGTTTAAATCGTGTTAACACTTTTTCTAATCTACGGTAATTCAGGAGTACAAATTAAAAAATAAAAATAACGACTTTTACATAAAGGGTAACAACCATTTCTGACAGAGAATGACAGTTGTCAAACTGTTAGGTGTTGGATATAGAAAAAAAAGGTGGCAAAATATCATTAATTACAATCGCATTCCTTGAGATTGTTCATTTAACTTGTGAATTACTTTGGAGCAATTTACAAAAAATGTATTTTTAAAATACTCATTACAGTTACAAATAAATTACATATGCCTTTGTATAAACCTCTAACTGACACGAGTGAAATTGATGTTGAAGAATTGTATTTAAGGCTAGTTTCTTATCTTCATCTTAATTCCAGCTCGAATTTTTTTAAATGCGTTTTTTGGCCAAAATTGTTACAAGGAAATTCATAGAATTTGACGTTAGTACTGGATGAGTCAGATGATAAGAGGTAATGTACCAGAAAACATATGAAGGTCTTATTTAATACCTAACCCACAGTTAACTAACTAGCGGTTTTTGCTTTGGAGATGTCGAAAACCCCAAAAACTTTATTTTTCCTGAATTGAATTACAGTCAATCTATAATAATCGTTGAATACTGTTGATCCACGTATAATATATTAAGATTAAGCTTTGAAAGAGGTATTCACAGTCAATTTATTTTTACATGTAACCTCTTACTTTGGTATTTAGCCTTTAATGTACGGTATACGTTTCATATAACATAGCCAAAAAATGTTTAAATTAAGTTAAGTTCAGATTAGATAATTTCAAAATTCTTTTTCTCGTCACAACTCAAATTTGTTTGTGTTCTCTTTTGAATCCGAAAGACATTCTTTCAGAAATAACTCCTTAGTATTCACTTTATTAAAGCACTGCAAAAATTAAACACACATAGTTACATACAATTTATTATATGACAAAACGCTTTCGACCTTTCAAATTCGACTCGCGTTGTATTTCTCTATTAACGAATTCACGACGAAGCGAAAATAGTTCTTCCTGTATTCCAGTGATGGGACACTTTTGGTTTGACAGCTTTCCACAAATTTTGCTTTGATTGAATTTGTTAAATTTGCGGTGAATTATTCAATAAACAATATTAAATTTGAAAAATGGAATCAATTATAGTATATAATTATTCTGAAAGGAAAGAATTTGAGGAATCCCAGGAATCTTTAAGATTACGGGGGTCATATTTTTATATAATTACAATCAAGAAAGAATCCACGAAATCGAACAGTAAATAATAATGAACACTCTTTCGCCTATGAATCTGCCAAAAAAATCTATCGCATTTCAACTCTCCAACATAGGTTATGACATTTCAAATTCGTTAATTGTTTGAATTCAAAACGAAGAAGGCGAAACCGAAAGCAATAATTGAAAAATGTCAAACTCGCAAGCAAAACGATTCGCCGTGATTCCCATTATCAGGCCCCAGTTCTTCTCAAACTCAATTAAATGAAGCCATGGGCCATTTTTAAACTATTTTTGTTAATAAATGAATTTGAATTTTTTTTAATCATTTCAGCAAAAAATAATGGCTTTACTTTTATTTATGTTGTAAACATCTTTTTTATTTGCTAAAACAAATTTTTCTTTGGAGATTCAACCCCAAACACTTTTAAGTATCTACGACCTTCAATAATATGTCAGCATTTAGCTTTAATTAAAAGCGCTTAATTTTAGCTTGAGATGCGTTTACTATACTTAATACATCAAAGTACATGAAGGGTGTAATCTAAATAAACATTTGACAGCTGCTCTAAAAAAGCAAATTGCTAGAAAACAACAACTTTTTCTTTTTTTAGGTACTTGTTGTTGTTATCTTGGGATTTGCTGTTCATTTTGGGAACAAATTGCATACGAAGGAATATGTTTTTGATATATTTTAAACCTGATTTAGAAACAAACACAGCCGTATTTAATAGATTTTCTTAAAACGTCTCTAAATGTGCTTTAATATTTAAGCTACCTTTAAATGACGAACATTTATTTCTTATCTTTGACTGTTTTCAAAACAGTACTTAACTGAACGGTCTTTGTGTCACCTAACATTAAATAATCTTCCTACTTTCTGACAGACTGAATACTTCAACAGAGAATTGACTGCATGAATGAAGATGGTAACGCACAAAGCTTATCACTATTATCATATTTTCATTTGAAAACCTGCACATCCGTCGAAAAGGAATTTGCTAGATCCATAGGGAGTTGTATCGGATTTTATGAATTTTTGGTAACCCTGTTGTATTGAAACCTGATGTATTGACTATGGTGACCATTGACATACTATACATGGAATGCTAGTGTTGTGAATTTCCCATACAAAATTTTAATAAAAATGGTTCCACTTCAAATTCGAAGCAGGACAGTTCACCTCCGCCGGTTTACCTCTGCCAGTTTACCACCGCCAGTTTACCTCTGCCAGTTTACCTCCGCCGGTTTACCTCTGCCAGTTTACCTCTGGACAGTTTACCACCGCCAGTTTACCTCCGGACGGTTTACCTCCAGAGCAGATAAGGTAGTTTATTATTTTCAAACCTAGCATCGAATTGAAAACTTTTGGCATTTAGTTTTGTGTTGTTCTTTATTTGTATTACTTATGAAATGAATTATTACACTTCCACAACACCATAACGTTTTTTTTCTAAAGCAAAATATTCATTTGATATTTAAGTAGGTTTTTGTGTTTTTTTTTGAATATTTAACAGAATTCAATCTTTTTAATCAAACAAAGCTCAAATTTTTCTTTCCTCAATATGAGTAACAGTTTTTAAAAATAAATAAACTCACGGCCGAATAACACTATAAAATGAAACACTAAGAAGCAGAAATATCGGCCTTTGCATTTATTAAGAAGCACCCTGTGAGCAAAATAAGCCACATTTCAAACTACCTTACCTGCTCTGGAGCTAAACCGTCCAGAGGTAAACCGGCGGTGGTAAACTGTCCAGAGGTAAACTGGCAGAGGTAAACCGGCGGAGGTAAACTGGCAGAGGTAAACTGGCGGTGGTAAACTGGCAGAGGTAAACCGGCGGAGGTAAACAGTCATGTACCGCTTCAAATTAGCTACACTAGCCCTTTCAGGCCCAGTGGCAAAAAAAGATATGAAATATTTAGCGACATCTGTTTAAATTTAATTGAGAAAAGCTTTTTCTGACATAGAAAGTATTGACATCTAGTATAATTTGTTGAAGACAAACGATGCCATGTTTTTTTTGCTGTGAGCAGTGCTGTCGTATTAAAAATATCAAGAGTAGTGTTTTTCTATCATTTTGGGGAGTATTTTCTTAAATAAGGAGGAGTTAAACAAAAAAACAACAAACAAATGCTTGGCCCCTGAACAAAATAAAAAACTGAAAATAATAATGTCCAAATTCGAAGTCAATTGGCCTATTGCGAAGGTTAATGTTCCGAAAACAGACAAATAGAGGGATGTAATGTCGTAAAAAATATTTGCTTTCACTGCTTAAAGGCCAACATTTTAAAATAATATTGTTTAAATAAATACTTTAAATTCAATACTTTTTGTTTATTAAATAAGAAACTGACAATTGAAATTGAAAAAAAATGCAATAAATTTGAAAAATCCCTTGAAGAAGCTGGATTAGTTTTTTATTAATTGCATCAAGAATATTGATCATTAAAGCCCAATCAAACAAACATTGAAATTTTACATCAACATACATTCTTGAATATTCATAAATATATTAAATTCATTATTGTAAATTCGATGTTTCATATTTCCAGTTACAAAAATTAAGGGGTTAATTATAGCTACCATTGAAATCGATCCAGAAAAAAATGTTGACGGTGTTTCCCTTTGATTAGAAATGAAAATTGTATAATCATCCATCGGAAATCACACAAAGAATTTTGTTCGAGAAAAAAAGTGTAATTGCGCATTTATTTTTCTCTACAACGGACGGAAATTCATTTTCCTGAACAGCTGATACTTTATGTTCAAAAGTGAAATGAATCGTTCAGTGTCAGTGGATTTAAATCGGGAAATTTTTTCAATGACAGAAATGTTTAAGGATAGCTATAAACGACCTGTCAAAAAAGTTCCAATGTTTGTTTTCAATGATGAAAACCAATGATAGCTATAACTGGCGCCTTATACAATGTTTTGTTATTCTAGATTAAAGTTTTCGATGGCTCGCATTTTTCGGTGAAATTGTTTTTAAGCAGTTCCTTGGCAGTAAGTAGGGCATTCACCGTTTCTACCTTGAGTGAATTTCTTTTTTTATCTTTTATAAGGCTTACGTCCGAAAATTTTCTTTCTGTTGTTGCACTATTTTTGGGGCATTATATTTTAAATTTTGGTTTTTATTGTAAACCAAATACAAATTTCTTTTCCGTTTTATTTTGGGGAGTAGTTTTCGCCCGTGGGTAGAGTAGCAGTTGACTCTGAAAATAGTAAAATACTACTATAGTAGCAAAAACGACAGCAGTGGATGTGAGTATTAAAAGTAACACAATTTTTCCGCATAGCCCTCTTTGCGCTAGTGTTTTGTCCGTTAAAAGTGGAACCATCGTGAAGTTGGCTACTAGCAGTCCATGTATAGTATGTCAATGATGGTGACATTTACTATGTCAAAATAAATTTTAAAATTGCGTTAAGTGGCCTTTAAACGCTGTTGTTTAAGTTGAGAGTAACTTTACGTAACGTTACTGAAATGTGAAAATTGATTATACATTGATACCTATATCGCATTTCTAGTTGCGATGGCTTTAAAATTGCTTTATATATACGGCTTACAGTATTATTCTTTTATAATAAATATAATAATTATATTTGATATGAAATTATTTGGTAAAATAATCTATCTCCATTTGAAGGTTCACGCTGACTTACTTTAGATTAAATCGATTCTACCTATTGTGAATGATGACCAGAAAATAGAACTACAAAATTGTTTAGTCAGTTCTAAAACCAATTTTGACTTTTCTACTAGTGCCATCTGTACCTTCGTAAGGATAACAATTTATAACAAATCCACAATTTAAAATTTGATTTAAAAAATGTATGAGCAACACAACCGCTTTCCATTTATCCACTTTTAACGCAACGTCTTCAAAATAATGTTTCATATATTTTGCAAGGAACTCCTTGTTGTCCGAGCTAAAAATTGCTCCTTTATATTGGAGTGAAATTTTTGTTCACTATTCAAGAGAAGTTATCTTTTACAGAGGTAATTTTAGCTTTGATTCACAAGACAAACATTAAAAAAATGTTTACAGTTAAATGGTTAGACCTGTTAAACTAACCCTTGCTGAAATATCGCCAACTCGCAATCCTTGCGACGCACTTTTAGTGAGTATGATGGCGGAGGTAGAGAGCATTGTGAATTCGCGACCCCTTACCTATGTACCAATTGATTTTGAAAGTAGTGAAGCACTTACCCCCAATCATTTATTGATCGGTTGTTCTAATCAAGAACGACTCCACGCAGACGCAGAGCCAATACGTGACGAAGCAGCTATCAGAAGAAATTGGATAGCCGCTGAAAAGTACGCACAATCATTTTGGCAAAGATGGCTTCGCGAATACTTACCCGATTTGACTCGACGGACAAAATGGTTTAAACCACAGAGGCAGTTGCAAGAAGGAGATATCGTAGTTATCGTAGACTACAACAGTCCAAGAAAAACCTGGCCAAAGGGTAAAATTCTTAAAGTGATACCTGGAAAAGATGATACTGTTCAGAGCGCAATTGTACAAACCCAAACAGGGATTTATACTCGCCCAGCTGTTAAGCTTGCAGTCCTTGAGGTTCACCAGTTCGATGGAAAGTGGTAAGCTGGATCCTAACCCAGTTACCGGGGGGTAGTGTTAAGCGAACGTGGAACCACCTTTCATTGCAGTATACAGTTTCTTGAATTCCAAGAAAAGGCGCAATATACTAAGTCAATATCTATCTCTTTCTTAAAGAATTAAATTTACTATTGAACACCGGAAATTTAGCTTTTTGGATTAAATCAACCATTTTTAAAAAGAAACAGAGTGAAGTGCATAAGCTTGATAGTTAAAACAAAAATTAAGAAAAAATAAGAAAATTGCTTAGGGCAATTACTAACAAATATAAAATATATTAAGATATAATCTGTAAACTAAAGTAAGGAAATATAATTGTATATGAATTATTGTAACTATGTAATTTAACTTTTTTTAGCGAAATTAAAGTTTGTTCTTCCTTCAAATTGGATTACTTTAATTTTGGAAAACTATTAACACAAAATTTCATACAGTTCGTAGTTTTTGTCTTAAGGTTTTAAAATTTGTTAGATACAAATTTTTCTTATTCCGTTTTGCAGTAGTTTTATCATAAATATAGAGACTCTCAATGAGATGTTTTAATTTAAAAAAAACGTCTATTTGCACGACTGTCACTTTTTAAGCTGTCATATTTTGATATTTAAAAAGTAAAAACTTTGCTATTACTTTAAGTGCAAGTATGTACATACACACTACTAGAAAAATGGTGAAAATTTTGAAGTAATAGTTCGCTGTTTTAAAAGAAAAGTATAATAACGGTGTAGTTTCTCGAAGATTCGATCGAGTCCTTTTGATCTAGCTATAGACTTTTTTCTTTGCCACGAAAAATATAAGGGTCATTTTTTAGCTGTTATCTTTTTGGAAACACTGGTTTAAACCGCTGACGCACGTTTCGTGTTTTGTTTCACTGTCAACAAATTTTCAGTTTGGTCAATAATTTCACCATAATTCAAAATGCGTGCTCTTTTAGAAAGTTCAAAATGCATTTTTTTACCGAAAAATTGTGTTCATCGACGAAGCTCATTTTTGGCTCAATGGGTATGTAAACAGGGAGAATTTTTGAATTTGGAATGATTATCAGCCAGAAGCATAGCAAGAGCTATCCATGCATCCAGAAAAAGTCACAGTTTGGTTAGGTTTATGGGCTGGGGTGGCATCATTGGACAGTACTTCTTCAAAGATGATGCGAATCGTAACATTACTGGGAATGGTGATCACTACCGTGAGATGATATCCAACTTTTCTTTGTCCAAAATGTAAGAGCTTGACTTGCATGACATGTGGTTTCAACAAGACGGTGCCACATGCCACACAGCACGCGCAACATGGACGACTTATTAAGAGGCGAGTTCGGTGAACATTTTATTTCACGTTCGGGACCGTCTAGATCGTACGATTTAACGCCTTTAGACTACGAGTATGTTTTCCCGCTTCAATTGACGCGTTGGAAGACATCATTGAAGTATTTGTTCGTGAGATACCGGCCGAAATGTTGAAAAGAGTAAATTGGACTAAGCGGATAGACCATTTAAAGAGCAGTCAAAGTCAAGGTTTGCATGAAATAATCTTCAAACATTAAATTATATGGACCGTACTATCGATTCAAATAAAGACTCCATGGGTTTTTCTGAATTGTATTTGTTTTTTGTTTTGGAAAACTTTCCTATAGTTTTTAAAAAATCACCCTACATATGCCAATGATGCATAATCGATTCAAGATCATAGAGAAGGAATCCGTTAAGCTATTCCTTTAAATTCTGTACCACAATTCGTCCTTCTTATTGGATTTACAATCTCTGGTACTTCTGTTTAGGATACCATAGAGTGCTAAGTAGTAAGTGAGTTAATTGTAACATGGCCGAATTTCAGATGTGAACATGATCCACAAGGCACATCTTATCTTTGATCAAAAATAGTAGACCTAAGCCAGGGACCCAGTCTGTCATGCGTTTCGAAAGCCAATTCGATTTGAATCTGATATTCGATTCGTTTATGAATTCGTACTCTATAAAATGTTCGAATGGAATAAAACAATCATCTACATAGTTCTTTTCCTATCTATCGAATAGATTTGCCGTTGAAAATTATCGTAATGACTGCTTTGCAATTGCCACATCTCTCTTTTTAATTCAAGCTTAGAAAGTTTAAGCTGATTTTTTTCATAGTCATTTAGTTTTTGTGTCGAAATTTGTCTTTTGGCAAGGTATACTTTTTTTCCTTCAAGTCATACGCTTTCCACCATAATTTCAAATTGCTTTTGTTTGGTACCTATGAACATTTTTCGCTGATGATTCCGTGTAACTGAATTTATTTGCTTAAATTTTGAATATAATTATTATTTCCTAACTTATATTTTATCTATTTCACACAATTTAACACAATTTTTCTTTTGTGTCCTTTAAAAACGATCTTCGAATTGCAATTCGTTACCTCTCTTGGTGTAGAAACAAAATTTTCGTTTTCGAACGTTAATGACATTCGGAAACGCATTGCCAGGTACGCAAAATCAGAATACGGATTTGTCATTCCGTAAGTACTAGATTTCTTATCAGCATTAGAAATAGAGAGTACAAAATATTTGTTTTCGAAAATATTTGCTTTCGAAACGCATTACAGAGTAGGGCCCTAGATGCTGAAAAGTATCCTCAAATCATTATATTTCCACCACAGAGTTTTACTGTCTTCTGTGTATTTTGAGCTCAATTCATTGTTCTTTGGCCTTCTCACCTACGTTTTTCCATGGGAAATAAATAAATTGATCTTCGTTTCATACGACCACAAGACATTATTCCAATAAGAACGGTGCAAGTGTTTGTTTGCAAAGACAAGTCTTTATATAGTGATTTTTTTGCTCAAAAACGGCACTTTTAGTGGACTTATACCAGGAAGACTTACTTCGGTTTCTTATTGTTCTAGCTGTTAATGGTCCATTTGATTCAATTTCGAGTCCTCTTAAAGTATCTTGCACATGAGCTACGAACTGCGAACTGTGGATGTTCGCATATTTTGACTTTTCTTTCACATGAGCTTTGTTTCTATTCGCAGACAGCGACGAACTGTCAATTTATAATAACCCTTCTCAACAAACAAAATAAGAGAGATATAATTTTGAGGTTAAGGGGGTATTCTGGTCTAGAAATAAAAAAAAATCGATTTTTTTTTCATATTTTCATAGTTTAACTATTTAAGAATATGTCTACTTGAGGATTTTCCCAAATTTAAATTATTTTCGGAGAAATAAGTATTTTGCTGAGCAGCCATCCAAATCGTTTGGGCTGCAACTAATCGAACAAAAGACATAATGGGGTACTTTAAACGCGTTTTTCTCAGAACTGTCTTTTTGAATCTGATACCCACGATTTTTCAGGTTCTGCCGAACCGATTTATTTGAAATTTTAAGAGAGTCTTCTTTAGGGACTTGTCTACGTCAGGAACAACGGCCATCCCCAAATTTGTATTTTTACTATTTTTAACAAATCGAAGAATGTTCAAAAAGATGGTAAAATTTTTTTTTCTTTAGGCAGCCGCCATTTTGTAAAAAAAATGTTTGTAACTTTTCCGTAGTTGCAGACATTGCGACATTATTGTAGATTAATAATCTTTTTAAGTTTTTGATTTCAGATTTCTAGGAGAGTTAAAATCGTGGGTATGGTCACGCACCAAATTTTTGAGACGCACCACTCCATCAGCTTATAACTAACGGAATTTTGATTTTTTTTTACTTTTTTGTATGCTTCTAATGTGAATAAATAATGTATACAAAATTTGATGGTAAAATTGTTGCTTGCTTTTTTCTACAGCACTTCAAAAATTACATAAAATTCATGTCTCCAGACCACAATACCCAATTAAGTTGAGCGCGAACAATTTATTCGTTGCAGTGTGGATTGTATGTGGAATGAAAATTTTATTATCCTAACATAAGTGTCAATTGGTTTCTTATAATTTAATTGTGTTTTAAATTGACTTTTTGAAATGTGTTACATCACGTTTGTTTGTCCATTCGTTCGTTCGTTGTTCGCTCTCATGTGCAAGGCTCTTAAGAGAATGGAGAATGAACGAATGGACGAACAAACGTGATTTTACACATTTCAAAAATTCAATTTGAAACAAAAACACAACAAAATTATAAGAAACCAATTTGCACTAATGGGATAAAATTTGAAGTTTGTTCGCTAAAACAAGACAATTTTGTAAAAACAATTTGGTAGCAACGAATTGTAGTGTGGTTGCTACGAACTGTCAAACTTTATTCGCGTTCCAGATGCCATCCACACTGCAACGAATAAATTGTTCGCGCTCAACTTAACCTCAAAATTATACCACTCTTGTTTTGTTTGTTGTTTGTTGAAAAACTGACAATTCGTTTCTATCTGCGAATAGAAAAAAAGCTCATGTGAATGAAAAGTCAAATTATGCGAACATCCACAGTTCGCAGTTCGTAGCTCATGTGCAAGATACATTAAAGAAAGAAATGGTTTCTTCTTACAAATTCTCACCAATAGTGTATCAAAACGCAAAGAAGTTTAACTTTTTTTTCTTTATCTTGTCTCTTATTTTGGGCTTGTTTTTCTTCAAACAGTTTAAGGTTTTTGCAATTTCAAAATCGTTTTTCCAGCTTGTATCGGTTTTTTATCACATCTATTTCATCACCCATACATACATAAATTTAAATTATAGCTTACCTTTTTACAATTTGATACTAAACAAAATTGCTATCGCCAAACTAATAAACAAACTCAGTACGCCTATTTGGATACAAAAAATTGATCATTACGTTAGATTAACGGTGTAAGTAGCTTGTTTCTATTATTTTTTCCAGACAAAATTATCATTGGCCTCAAAATTTGTACCGTTAAGTCAAACAAAAAGACGTTTCCACTAAACGATTTTACCATTTTAAAGCATTTTTAGGTACGATTTAAATATAGAAAGACTAACGACAAAAGACTTAATTGCTTAAAAACTATTTTGTATTGAAAACGATGAAGACACTTGTTTTTGTTATTTTTTCCAACACAGTATATCTCATACTTATTCCAAGAGCACCATAAAGGGAAAAAGAAACACAACTTATTTTTTATTTTAATATTAATTTTAATTTGTTTCATTTATATAAGTATTACATAATACATAAATAGTGATTAATATTTGTTGTTTAAATCTAAAATTAAATTTATATATAATTATTTGTTGTCATAATATATTATAAACATTACAATTAAGTATATAGTAATTGAAATATTCTAAATTACAAAAAAATGCGAAAATAAGGAAAAAAAATACTAAAAATAAAGAAAAATCAAATTAAAAACCAAATAAAGAAACGGAGAACGAAAAAAAAAAACAATAAGAATAAGAATAAAACACTCACTAAAAACCGCACTTAATCCAAAGAAAAATAAAATATGTGTGTTTAAAAGCAAATTATAAGATTAATATTATTTAAAATAATATTTCTTTTGTTTTATTTGAAAATTATTTATATATAAAATAATAGGAATTCATTGGCCGTCTTAAAATAAAAATACACAAAGTTAAATATTTTTGTCAGTTATTATTTTTTTTTGTTTTTTAAATTAACAGAGTTTTATAAATTAATAAAATATTACAAAATAAGAGAGTTAGGTTATGTGTTTGTTTTTGTTTTTAATTCATAATTTACAATACAATATTTTAAAATGTATTTTAGCGACACAAAATGTGCAAGTTTGAAAAATACAATTGTGATTAAGTTTTAAAGTAATTAAACAAAATATTCTTTTTATTTTCTTATCAAAACTCTTTGCTTTTTTCTTCTTATTTGTTTTCAAAAACATTAACATTTCTAAAAAGTCATCTTTGAATTTTAATTTCGAACAATAAATTAACAATTTTAATTGATTTTCAAATTGACATATTCCTTATGCATATTTGTTTATGCACATTCACCTGTTTAGTTTTGTTTTTGTTATTATTGTTAGATTTTTTTAATAATGTAACGCATTCCCTTCTTATATCCGAAAAATATAAACTTTTATCACTAAACATTAAATATTTTTGTTTGTAATTTTTGTCTTGAGATCTTTTTTGCCATGTAATAGGTTAAAAATAGTGTTTAATATTATTAGTTTCACAAATTAAAAACCATCAAGTATATTTTGATTGTTCATCTTAACAATAATAATAAGAGAATTTACGAAATTTAAATAAAATAGAATTTAATTTCTTTGTTCTTTGTCTGCCTGCAGTTTTTTCCATGTATCGCCCAATGCCTTGGCAAAGTGATCATCAACAGATGGCGTTGATGAACGTGTCGATGTTGTTGATTTGGATGAGGATGTTGTTTCAATGTTGGTTGATGGAGGAGCGGATGCTACTACCATAGTTGGTGATTCAGCTCGAGTTGCTGCTGCCACATGAGTTGGTGGTGGTGATTGTTCTTCAGGTGGACTAACTGGGCTCATGATGGGTTTGGTGGTCAAAGCCTGAGGCAGAACTGCCGATGCAGCTGGGGGAGTTGGTGAAGTTAGATTAAGTTCTACGGGCTGATGTAGTAAAGTTGGTGCAACTGAAGCCATTGGTGGCATATGTTGAGGGTTTGACAACGACGATGACGACGGTGGTGGTGGAGTTGGAGTTGGTGTAGGCGAGGGCGTCGATGGAACTGGGGACTTCTTCCCGAAGAGAGCCACATAATCAGGTCCTAGAGAGCGACGGAAATGTTCATCTATCACGGTTTCACACATCGATATAGATTCTGTAATAATTAAAAATATATATTCATAAAAAATCTATTTTATTGAAAATATTGAAATTTAAAAAACTTACCAGTACTTTGATTGTCATTTTCTCGATTTGAGATTAAAATACTGTCACGTGAATCGCCACGTTTTGGTGGCGCTTGTGTTATAACACTCGGACGAGCAAGTGTTGTGGCAAATGTTGAGCCCGGCAGCGGTTCCCTGTATGGGGGTGGGGGTGATGCTCTTGGTTTCATTGTTGTCGATGTCACAGACATATCAATGGGGCTTTCAATAATTGGCAATGTTGTTCGATTTGTAGACTCGCACAGCGGCCTAAGGGTAGTCGGTGGCTGTTGGGCGACCATCATTGGTGGCGATGCCGGTGGAGAGGCCACCACCGATGGGGTGTTTTGTGATGACAACGAATGTTGATATTCTGATGCTGCACGCAATCGACGATCACGACGCCATTTTGTGGTGGGAAGTTCTTTGGCAGTTAAGCGGGATTCTGAAAAAAAGAGAAAAAAATATGATTAGATTCAGAGTTAAAGGTAAAGAGGCTTATGTCATAATAACTTAATTAACAAACAGTGTGAAGTCTTCAAAATATTTCAAGATCATACACAACTTAATTTTATTCGTTTCCTCTTTTGGTCACGAATGAAATTAATAAAAATTGGTTAATAAATGCACGATTATTGTTATTGATGCATCAATCAAAACAAAAACCCTATAAGCTCGAAGCGTGCTTTCCATAAAAAATATTAAACAAATTGTATTTATTTGTTTTTGTTTCTGTTTGTAATCAAAATGTCTGTCGCCCATATCCGTTCCGCTTTCTGCCCTGCAGAAGTTCCGCTTATAAGTCAAGATCATTACAAAAATTAAAGAAACAAAATAAAAACAACTCAATAACTATCCATATTTGTTTTATTAGGGGGTAAAGTTATAAACAAAAAAAAAACATTATCAACAATTTAAATAAACATTGCGCGTGTGCCAATGAATAAATAATTTGACATTATCGACCTAAAATGGCCTGCAGAACGTGCCACATAGAATTCTTTAAACCAACACAAAATACAAATAAATATAATAAGCTTGACAAAATATTCTTTTCGGGTTGCATCTTCCTTAGCCATGTAACAAATTTCAATTCAGAACCGGAAGTGTCCGAAAAGTATGCATTGACAATGCACTGCAATGCTTTAATACAAAAATGCAAATATTAACCATCATAGCTGTCGTCGTCGTTACCGCCGCCGGCCGGGGGGCGGACCAACAACTTTTATTTATACAGCTCGTTGATCGCGGTCGCTGCTGTCCGTCATGAGATAAGTTCATTCATGAGCGGAACATGTCGTCGGTAACGATTATTAAGTCATGGCCAAAAACGGAAGAAGGTTTTTGTTGTTGTTGTTGATGGTGATTGGAGGCATTTCGTGCTTACATTGTAAATGCTCCCTCATATCAAAACCCACCACTTCGGCTTATGAATGACTGGGCACCGTGAGCACCAACGACGACGGTGGAGGGTTGATGATGAATAATAATTTTGTTTTTTATATTTCAATAAAAACTCGAACATAAACATGACCAAGCCATATAGTCAAAGAGTTGTGGGTCCCCCGTGTCTCACATTCTGTCAATTGACTATGCCCACGGCCACGGGACGCGGAAAGGGAGTAGGAACTTGATCCAACTATTTCCATTATGCAACAAATGAATTCCGTTTGAATGACAGAAAGCATTTTGCATTTTATACTAACTAACCCGTATTTGGTGGATAGATTTGTGATATAAAATTTTTCAAACAAGGAAGTGGCTTGACATTCAATAAAGAAGAAGATGGTGGTTTTGCCTTCTTAGGTGCGTCGTCACCGCGATGTTTTCACCCTCAATCCTAGTTCTTTAGTCTATACGAAACTATAAAGTAATTTGATAATGGATATTGTAATTAAAAATTCCAGCGTGGGTGTTAAGACGCTGCAGGTCTGAATTGTTAATAGTTCTTTGGCTTATAGTTTGTTTTCAATGTTGCATTTTCGTATGCAAATAACGTAAAATTGAAATAACAAACGTTTTTTGATTGATTAAGGCAGGAATGAAGTGTGATATTTGGACGAAATAGAGGGGTTTCCGACAAGAGGTTTCATTTTTATATTTAAAAAAATGGTACTTCTTAAGAGACATCAATGGATGTTGATTTAATTTAAAAGAGGAATGTACAAAAATAATGGAATCTGTGAAATGGTAGCCACGGCACCGATTGCCGCGCAGTATGGCTGTATGTCCTCTACAATTTCCCGAATTCCATATTTAAGGTCTTAAGGCGACTGTGAAACGCTGCCATGGACCTTATCTTTCTGGTAAACTTCAATAAAATTCTCAAATTCTTAAATTACAAGCAATGGTCAAATTCTCTTGTCAAATGCCAACAGATGACAGCTTCAAAAGTGACAGTTGATCAAATGGCGGGTTTTTCAAATGGAGATTTCTCATTTTGTTCTTTCTTTTTCGCAAAAACTACTTTAACAATTTTGTTTGAAACTCTATAATTTCCCGAATTCCATATTTAAGGTCTTAAGTCGACTGTGAAACGCTGCCATTCACCTTATCTTTCTTGTAAACTTAAATAAAAGTCTCAAATTCTTAAATTACAAGCAATGGTAAAATTCTCTTGCCAAATACCAAAAGATGACAGCTTCAAAAGTGACAGTTGATCAAATGGCGGGCTTTTCAAATGAACACTTCTAATTTTGTTCTTTCTTTTTCGCAAAAACTACTTTAACAATTTTGCTTGAAACTTTATAATTTCCCTAATTCCATATTTAAGGTCTTAAGTCGACTGTGAAACGCTGCTATGGACCTTATCTTTCTGGTAAACTTCAATAAAAGTGTCAAATTCTTAAATTACAAGCAATGGTGAAATTTTCTTGTCAAATACCAAAAGATGACAGCTTCAAAAGTGACAGATTGACGGACTTTTCAAATTTAAACCTCATATGTTGTTCTTTCTTTTTCACAAAAATCACTTCAACACTTTTGTCAAAAACTCTTTCAAGTTTGAAAGCGGTGAAATTCACAGCCTATAAATTTAAATATTCTTCCAATCAATAATATCTAAGGTTTACTTTGGCGCCAAAGATGTTCCTATACTTTGTACTTGTTTATAAGCATCTCGTTTTTATTCATTTTGCGCAATGAATTAATTAAATAACAACAAAATAGATTTCAACTGTTCAAACACATTTTATGTAAATAAAAGTGTTTTTATATTAATAAAATAATAAATGAAAAAGGTCTAAATAATATGTATTTAAAACGAATGTTTATTTATTAATAGACTTGTGCTATAAAACAAACATTAGCGTGTTTTTATGCAACAAATGACAAAAATAATTGTAATTGTATACAATGTAAATATTGTTGGACAAATAAAATTGTACAATACGTCACTAAAAGAAAAACAAATGTGTTTTCCCTTTCTAATAAATTGAAATAAAATATAACTTTTAAAAATAACATTAAACAAATATTTTTCTTTACAACAATTAACATATACAAGTGATTCATTACACGAAAGGCCACCTAGTGGACTCTTTTTAAATCATATATTTTGACACTGACAGCATTTTTAAGCTCAAACGAATTTTGACAGAAAGCCAGTGACAGCTCAACTTTCCATTATCGCAGCACGAATTTCGACTCACGTTTTTTTTTATTTGATAGATATGTGCAAATAAATAATAACAATAGAAATTTTAGATCGAGAAAGCATTTATTTCTATTTTAAATTAATTTTCAAAGGTCACTTTTGACATTTCTTCCATGTTGTTTGTTCAGTGTTGCCATACTTGCATTTTATTTTTTGGGGATTTCTTTGATTTTAGTGCTCAAAAAGTACTTTGCATATACCCAAACTCACATTCACCCCAAATCCTATAGTTAATCTAAGCAGGGGGGTTCGAGGGGGGGGGTGCAGCATGGCCAATTACTGTTAGTACGCCGCCGTGTTATCAATTCAAAAAAACTTGTTTTAGGCTGAAAAAATGAAATACAAAAAAAGGGTGAAGTCCAAAAAAGAAAATATTTTTTTCTATGACTTAAAGGTGTTTCCTAGCCTCCCTATTGAGACCCCTACCTAAATGAAAACAAAAAATCAGAAGGAAATTCGTGCTGTGGCAATGGAAATTCGCCCCCAGTGACATTACTCCGTAGAAAGAAATCAGTTGCTATGCACTAATAAAAAAAATTTATTTCCAAAGTTAATTTAGTGCAGCCTAAACCGTGTGTTTTTTGAAAGAAGTTTTTGCCGAAATGATACCCAGCAAATTGTGGAAAAAGCTTAAACTGAACGCAAATGATTCCTTCCTTCAATTTTGACAGCGAATGTCAAAAGATTTAACATTTTGAAACGTCAAACTGTCATAGAGACGATAAAAAGCAAAATGTAAGCATTTAAGGAATTGGGAATCTAGAAGAGTTATCTAAAACTGAATTGACGAACAAGTGGAAGATTTTTGTTTGCTTCTGACATAAGTATTCAATTCGAGGCTTTTAATTCAAGAAACATATTTTAGAGTAAAATACAAATAAGGAAAGTCAGTATTCATAAACTTAGTATTTCCTTAGAAGAAATTCAAAGCATGAAGTGGAGGCTTCTAAAGTCTTCTAGATAACGCATATTCAACTTCCTTTTTCACTTAATAGAGCAAACAAATCCCAATAATTTATTCACAATAAAAATAACACCATTTGTTTTTGTATCTTATTAAAATAATAACAACTTCATTGAGTTGAATTTCTATTTCCAGGTAATTTTTCAAAACAATTCTTTTTTACAGCCGCCCGTCTTAAGCATTACTTTGTCAGTATTTGTTGTTATCTATAAAAGGCGAGAATGAAAACATTGTTTTTCATCTAAGGTTTTCAATAGAAAAAGATGACAAACAATCATCATCTGAAGATCTTACATACTAGATAAATAAGCGTATTACCAATTTAGGAAAAATAAAGTCATCAGCGTGAATGCAAGACAAAATAATTGGGCCCTTAGGGACTGTAATATATTGAGGCTTATCCAATTAGTCAATTCGATTTGTCTCATCCATATCTATCCGACTTGTGACTGATTCACGGCGGTCGTCAAGCAACACAACTCTTGTCATAACCGTGGCGGATCGTTTATATTTGATCTATGTTGGTGGTCTTTTGTTGTTTTGTCACGTGCCCTAGATGAGCAAATGACAAATATGTCATTAAAATTGATTTTCTTTCGAAGATCAAACGAAAGGTGTAATGGGTTGAAACTAAAATGCTTCGTTTTTGTTTGAAACTTTCGACATTTATGTGGATTGAGAGATTGTATGCTTAACAAAGAACCTCTTTCTTAATTTAGAGACACCTTAGAATAAATCACTATAATTTAGTTGACTTTAGTTTTACTTCCTCTAAAGATGTAATAAATATGTTCATCGGGTGTGAACTTAATTTTGTTAAGATTAGAATTTAATGAGCTTATCATACGGTGCCGTTGAAGTTCAACATCCGAAGGACAAGGATGTGAATCTAGAAACGAATATGAAACGTTGAGGGTACTGTCGTCGTCAGAACAGTTTAATGGATTAGAAGTGGCAGACAAAAGATCAATAATGAATATAAGGAAGAGAGTCGGAGACAAAACGGAGCCCTGGGGAACACCAGCATTTATTTAATGAATTTCAGAGTTGAAACCATCTAATACAACTTGTATTGAACGTTTAGAAAGGTAATTTCTAATACAACGAAGAAGAGATTCATCAATACCAAAAGCACGCATTTTCCATGAGAGAGCTTGGTGCCGAACTCTATCAATTGCTTTAGAAATATCAAGTACAATAATCTTACTTTCTCCAAAATGATGTTAAGATTTGTTTGACTGAGATAAACCATGAGATCACCACTCACCAGTGGACCTATTGCTACGAAAGCCATACTGCTGGACATTAAGAAGCTTTCGTTCTTCAAAATATTTCTTAAGCTGATAATTATTCAGCGTTTCCATGGCCTTGGAAAGAAGGGACGAGAGTGCTATTAAGATTTGAAGTAAGATTGTTTGAAATACAGTGACAAGGTTCGTCTTACATCTAAAAGTCTTTTTTATTAACCTATTAATCTAGTTAAATAGACAGGCAGACAGAAATTCAGCATCTAGAAAACCCACCCAACCCAAAAACCGAAGGTGGAGCAATATATCCAACTGCATTATATAAGGAAGATGTGGCCCACCTATAATAAAACTCGTACAAACGATTTCCTATGCGGCCAAGGCAAGACATAGCCAGGATTGTTGCGGTTTGTACCGGACATTGGCCTATAGGAGTTCATGCAGAGAAGTTGGGTATCTCTTACAACACCTTTTGCCGCAGTTGTAGTGACCAAAGAGAAAGTGAAACGATAATCCATTTCCTCTGCAAATGTCCTGCTTTGGCAAACATTAGAATGAAATGCTTTAAAAAAGCATTCTTTCACAAACTTGATGAGCTATCTGAGACAAAGAGACCTAATCTTTTTTCTCAATGCGACAAAATGGCTCTAACATAATCGCTTTGAAGCTTCTCTATAGATCTTTCCCTTTTTATCACAGGTCAAATGAGTTTTTGGTATCAAAACGGCGCACTACAGCCGCACCTACAGGTTGCCTTCTATATGTAATTCTAAAAATCAAAAATCCTCTAAAAACTCAAAATTTCGAATATCCCAAATCGATTAAACTCAAAATTCCAAAACTTGCAAAAATCTGTACAAATTTCTTATTATACACCACAATTCCAAAAATTGATATCCAAAAACTCCTTATCCCGAAAAGTCAAAAATTCAGAAAGATCGTAATTCAAAGTGCAAACAATTCAAACTTTATATCAAAATTTTGTGATGTTTTTTTCATCTTAAATCAGAATTTTGAAAATCGAAATTCACAAACTTCAAAATCTTCTCTACAAAATCCATTATTTCAAAACTCAAAATTTCTAAAGATCAAAATCTTGAAAATCCCATCATTTTTATAGCAAAAATTTAACCAAATTTATCATTTTATAGCGACTTTCTGAAAATTGATATCCGTAATACTGCAGATCCAGAATACCCTTAAATAGTGAAAGAAAGATCAGAATTCAAAAATGCAAAAAGGCAAAGTCGCAAAAATCCAAAGCACTGAATATTCAAAATCCCAAAAGTCCAAATCCCGAAGCTTTAAACCAAAAGTTTTAGCTTGAGAAACTCCAAAATCCCGAAAGGACATTAACCAAAAACTCAAAATTTCTTAAAATCAGAATCTTTAAAATGCCAAAATCTAAAAAAAGAATCAAAATCCCGAAATTTTATTGCAAGAATGTTCTACTTTAAATATAATATATACTCGTATATATAAGGAAAACACAGTTTAAATTAATAATTTCAGATCCCGTGTTTAGGAAAACTACACAACGGAATACAAATATTCCGGACTCAAATAGACTCAAGGCAACTTATTTAAGTTTGAGTTTGGAAAATTCTTATTCCATGGTGAAGTTTTTCTAACACGGGAGCTGAAATACTAATTTTAACTATGTTTTCCTTATAAATACGGGTCATAATCTAAAAGGGTGAAATATACCATTTTGGGATTTTGTTTTCTAAGTTTTGGAATTTCGGGTTTTTAGGTATCGATTTTCGGAAATTTGACTCTAATATTTTATTATAATCTGATTAGATCGAGTATTTTTGCAATTGAAACTCTTCGAATCCAACGTCCAATCCAATGCAAATGCTCTGCCAACATCTCTAGCAGACTACAAGCTTTCGTTAACCGTTTTCTGCGCTCTATTCTGAAGAATAGAAATGGTGGCGGCAAACCATTTCTAACGTTGAGCTTTGGAATAGGACCGGACAGAAAAAATTGGACGCAGACATATGCAACGGAAATGGCGTTGGATAGGCCATACACTGAGGAAACCGGACGACAATATAGCAAAACAATCAGTCCAATGGAATCTCCAGTGTAATAGACGCGTTGGAAGACCAAAGACAACTTGGAGGTCATCAGTTTTGAAGGAGGCTCGGTCTCAATGTATTCAATCGTGTCTACAGCTGAGGTTAATTGCAGTGAATCGGGATAGGTGGAAGGATCTTGTTTCTGCCCTAATGCTCCAGGAGGAGTTGAAGCGCTGCTGTATTTGCAGCCGGACAACATATATATGTATATATATATACTTTATGTTTGCCAAAGTAAAGCTTATTTAAAACATTTGACATTTAGAAAAGCGTTTCGCATTTGAAAACGTTCTAATTTAAATATTTCTTCCTACACTTCCATATGACAACCGCATCAAATTAACCGAAAAAAAGTTCAACTATTGAGTTCAAAAAAACACAAAACACTAAAAAACATCTACAAATTGGTTCAAAAATATCATTATTCAAAACAACACCCACTCAATCATAAAATCAATCTTCTTCTTTTCCATATTTGTGTGTATAGTTTCTATACGTTCTATACATAGTCTCATCATCAAGAAGTCATTCAACATCCCAGTAACTAAATTAAATAACCCCAATCAAAGCCATGTTCCAGAATCATCATAAAACCAATCTCCCTTTCTCTCATAAAAAAAAAAAATTAAAAAAAAACTGCACCAATTTCAAAAGATACTCGCTATAAAACAAAACAAAAAAAAACATTAACAAATCATAAAACAACAGAAACAACATACAAAAAAATCTCTCTCTCTCTCTCTTCGTTCGTCTCTTCTACTTCTTCTTTATCATCGTTTATATACCTACTCGTACTATGTGATGTGCATATAAGTAGAGTGGGTGTTTTCTGTGATTCATATTCGAAATAATTGTAATTTTGTACATTTTCTTCACTCCATACCTAAATTTTCATCATAAAGATACAAACGTATCTATAAAGGTATCTTCATAGATACATTCTCGTAAAACAGTCAATTCCTCGCTGCACTGCACCACTTTATCACTATATAGGTTGGTATAAAGTTATGGAGAGGCCTATAAGCCTCTTCAAATCTTGAAACGATCCTCTCATCCCAGCCTCCCCTCTCCCCACAACTTATCGTTTTATTTTACTATACCACCTCTTAAATGAATGAATGGGCAATAAGTTAAAGAAAATACAACAACAACTACAACACAACATCCAACAAACTAAAAAACTCTAAAAAACAAAAAAAGATAAAAACGTGAATATAAAAAATGGATAAATGAAAAATAAAACAAAACAAAAAACTATCTTTGAAAAAAACTAGTTTGCTACCAAGTTACGCTTTAAAAAGCAAACAGATAAAATCTTTTCGGAGAGTTTGAGTGCTGTGCAGAGCGTCTTAGCGTAATGCCGCGTGCGACCGTATATATGTATGTGTACCTACGTACATTTACGAGGAGGTACGTAGGTAGGTAGGTTTTGAACATACAAAAGATACAACTTGAAGCAACAACAACACAAAAATGGAATACGTTCAGTTCAACCGTACCCTACCTTACCTTACTTTATGCAGATACAAATAAAACAACAACAAAAAACGAAAAATAAAAAGGAATTACCGATGGACGTGTGCAGATACACCTCTCAAGACTTTAAGTCAGCAGCGAGTCAAAGATGATAGTTGGCTTGGCGCGCAAAGACCAGACTCAGACCAGGCCAGGCTTAGACTCATGCTCAGACTTAGACTCTGACTAAGATTCAGGCTTGATGGCAATGCGTGTATATATTGAAATGATGCGGTGGCGAAGACAAGCTAAGGGGGAGGGGAAGGGGGGTTATCTATCTCATTTGATTTGAAAATGAATACCTATAAAAAAATTAAAAATATATTAAAAACCCAAGATTAAAAAGAAAATGAGAGCAAAAAAGTTGAGCAAGATTTATCATAGCGACAACGACGACGACGACAATGGCAGCAAGTCGTCGCGTCGCATCGCGTTGCGTCTGTCGTCTTCGCCGTTGGTCGGATTAAGATGATGATGTCGAGCTTGAGTTTGGGCTTGAGCTTAGACTTGGGGTATCTATATACTCACATCAGACACCAGATTCACCTTTTAATTTTTATTATTTTCACATTTGAATTTAATGAGTGAAAGATACGTAGCAGAGGTCGCATCTTAAAGATACAAACGTGATGAAGCTTGTGTATATATTCAGATTTGATATGTAAATATGATGATTATTTACGTGGTTTTACACTCTTTGAAAGAACTGAATTTAAAATACATAAAAATATTGTTGTTGGTTTATGGGACAACTATAAGGTAGGTAGGTATCTTGAATATCTATGAGATTCATTAAAAACTGTTTTTTTTATTAAGATTTTTGTTTATGTTCGACAAAAAGAAAAAAATACGAATCTTTAATTGGACATAATAAAAAAAAGTGGTCCGATAGAAAACCTCTGGTTAAAAACTAGCAACACAGTTAATTTGTTGATTTTTATTTTATTTTTTAAGAGATAAAACTTTTTGTTTTTAAGGCTGTGGATACACACCCATTTCAGGAGCTTAAGACAAAAGAATAAATTAAAATTAAATAAATTTAGCAACCAATTAGTAAAATTTGTTATATTCATTGGAAAAAAATGTTGGTTTTGTTTAAATTTAGCAATGATTAAGAATTTAATACGTTTTACTTATCAACAGTATTGTTTTGTATTTTTAATTTGTTTACTTATTTGTTTTACTACTTTTTTTTGCATAACTAATTAATGGTTGGTATTTTTTTAAGATTGTTTTATTAATATTTAATTGTTAATTTGTTTTTAATTTAGTTTTTTATATTTTATTTCTTAAATTGAAAATGTTTATGGTAAGATTAGTATAAGCTTCTTGTTTACTAGGAACTAAGAAATCCTCCCATAATATTTGTTTGAGATTAAAAAAGATACTCTTACGTCAATATTGTTTAAAAGACATTTTTATAAAATACCTTGGGGGACATACCAAGGATTACTAGGAAGTCTTCAGAAAAAGCATAAATGTAAAACTTAAGCTTAACCATGGGATCATCGTTCTTTACTGACGGTTTTATTTTATTTAATCAGTACTGGCCCTGGAGCACTTCCTTGTGGTACACCAGTTTAATTTTTTTTTTCATTTCTAAAAGTTTTACTTTTATTGTATTTTAGAGATTTTGTTGAAGTCTTTTGATGGTGTTAATTTTTTAGCCTCAACAATTATTTAATCATTAATTTTTATGTTGGTTACTTCTAGCTCTGAAAATTGATTGTAATTTGTACTTAAATCACCTTAGGTTAGGTTAGGTTAAAGTGGCTGTCCATGATGGAAACAGACACACTTAGAACAGTTTAATGGCCCATTGTGTTACCACATGAATCTTGAGGCTTCCTCCTAAGCTCAATGGAACCAGTTTTGATATGATTTAGATCGTTTAGATTGTTGAAGAAGAATTCTCCTAGGTAATTTTTGCATTTTTGACATAGAGCAGGTCGTGTACAGAGAAGTTGAAGAACTGTTTCCTCCTCTTCCTCGTCCATACAGCTTCTGAAAAAGTCATTTGAGAATACGCCTTCGCGTACTTTTCTATTACAAAGTGTCCGGTTATGGCACGTATTATCGAGCTTATATGCGATTTGTTTAGAGACAGCAAGCACCTTGAACGTTTTAAATCTAGTGTTTTTGGGACCTGACACACGGTGATGTTGTTCCACCGTCTTTCATTAGCAACAGTTTACAAATAGCAATTGGTACGCCAGTGTGCGCCAAACGTGGTAGGATGGGCTGCACTGTACTGTTCCCGGCGAGTTCATCTGCCTTACAGTTATCTGGAATGTCGCTATGGCCCGGAACCCAGCAAAGGTGATTATTAAACTGTTGTGTTCATAAAAAAAGTCCTCTAAGATTTGAAAACAAAACTAACAATTTTCGAAGGTTGCTTTTTGCATTTTACGACTTTCGAGTTATTTCGATGGGGATTTATTTCGAGGAACCGATGGAAGCAGCCGTCGTTGAATATTTCAAAAATCTATTGAACCAAAGAAATCATTTTTCCAACCACTGTTAAATTTTGTCATTTTCAAAGGTTCGCCTTTTTAATCTTAGATTCTTTTTTTACGTGCTAAATAATCATTGTATAGCGTCATTCTTTTTGTGGTTATAATTTAGGTGCTCTGGAATTTGGCATCTGTCAAACTCACCTGTCAATTTAGGTTGAAATGTTTCCCATTGATGATAATGGCTACAATCGAATGACGCTATGAAATTGTTTAATGTTATTACAAACGTAGCCATCGCGCACTGCGTGATGATTCTGATTGTAATTATCGACCGACGAAGTGTGGTGTTTGGTCAAGAGGTTTTGGGTTTAACCCCTGCCTAACTAAAGTTTTAACACGGGTACTACATCTTGCGAGGAGTTGACAAATACTTGAGTTGAGTTGAGAGTTTTAAGTCACTAGGCCCTAGTTCTTAATGAAATTTTGCGCCACCTATTTTTTTTTATTAACTTTCCATAGGAAGTTATTGTAATGGGTCCGATTTGTCAAATTGAAAATTTTGACATTTCTTGACGTTTCAAGATCCCTAGAGTCGAAATAAAAGATTTTTAGAAAGATATCTGTTCGTCTGTACGTGTGCACGTCCGTACTTTTGCGACGTTTTTTTTTGTCGTGCATAGCTCAATAACTAGAAGAGATATCGACTTGAAATAAATTCTGTTATACAGATAAAAAGGCTGAAAGATGCAGAAAGGGCTCTTAAGAAAATTGCGTCTGTGTTTTTTTTTTTTACCAAATAAGGTGGTTTAAGAAAAAGGTGAACATTTTGGTTTACCCTAA
The DNA here is from genome assembly GCF_945859685.1 of Eupeodes corollae. Lineage (NCBI taxonomy): Eukaryota > Metazoa > Arthropoda > Insecta > Diptera > Syrphidae > Eupeodes > Eupeodes corollae. Next base: position 284,770,320 of record NC_079147.1, read on the forward strand.
TGACGAATTAATGAGGATAGAGACTTGAATTAAATTTTAAATATATTGTAACGTGATACCAAACCAGTATATTTTTGGAAAAAATCCAATACACTTTTTTTTTATAAATCAAAAAAACTGTCAAAAAAATTTGTCACCTCGAACAATTTACGAATACAAAATGATTTCATCTCCAAAATAATTTTGTGCAACGAAAAAAACGTTTTTAACACAGTTTTTTATATAAAAAATAAAAACCTAAACAAAAAAATTAATAAAAGTTGGTAAAAATTGATTTTCGACTCAAATATCTTTTCAAAAATTTAAGATTATGGCTTCTAACTAATTTTAACTTATAAGAAATATTATTTTCAACATTCTGAAAAATGTTGATAAAAATCGAATTCACAGTTTTTTTTACAAAAAATAAAAACCTATTCAAAAAAATTAATAAAAGTCGGTAAAAGTTGATTTTCGACTCAAATATCTTTTCAAAAGTTTGAGATATTAGCTTTTAACTGCTTTTATATTATAAAAACTATATTTGGCACCAATAAGTAAAATTTTGAGAAAAGTAGAATTAATTTTTTTTTTTTTTTAAATAAAAACTTAAAAGAAAATTTAACAAAAGTTGGTAAAAATTTGATTTCGACTAAAAATCCATTTTGCAAAACTAAATTTTCAAACTAAACTATGTCTTGATATGAAAAATATTGTTGGTAATTTTAACATTTTTAAGAATAATTCAACCCTACAAACGTTTAAGCAAGACACATCGACAGACGGGATGGGAAGTTATCAGTGTGGGTCACATCCCAGCCTAATTTTTAAGAAAGAAATCGGTTAAATTGAAAAGAAATTTGAATAAAATGAACGTTCTGTCAAAAATAAGACTGATCCGCAGGTGTAAGTGTTGTAATGATCCGAATCTATGGATTATCCGTCGTTTGCAGCAATTGAACGTATAGTACAAATACTGTTTGCCTTGCCATTAAAGATCACGACTTAAACGACATGTGATTCCGACAACAAGACAAAAAATGAATGGCCCTTTGGTTTTAATTTCGGTTAGTCTAATGTATGACAGACGGCATTATGTAAACTTAGCCCAACAATTTATATGCCCTCGATTTTGCTCTAATTACATTTTTTGACAGATATCAGACGTCACTTTAGAGTAAGAATTTAAAAGACGTGAAACTATAGGTCCGTTCGCGTACTTTTTGCACTTAAATTCGTAAAAAGAGATATTTTAAAGAATGGGGGTAAAATTCTCGCACCAAAAAAAAAGTAAGCGAACGGGAAAACCAAAAATTTTTCACACAAAATTACTGTCTTGTTGCTGTTCTTTGCAAATTTTTTAAAAATGTTATTACTGACAGCAAAAGCGAGCAATTTATTAATTTACTTGCATTTCTATCAAATTTGACACTTTTCAAAAATCAGCCCAAAGAAATTTCTTGGGCTAAAATTCGTAGGTTGGAGAAATATTTTACTTTTAGTGATCGCTCTCTTTTACGAAAAACTACAAAATTATTGAGTACGGGAACAGGATTTGGTTAAATTTCGTATTTTTTCGTAAAATTGGACTGTTTTAGAAGGGTACGCGAACGGAACTTATACTCCTTCGTTTTTATGTGAATTTTAGCCTCAAGTTATGTCAGTTCAATTTTCTTATGACTTTAAACACACATTCCTAACCGAAACAGACAATCCTTCAAAATTTGACATTTGCATAACGTCAAGTAACAATTCTTCTCATTTTTTGTCTCACTTCAGAGTTCAATTTGTTTTTACATAAATTTGATAGTCAGATTGTTTTGGTTTTTTTATATAATTTGTTTAAACACTTTTTTGTAAGTTTCCAATATCAACAAAGAATTCATTTGACTACCTCATATCTCCCTGAAATTGATTAAAAATTGAGGAACATACAAATTCCAACCCGAAAGATTGATATCAAGATCATATAACTCCTTAAAAAACAAAAATACCAAATACCTTGCGGGGGCATTTCTCTTATTATTTATGTTTTATTTTTGTTTGTTGTTGTTTTATTTCATTCTTCTTCGCTTGAATAAAATTGATTGTGCATTTTTGTTAAAGAATTTCGCGAAATGTGTTCCCATTTTTTGTTGTTGTTTGTGTTTCTTTGTAAGAATTCAGGCAGTTACATTGATATTTATCGTTAAAAAGTGCTCCTTTGCTTTGAGGAGGCTGATGCACAGAGCACGGATGCGTCGTCGTCATCGTCCTCATCGAGACAAGAAGAGACACAAAGGGTTATAAACTTTAGGAATGTTAATCGTGTAAACGCGCAAGGAGTGCAAGGATTGGAATTTCACCTTATATCCCAGATCCAGGCCATCAGCCGCATCATTGCACAAATACGAGTAATGTAAAGTGAACTGGCCCTGGCCCTCGCGCGTTCGTACAGTCACAATCGCATCAAAAACTGTGCAAAGACTTGTGGAGCGTTCGAAGGTTGTTTTTTTTTTTTGTTGAATGTTTGTAATCCAAATTCCACACGCAACAGTGTATAAGCGGATTGGAATTCCTGTGAGTTCAGTTTCTTTGTATATTATTTTTTATATTTATGAAACTGATGGCGGCCTTTTTTCCAACAAAGATATGAAATGAATTTTGTAAAAATGCAGGATGGTCGACCATCGGCATTGGTAGTTTGTAGTCATCATCGTCATCATCATCTTTGGGTCGATGGAAGTTGTGAGAGCTTATGTCAGATTGCTGTGCAATGCCAATACGAACCAACGTCCAATGACTGGTCATTGTGGAATGCATTTTATGATGGCTATCGATTTTTGTATTTGGCTGATGTTCTTTTTGAAAGAACGACGACGGACCGACGCAACGATGATGACGACGACGGACGGACGGAGGGAGGAAAGTTGTATGGGAAGACCCATGGAATTCTATTCAAAGTATGAACCTATAGAATTTTTCTGAAGAAGGTTTCAATGTCCTTTTGATGAATGCAACAAGCAAACATTTCCAGTTAAGGACGGATTCTTTGTAATACACTTTTATGGGATATTTTTTCGTCGAAATATGCTAAATGTTTAATGGCTTACAGAGATAAACAAATTTATTTTCTTTACAAACTTATTTCTTTAAAGATTAAATTAAAACTGATTTAAAAAGATTGCTTAACGTTTTTTAATACTAACAAAAAGAATTCTTTAAAAAACAATATTTCGAACAAAGCGTTTTTGACCTTGTTGACAAGCATTTTGGGTCTGTTTACTTAAAAAATGTCAAAATCAGAATGACATTATCATTTTCCAAATTTTTGCACCACGAAAATCTTTTTAGTCACTTTTTCTCCAAACAACGATATTTCGAAGTGTATAAAGAGTTGTTGGCCTTGTTTATAAACATTTTAGGTCTGTTTATTTAACAAATGTCACATTTAAATTGACATTTATCATTTTCCAAAAGGATATATACTTTTGATCCGCTAGATGACAATTTTTGCACCAAGAACATCTCTTTAATTATTTTTTCTTCAAAAAACAATATTTCGAAGTGTATAAAGCCTTGTTTACAAATATTTTGGGTCTGTTTACTTAACAAATGTCAAAATTAAATTGACATTTATCATTTTCCAAAAGGATTTATACTTTTGTTCCGCTAGATGAAAATTTTTGCACCACGAACATTTTTAGTCACTTTTTCTTCAAAGGAAAATATTTCGAAGTGTATAAAGAGTTTTTGGCCTTGTTGACAAACATTTTGGGTCTGTTTACTTAACAAATGTCAAAATTAAATTGACATTTATCATTTTCCAAAATGATTTATACTTTTGCTCCATAGATGACAATTTTTGCACCACGAACATCTTTTTAGTCACTTTTTCTTCAAACAAAAATATTTCGAAGTGTATTAAGCGTTTTTGGCCTTGTTGACAAGCATTTTGGGTCTGTTTACTTAACAAATGTCAAAATTAAATTGACATTATCATTTTCCAAAAGGATTTACACTTTTGCTCTGCTAGATGACAATTTTTGCACCCAGAACATCTTTTTAATCACTTTTTCTTCAAAAAAACAATATTTCAAAGTGTATAAAACTTTGTTGACAAATATTTTGGGTCTGTTTACTTAACAAATGTCAAAATTAAATTGACACGAACATCTTTTTAGTCACCTTTTTTTCAAAGGAAAATATTTCGAAGTGCATAAAGAGTTTTTGGCCTTGTTGACAAACATTTTGGGTCTGTTTAGTTAACAAATGTCAAAATTAAATTGACATTTATTATTTTCCAAAAGGATTTATACTTTTGTTTCGCTAGATGACAACTTTTGCACCACGAACATCTTTTTAGTTACTTTTTGGAATAAATGATGTAACTCTTATTAATGAACGTAAATTAAATGCGAATAAGTCGGTCTGTAAGACGTCAAATCATTGTTTTTTTACAGTTATTCTGAAGTATGAAGATATTTATCTTACTTGAGCTCCATTTATAGATGGAAAGTGAACATTTTATGGATTGATAACTGTTAAAAAAGTAGCTAAGCGATAAAATTATTTAAGCAGTATTGAAATATTTGACCGGAGGGGGGAGGGAGGGGTGTCTGATTTAGCATAAGTCTAAAAATATTAAGCAGTTTAAAACGTCAAAGTTGTTAAGTTAACTATTGATGTAAGGAAAAAACTCAAATAAAATCTCCCTAGGTGCAGTCTTTCAAAACCGTTCTAGAGCTGAACAATTTCTAAAAAGTATCTATGTAATTACAGTTGTCAACACAGCTGTGTTAGATGACTCACCAACTTTCGAGTGCCTCTGCAATTTTCTTCAAAAATATTTTAATCTAATCTAAAGTTAATTCTCTTCATTCTAAGCTGACAATATAATCATCAAGATAGCGGTATCCAACTTTAATTAAATTCCATGTCGAAAAAGCATAAGACTCAGTATAACAGATATACAGCCAGGCAACGTAAGGCAACCCACATTTTATACATAAGCCTCTAAGCCAAGTTGAATATCTTGAAATCCTTTCTAATATACTTTTACCCACTTAAGCCCACGCTTAAAAAATATCGAAACAAATGAATAAAAAAGTAATTTTGCTCCTTTCAAAAATGTTTAACTATTTTTTTATTTTATTGTTTCCTTTCTTTCCAATAAGAAAAGATAGACTAACTATTTTATAGACCTTTTTGGAATATAATCGTTAGACACGCTAACGCTCGGTATATTCTAGAAGATATTTTCCTTCATTTCTATAACGACAGCATCACCAGACACGCATCACATTTTCGCCCACTTAAATGCAATTCCACAATTCCTATTCCTATTCCTTTGGCCCCAGACATGGATCGAAGGCATTGGAATTGGAATTGGTGACAAGTAATTATCGAAATGACTTCCGTTCCTTGTGTGCGATCGGGTTTTTTTTTTTTTTTTATATAGGTATCTGGTTGGATGATGATGATCTTCTTCACTTGTTTTTATTTTTATATTTTTTTGATCTGCACGAAAGATTCACCCAAGCAAGAAAAGATGAATGGGATACCTTTTACGAACAACGAGAAAACGTGTGTGTGGAAGGCATCCCTATAATTTTTGCAACATCGAAAATACTCTCTGTCAAGATCATGAATCGCAAAATCTTGCATAAGACACACCCTAAAGACTATAACGATGAAGAAGACGAAGACGTAGACGACGACGACGACGTAGAATGTGAAGACCACTCGATGAAAAAATGAAGACAAAAACAACAATTTCTGCAGATGAGTGGTTGTTCTGAATGAGGTGGTTTGAAAAGAGGATTTATCGAATCTTGCCCCAGGCCCAACAAAATAACAACAACAACAACACCAACAAAAGAAGCTGCAAAATATTTCGTGGGTATATTTGTATTTTTAAAGTTTCATCTTTCCATCAAATGGGTTTTGGGTTATTTAATTTGTGTGAGGTTGAAAAAAAAAACACTTTTTTGTTTTTATTTTTGGTTAATTTTATATCTATTTAATGTTTAACCTGAGGGTCCGGATGTTAAGTCCGTCCCGCCACATCATGAAGAAGATGTGCAATTAACTGCAACACAAGAAAAACACTAACAACAACAAAAAAAATACCTGTATTTATTGGAAATATAAACCGGAAAGAAGAACAAAATTGCATGGGAAATTTGTTGGTTAATGGAGTGCCAGAGGGCTTCATGGTTGGACCAGTATTATTTTAATTTATGTTGAAACTTGAAAGGTTCGTATAATATATATATTGATGAAAACACCTTGAAATGTCATACATGAATGTTTTACTTATACACTTGTTTATGTACCATTAAAGAAATGCGTACATAATAATTGAAGAATAAGATCCAAGTTTTGTAATTTACCAGACAAATACAAGTCTATGTGTGACTATTAAATTTTAAGTCTGGAGCATTAAAGATCAGGCAAAATATCAATACGTACCAATTGAGCTACGAAAAATAGGAAAGAGTTCATTGAGAAAAGGGTATTCAGGAGGAAACAACGTGAACATAGGTTAACAGTAAAAAATCGCATTTAGAAAAGGGTTTTCAACAGGAAACATCATTAAATTCCAAGCAAAAGCTGTACTGAGAAAAAGATATTAATTTTTGTAATGGCGCCCAACGTGGGACTTATTTTTCTAAAAGAAAAATAAAACACTATTAAAATTTAAGTTAAAAGCAATAATTGAAATTAATTAAAAATAATCAAAAAATGTATATAGACGCTGAATTTTCAGTTTTTCGTTAAATGGCGCCCAACGTGAACACTGGTTTACAGTAAAAAAATCGGATTTAGAAAAGGAGTTTTCTAAATGAAAAATAAAACCCCATTAAATGTATAAGTCAAAAGCAGTAACGAAAATTAATTGAATATAGTCAACAAATTTATATAAAACGCTGAATTTTCAGTTTTTCGTTAAATGGCTCCCAACGTGAACATTGGTTTACATTAAAAAATTGCAATAAGAGTAAATTTCATATAAAGGTAGCCAATGAAAATGAATAAAGTCTGAGAATTCGTTGAAAGATATAAATTTATACCTTTTTCTTTTAAATGACACCTAACACCATTTTTTTTAATTTAAGAAACTTTTAAGTGTTTGTTTCATAAATTAGTCGAATATCATAGGTGAACGAAATTTGAGCTTTCATTTTAACTTTATTAAGTTGAAGAGTTGCAGTACCCATGGCATGATGGTTAGAGCGTTGGACTGTTTAAAATGGTCTTCAACAGGGAGCGGTGAATTCGCCGATTGTTTTCAGCATTTACACTAGCGATCTGATAGGTAGTCTTACAAAGGCAATTGCGTACGCTGACGATCTATTGGCGTACAGAACTACCCGAAAGGTTGAGGTTATTGAAATTCTCTTGCAGCGTGATTTCGACAAGATTCAGCGATATTGCGATGACTGGAAACTGAAAATAAATGTGCAGAAGTCGGAGACATTTCTGTTCCGGACTCCGTTGGCTAGGGCCACGAGGGATACGTACAAGAATTGGCGCAAGATGGTTGATCTTCAAGGGCAGCAATTAGCGAGCAAAGGTGTAGTGAAGTACATTGGTATCTGGTAAATGATGCTCTGACCAGGGCCAGAGGAGCCTTCGCTCTGACAAAACGGCTGTTTTACAACAGTCGGATTGACCCCAGAGTAAAGGTAATTTGCTACATGGCCCTTATACGGCCGATGATCGTTTATGGTTGTCCGGTGTGGTTCAACGTTGCCCCTTCCCAGATGGAGAAGTTTCGGGTGTTCGAGCAGCAGTGTTTACGACGCTGTACCGGCTTATATCGAACAGCCGAATCTTCTTACTTGCATTAATATTAAAATGAGGTCCTATACAACAGGGCTCGAATCAACAGAATTGACGTTCGAGGTCACATTGCAAGAGCTATGTCTTCGACCAACGATTTAATGTTCGAATCGTTCTATCCGAACGACGAGTGTTTTGAGAGTGCACGCTTAAGCGGCTTCATTCCACCAAGGGCATTCCTCTTTTTAGATAGATCTGATACAGGAAGATTGGAAGTTCCGCTAATTTACCACGACAGACGACGAACCGTGGATAGAGCTCCTTCGGTTCAGTAGGGCTGTGTCTGAACGGGACCGAACTGATAGGGTTAAGCAGGAGAACCAGTTTTGGTGACTTCAATCGGCACTTGATAGTTGGGATGGGGTTTTAAGCCTTGGCCTGTAGGTCCCGTCCATCCCTGACAACAGTACTCGCACACAGGAATGGTTGAGAGTTGTTAGTCACTAGGCCCTAATTCTCAACGGACTTTTGCACCACCCAATTTATTTTTTTTTTAAGTTGAATAGTTAAATAAAATCGCAAGTCTTTTTTTATGACATAGTAGTAAACCGTATGTCAAAAAATTCTGAGCAAAATTTTAAAGCATCAAATATTTCGGTAAATGGTTCTTAATTTGAGATATATTTGAAATGATTTTAGTACCGAATTCATAAATGTATTATCAACATAAGGTTCAATTTTCATCTTAATCTCAAAACAAAACAAAAAATGCAAAACTGGCCCCCAACATGAGACTTTAAGAATATGGAAAAAGACTATTTAGTGATAGTTTTCTCATTAAAAGTATTACATATTTAGCTTTTATCAAAAAGAAATATTAAGTGCAATTAGCAGCTTGCTTTAAATTAAGTAACTTTTAATAGAAGCATCGAATTTCTGTTTTCCCGTTAAATGAAGCCCAATTTGAGACATTCTAAGGACTCAATTTTCAATGACGCCCAATATCAAAAAGGACCATTTGCTGATAGTTTAACAAATTAAAAGCCAAATATTGTTTAAAAAAGTCTGAAAATTCATTCAAACTCTTTAAGTTTCAGCCCTAATTGTTAAGTGGCGCCCAACAACAACTTTTTTTTAAAGTTCTATATACAAATTTAGTGCAAATGCTTAAATTAGAAACCAATTTATATTTAGAAACTTTGCAAAATTATTGAAATTATTACATTTCAAGTTTTAGTTTTAATGGCGCCCAATGTGAGTTTATAGCACAACATTGAAATCATACAAAAATCGCAAACAAAAAATATTTTGACATCAGTCTAAAAGCAATTTTTACTCCATTCTTTAAGTGTTTAACATCTTAAACAGCAGATGTTCCACGAAATCAATAAAACTCGAAAAATTAAATAATCCAACAAAAGAGACAAAACGAAGTTAAAACGAAACCATCATCAAAAAACGACTTCTTTGGAATTCAAACCAAATGCGAGACCTCAATCTTTTAAAGAATTCCAAAGATTGCAATTATCTGCGCTCACGCATAATGTATGTATGTATTTAAGTCGAGTATAGTATCTTCTTTTTATTTCTTTTAAAATAACTACAAAAATACAAAAACAAAGTTGATGGTTTCATTCTTAAAATTACTACAACATCTCACGTACCTATATGTATATATATTATATACCTCACCTACATAAAAGTATCTTTCTTTATTTTTGGTTAACGTTTTCTTATCTTTTTAAGTATGTGTCTTTTGAATTCTTTCTTTAACTCAAAACATACATGTGTTTATATATATATATTTATTTTTTGAAACAAGAATAAACTAATTCAAAGAACATTAAAAAACAAAACTACGGTTGCAGCAATAAAAATTCAGATTTCCTTTTCCAAGAAGAAAAAATGAAGTAAGCTGAAGAAATCAGGCAGCAAGAAGCCATCATCAGCGTGCGCGGGACAACGACATAACACCCATTCCTTGAAAACATTATCAAAAAACGAACAAAAAAATATGTTTAAGTGTTCTAAAATGGAGCTACCGCTTTTAAGGGCTCCTCTCGCATCTTGCATGGCAACACTGCGTGCTCCTCCCTCGCTTGATCATTTTTTCTTATTTTTGTTTTCTTAAGTATAGCTATATAGCCAAAACCGAAAAAAGAACGGCCTTGTAGTTGACCTTATGGTCGTTTTCATGTTACTCCACCACCGCTCCATCGCATCTCGTCGACCGGACTGAACGTGGACAGCCGTCCCTATATAGCTGAGGCTTGTCCCGCGCTCAAAACCAATTTATATCCCAATCACAAGATACAAGCCTTAAGTTTCCCAGAGGTCTATCTTCCCGCTTCTCCCACTCCCTATCCAACTCAATCTTAACTCAAACCCAAGCTTGGATACGTTTAAATTGGTTTTGCGTTCCCATCTTGAATGAATGTCCCTCGCGCGCTTGAAAATTGAAAGAAGTTGTTGAATTAAAATTGGATACACGCCCGTCGTCGTAGTCTTCCAAAGAGTCTTCGATTTAGTTGCCGTATTTTCGGCGGACTTCTTCTACAGTGGAATAACAAACAAAAATAAAGAACCCAAAACTAGTTGGGTTCAAAAAAAAAAACATCAACAAAACTACAAGAACCCACCAAACAGCTTCTGTATTTCACGTAGTGACCAATAAATAAGATAAACCGCGCGCGCATAGGATCCACCGACAAAAGGAGAAAACAACATAAGAAGAAGAAAAGAAAAAATATAATTTATCTCGGAAGAGAAAGAAGACCAGGCTTGAAAGAGGAGCCATGTTTCTGCTTTATAGCTAGCTGAGCTGACTGTCTTGCCTGGAAGATATAATGATGGAGACGACGCGACGCAACAGATCGACCGACCGACTGAATGAATACAACGACGACTACGACGACGTGGAGAAGGGTTCAAGATGGAAGCGGAAGAAGATAAAACCAAAATATACAATGCGTCCCTACCCTTTGAGAAGAACGTTAAAAAGTTGCTTACTATCACTTCCACTTTATATTATTTACTATATACGTACAGTGGAAGTTGAAGTTGGATTTACTTATAGTTCGGAGCTGAAGCTGGAGCCGGAGTGGCGTTGTGGTGCTGTACGCAACGTTTTAAGCCTCTTTTCCCGACCGTCTCATTGTCGTCATCTTCATTCGGCATACCCGTCTCCCGACCGTATACTTCTGTTTGTATCGTTAGTTCGTTGTTGAAAACAAAAGAAAGAGAAAAGAGGAAACGAAGAGATCTTACGTCGAGACTTTGGTTTTGGGATTTGGTCTTCGTCGCCATCATAAGTTGTTTTCTGTGGTAGTAACATTGAGAAACTGGATACGAATTTTTATTACACATTTCCGGTCATCTTTTCTCGTTCGATTTTTGTCCCGATTAATGAAATAAATAAATACGCATCCCATAGAGGTCCATCTTTGGGCCAGGTTTCTTTATTTTTGTATTCAATATTTTCAGTACGTAAAAAAACAGTTAAAACTGATTTCAAATGTAGATTTTAGTACAAATACAGTTGATTGCTTTTTTTTTTGGGGGAGTGGTATATTTTTGTATGAATAAAGGTTGGATTCCAAAAGACAAGGTACACCTATCTTATTTTATATTCAATTTATGAGGATAATAAATACCGACTATATTTGGACTTTTAAGTTAAGATGTGTTTAAGGCTCTAAAAAAAGTAAAACGACAAATTATATACACAAAATTCTACAATTCGCTTATTTAAAAAAGTCTCCAAAATGTATTCACTGACTTTGCACGGAAAATAGAATTTGACATTTAGGTATGTTTGTTTTTATTGTGATCTGATTTTAACATTCAATTTTTTAACACTAACTTTCTGGTACAATTTTTGCATATGGCAGTAGATGTCAGTTCTATTTTGCCTCTTTTGTGGAGTAACTAGCTAAGTACCAAATATGAAGGTTGACAATATCGCTGTTGTATGGAAAATAAAATTTGACATTTAGGTATGTTCGTTTTTATTGTGATCTGACTTTAGCATTTAATTTTTAAACACTAACTTTCTAGTATGATTTTTGCATATGGCAGCAGATGTCAGCTCTATTTTGACACTTTCGTAAAGTTAACATTTATATGAATAAATTAAATAATCCTGTCAAGGCAAAGAAGAAACTTAATTTGGAAAATTTAGTTTCTATATACACCTACACAAAAAACAAAAATTGACATTTTGGTATGTTTGTTTGTACTGTGATCTAACATTGACAATCTCTGGTAAATGGCGTCATATGATTAAATTTCTTAACACTAACATTCAGGTATATGTAATTGTTGCATATGGCGGCAGATGTCAGTTGTATTTTGACATTTTTGTAAATAAACAGTTAAATACAAAACAAATATATTAAAGTTTAAGGTTTTCTTTAGTTTAAAGTTTTGATTAAATGAACAAAATTTGGTTTCTAAAACCACTTCAACATCACTATTAACAATTTCAATGTTGCTTTGCATGGAAAATAAAATTAGATTAGGTCTGTTTATATTGTGGTCTGATTTAACCATTATCTGCCGCCATTTTTAAAACTAACATTCTCTGACATAATTTTTGCAAATGGCGGCAATATGTCAGTTCTTTTCTGACAGATATATTGTATATACAAAATAAAGATCCAAGTGTTAAGGGTTTTAGCAAAACAAAAGTTCTAGAAAAACATTTTTTAAAGTTAAATAAGAAAGTGAAAATTTGGGGGGGGGGGAGGAGGGTTTTACAACAAAATAAAGCTGTCAAACTAGGGAAGCAAATTATTTAGGAATTTTATTTTCTTAAACCACATCAACATCACGAATGACAACACCCTTCTTTTTCAAACCAAACTTAAGCAACAATCATTTTGACATATTGTATAAATTACAGTTTATCATTAATTCATTATTTTGCATCAAATCAATAAAATGACAATGACACGACCTACTCATATGTCATAAACTAATTAAAAAATCATAAATCTTATTTGTTTATAAAATACATGTCATATAATCTATACACAAACTGACAGGTCAAACATATTCATTCACAATAATGGCGCCATATTTCCGTTTCTCATTTAAAATTTATCAAACGAAAAAAAAAATAAAAATCTTTTGATAAAGGTACTTTGCAATTCAAAACAGTTAAACATATTTTATTTTATTAAATTTTCAACCTACAAAAGAAAAAGAAACTTAAAACAGCAAAAAAAAAAGATTATTTCTCACCACAAATTAACATCTCATAAAAACACACTAAAAATAGAAAATAAAATAAAACAAAGTTGAATTTCAATTCAAGAAAAAGAAGTGTCATTGAAAAGAAGTATAGGTATAAAAATTGTGTTGTGCATAATTATTATTATGGTTGTTTGGCAGTACTATAAAACGAATTAAATCAAGTTTGCCACTCCATCAAAATCTACCTCCCCCCTTAGAGTTTTCACATCTGCATTTTTTGGCCAAACCGGGCACAAATATTATTATTTTTTTTTAAATCTTTTTTTAACTTCACAGTCAAATAATTGTAATTTTTAAATTATGCAAATTTAATGTTAACAAACCGCTTACTGCTTAAAGCATATGCCATTTTTAATTTTTTGTTATACCTCGGCTACGGCTATTTTGCAAGTTATTATTTTTTAATTTTGTTTTACTCACCGAGAGAATAAAAAAAAAAAACGTTGGGTTATGGAATTAATTAAATAGTTACGAAGGTTTTTGTTGTGTGTTTATTTTATTTTAAGTCTTGTTACGGTGCCGATAAAAGGTGTAAGATTATATTTATAGATTTTTTTGTTTAGCCGGTTATTTTTTTCCTAAAAAGAATTTTTTAAAGAATTTTTGACGAAGGCAAAAGTGCGGTGAATGAAGGGCAAAATATAAATATTAAACTATTTATTTAAATTTGTATTCTATAAATATTTATTAATAAAGGTTAATCTAGTTTTAATAAAGTTTAGAAAAATATTAATAGAACTAGCTTTCAAGCTAAAGGTCAGTTACATTCACTTAAGAAGTAAGGCTTATAAACGGAAGTTACTTGCATTTTGTCGAAATGTACCATATATAGAATAGTTCTCGGGAATATGGACAACAAGATATAGATGTAACTCATGATGTTTTAGACGTGCAATTATTTTATTAATATTTTATCATACACAAATAAGTGCCATTTTAAGTTTTAAAAAAAGCATCGAGCATATGATGTCCATCTTGTTCGTAGCACGAAGAACGCCGGTCGGTCCAACAAATTTGAGGAAGCGCGTTGAAGCAACTTGCATCCTCAAGTTCGTGGTTTTGACTCGTAAGCACGTGACTTCAGATAACCCCAAAAAGAAAAGTCGCACACCGTCAAGTCAGGTGATCTAGGGGACCCATACATATCCAAAATGTAAACTGAACGGCCGGGAAACATCTCCCATAAGACGTTTATTGTGCTGATTGCAGTGTAAGGAGGTGCTGGAAGTCCAACCCTCGCTTGACGATGCGTGGAACGGAAGAATTAATTATTAATTAATTAATTATTAATTAATTAATTATTAATTCGTCGTACGCAAACATATATTGAATGGCACTCGACTGATCCTTTAAGAAATCTAAATGGTATTATTTGACGTTTCAAAGACTTAAACGCACTTAGCCTAAATTGACGTCAGTTCTACAGATTTAGGCCTGTTTGTTGTGTTTTTTTTTTTTGGGAAATAGTCACTGTTTAGACGTGTTCAGTTGCACTGTATTGATGGAAATTCAGTATCCAAAACTTAATTTTTCTCATTATTTTGTTTTTTGGAAAGTCACAAGTCTTAGATAACAGCTCTCGAAAACTAGTAGCCATTTAAAATTAAATGAAAGAAACATTCAGTGCTCAACCAAATGTAAAAAAGCGACTTTCTTTCAACTGTGAAAACTGTTTGTCACGAAATATTAAAACAAATTAATAAAGCGAGAAATTGCTTGACATTTTTCACATTTTTAAAGACCATTGTTTTTAAATGACTTTGAATACATAACATGACACAGAAATATCGGCATAAACATTAGACCTAAACCCTTAATTTAATGTCGCTGTACAAATGCTACCAACTTTTTAGACAACATTTTTCAGGGTTAGCAAAACTCAATTCAGAATGTGACATCCATCGTTTTGTGTCGTATATTTATTTTGGTTGCTGCTGTAAAAACGCTGTTGACTGTAATCTATTGCACATTACTTTTGAAATAGAAGTTTTTGTTGCTGCTGAAGTTAGTGTGTCAATCGCCCATGTTTCGAATTTCGATCGAAAGTGAATTGAATTCAATTTTCAATTTCACGTGAAATGAAATTACATGTTTTTCAATTAGATCGATTTCGAAATTGCTTCGAACTGTCAGAACTGAAGGAACATCCATTTTTATTTTGTTTCTGAAGTAAAATTGTTGCTGCTTTGAAGATGAATGCAAAATTATTTGCAATTTTCACTGAAAAATGGAAGATGAATTCATGAGAAAAAATAAGAAGATGAATTTTGCGAGACAAATCAAATATATTGGATTTACCTGACACAATGTAAGTGTATGAAAATTATGTTGAATTGTTCTGCTAAATAAAGATATTTTAGATTAAGCAAAGACGCTTTTTTTTATATCTTTTATGCGATATAAGACCGTTTATAATACCTTCATCAATTCCTTCAATTCAAA
Organism: Eupeodes corollae; assembly: GCF_945859685.1. Taxonomy (NCBI): domain Eukaryota; kingdom Metazoa; phylum Arthropoda; class Insecta; order Diptera; family Syrphidae; genus Eupeodes; species Eupeodes corollae. The sequence continues at coordinate 284,785,764 of NC_079147.1, forward strand.
AACTTGCTGCAACCCCCCGATTCCTAGCAGAAGGAAGCTATCAAAGATCAATTCACAGAAATAAAAAATGTGATTTGATTGCGTTCAAAAAATGCAACAAACCGAAATACAAAACATCCATTTGCATGCTCGAAAACCCAATTCACGATAACGAATTTTGGAACACCCAAATTCACTTTCGGAAAGTGTATTCACAATAAGTGAAATGCAGAACATGGGCAAATGTGTTTCTTTTATAATAAATCGAAGTTTCCATCCAAATTTGTTTTTTTTTAACTAATTAAAGGATATTTCATAAAATTAGAACAAAACTTCTTTCAAACAAGAAAAAAGAGACAATCAAATTCAAAGACGATTCTTTTTCAAATATTCAATTTTCAATAAAATTTAATACTTCATTTTGTTGACATCTGTAGTACGTTTAAAACTAAACTTTAAGTTTGAATTTATTTGGTATCGATACAAATTTTGATTGTGAAAAAACTTAAGTCTCAAACGAATACCTTGAATGTTAAGCGTGAACCCATTTCGGGTTTAAAAAAGTTTTTAAAGAAAACTAAAAAATACTTTGTGTGTTTTATGACTGAGTGTGATTTTGAAGGAACTACATCCAATACGCGATTTAACTTTGCCAACTTTTTGAACAGTTGTTACTTTTGAAATTGTTGTCTAAATTCACTACAAAAATGGTGAATAAAAGCTTTTAACAGTGTTATTTCTCGAAGGGATATTCACAATAGTGGTTTAGCACCTTCAAAATATTTTGTTTCTATTGGGCCACTTAGAAGGTAAGAAGTTATTGTAATAGGTCCGATTTGACAAATTGAAAATGTTGACATTTTCCGACGTTTCAAGGTCCCTAGAGTCGAAATAAAAGATTTTTATAAGGATGTCTATACGTGCGTGTGTACGTACGTTCGCGACGTTTTTGACGTCGTCCATAGTTCAAGAACCAGTAAAGATATCTATTTCAAATAAATTTTGTTATACGGATAAAAATGCAGAAAGGGCACTCAAGAAAATTGCGTAGGTGTTTTTTTTTCATATAGCAGTTTAAAAAAAGGTGAACATTTTGGTTAACCCTAAATATCTCTAGAACCAAAAACAAATTAAATTTTATATTATATATTGAAACGTGATACCAAAAACAAATTAAATTTTATATTATATATTGTAACGTGATACCAAAGAAATATATTTTTGGAAAAAATTACAATTATTTTTTTTTTAAATTAAATAAACTGAAAAAAAAATTACGAACAAAAAATGATTTTTTTTCAAAAACAATTTTGTGCAATGAAAAACAACGTTTTTAACATTTGCAAACATTTTAAGAAAAGTCGAATTGACATTTTTTTATAAAAAATAAAAAAAATTAAAAAAAACATTGCTCAAAGTTGGTAAAAATTGAATTTCGATTTAAATAAATTTTCAAAAGATTATGGCTTCAAGCTTATTTTAACTTATATAAAGTATTGTTTTTAACATTCAGTAAAATTTCGAGACAAATCGAATTGACATTTTTTTCTTACAAAAAACTAAAAACCTAAAAAACAAATTAATAAAAGTTGATAAAAATTGAATTTGAACTCAAATATCTTTAAAAAACTTTGAGACATTGGCTTTCAATTAATTTATACTTATAAAAAATATTGTTTTCAACATTCTGGTAAATTTCGACAAAAAAGTATTGACAATTTTCTTACAAAAAATTAAAAACCTTTTTTGGTAAATAATTAACTAAAGTATCGACTTAAATATCTTTTCAAAACTTTAAGATTTTGTCTTAAATCTAATTTTTTTTTGAGAAATATTGTTTTGTATATTCGATAAAATTTTTTGAAAAATCGAATTCAAAGTTTCTTAACAAAAAATAAAAAACTTAAAAAAGCATTTCTAAAAATTAGTAAAAATTGATTTTCGACTCAAATATCTTTTGAAAACATAGAGATATTGTCTTTAAACAATTTTTGTTTTTAAAAATGTATTGTTGTCAACATTCAGTAAAATTTTGAGAAAGTTAAATTAACAGTTTTTTTTTACAAAAAATAAAAACCTAAAGAAAAATATTACTAAAACTTGGTTTAAATTTAATTTCGATTTAAATAGCTTTTCAAAAATAAAAAATATTTTCTTCAAACTTTTTTTACTTCATTCAAAATATTGTTTTGTATTTTCAGCATTTTGTTTTATAAAAATCCAACATTCCGTTTTTTCATAAAAAATAAAATCTACAAAATAGTCGAATTTGGTAAAAATTCATGTTCGGGTCTTGATATCTCTCAAATTAATTTCATTCATCCAATTTGTAAAAATTTAAGAAATGCTACTAAAATTGGTAAAAATTTGTTCGACTAAAAATCTCGTTCACAAAACTAAATTTTTAAACTAAACTATTTTCTTACATGAAAAATATATTTAAGTATAATTTAACTGACATTTTTTTTAACAAAACACTAAAACCTACTTTTAAGGAAGAGAAATTGACGGACGGGATGAGAAGTTACCAGTGTGGGTCGCATCTTATTTTAAATTTATAAAATTAAATCTTTTATTAACAAAGCTTGTAGTTGGAATTTATAGGAAATTGGACTATTTAAAACTTAAGAATTCTATTAGAAACAAGATTCACTTATTCTAAATCTAGCAACGTGGGTCTCATTTTGTTGAATCCCCAATTAATATGATTTTGAATACATCCACCCGTTTTTCACAGTAGTGAATTGATCCCAAAAAACCAACCCAAATATTTCTTTCAAGTAATTCCAAGAATTCTAAAATAAAAGTTTGATCTAGATCTGTGCAAATGTTTTAACATTTTTAATAAATATAGAAGCCTTATTAATTGAAGAAAAAAAAACATACAAATGTAAATAAAAATAAACTCTAATTTTATCCAAAACAACCTTTTCAAACAATATTATACTCGTATAAACGTACATCGAAGTGTCAATATTGAACGCAAAAGTTTGCATAGGTTTTATATTGTTTTTATTCTATTTTGTTGTTTTGCTATTATTTTAGCAGACCTGTTTGCTTTTTAATTTATTTTCCATTTTGAATTTAATTTCATTGTTGATTGAGTTGTCACAATTGAGTCAGAAAATTATATATGAATATCGATTCTATATTTGATTTAGTAATTCTCTAGGTTAACGGTTGAAAGATGAGTTTATTATTTTTTTTAAATTTAATAACTGCATGAGCAACAATATTATTCTTAGAACATTTTGTTTGTCTATTCTCCAAAATGCATATAAGTCTCCAATTTCTTCCTTCGAAAAAACATCAAAAGAGCGTTTAATATTTTGTCCTCATGGAATTTATTTTGAACTTAGTTGACTCAACTTTAAATTAATTCGAAATTCCAAAGTTTTCTGACAGCACATTAATTTAAAAAAATTTATATAAGGACCACCCTAATGTATCTAGAGAACCTACATATTATATGAGACGTGCTTACGTTTAAAAAATAAATAAAAACACATATTTAGGTTTGAAAAAAAAGAACAATTTTTTAAAAACGGAAACGAGTAGATAAATATGTACATTCATATATTGAACTGTGAGTAATATAAAGAAATAAAATAATAATCAACCGCGTGGTTATTTAGCAAAAAGATTATAAATGCTTTTGGATAAACCAACAAAGAAACAACGCAACGTCCGAAATCGACATTGGCATTGAGTCAGAATAGACATTGTGGCGACTTTTAAAATTCACAATAGCAATACTCATATAACCATAACAGCAAAGTACTTATAATGATGGGTTTATATTTTATTTGTTTAAAAGAATTTTTATTTAACTGGAATTTTATGGTATGATTATGTCATGCCAGAGGTTCAGTCTTTAGTTTGAATGATGATGGATTGACAGGCGTGATTTTTATTTGTGTGTTTAAAATATAAAAGTCAAGGCAAAACTTAAATAGTCGGAAGCTTACTTAAGGCACAGTTTTTCAATGTGAAATAATCCAAATTCTGATGAATTCAAAGTAAACTCCGACCTTTTCAATAAATTCTAAGTTGTAATTGCAGATGTTCTGATGTTCGATAATATTGACAGGGCATTTTGTAGGGACAGTATCTACTGTCAAACTTTGATTTTTATTGACGTTTGTGATTTATTCCCTGATTGCCATTGCAGAATTCTTGTTTAACTTAAGGCCCAACTATAATAGACTTAACCGAGCTTAAGCCAGCTTAAAGAAACGAATCAATACGCAGCCTTGTATGTCTCTAACCATAATAGACGTTGTGCTCAGTTTCGTTAAATTTAGCTAACTTTAGCGCAATTACGCAAGAGCCATTCAAAAGGCTCGAGCTTAGGCAAATGTCAAATTTGTTTAAGTTACTTGAATCTATTATGGTTACTTTTTGTTTTGACGATAACTTCTGATAACTTTTCGTTCGGTTTTTCGACATTTTGACAGAGTTTAATCATCAAATTAAACCAATTTTTACGATTCCTAAAAATAACGAAAGGTTCGTTAAAATCAGAGTTCACTTGTCACTTACTTAAATGAATGACTTTTTTGATTCATATATTACTTCGAAATGTCAATTCAACACTCTACTAGGAGTGGCCCTCAAGTACAAAAATTAGACTAAATTGATCGAAAAATAATAATTAACAACTTTTTTTAAAATTATTTAAATTAATTCGGTATTATTCAACTTTCAAAGCCAGAAAAATATTTTAATCATATGCTTATAAGAGGAAGTCATAGTCCCTTTAAGTTGCTAATGAATATAATATAAAACAAATAATGTCCATTTTATATTTGTGGTCAAGAGACTGAAAACTAGTTAGAATATATTTAAGCTTTGATTTAAAGTGGATTGTGAAACCTCAATAATTTATTGACGTCAGTAAAAATACCGACAAAATATTTAAATATGAGTAACGTTAAAGACCTCATGAATGACGTCAGTTGGTCAATTTTGTTCCAAAATATGGATCCACGTGTATCAAAACTGCGTCAGACTTTTTTCCGTTATACTTTCGATCAACCGACTTGACCACATCCACTTATTTAAGGGTTGGGAAGAGCAAATAATAATCACAATTCTAAAACTGTTGTGTTAAAGATGACAAGTTATTTGACGTTCTGGTTAAGTGAATTTATTGTTTTACAGACAATATAGAATGTCAAACTATATGTCAAATTACAAATTTTAGATGATTTTCTGGTCACTGTTTTGACAATTTATTCAACGAACATTGATATTTGGGAGAAATATTACACATATTTTAATAGTGCCTATCTGTCAAGTTGACAATATAAACATTTTATTTTAAAAATGGACTCAAATAGACAGGTTCAGTAATAAACGTAAGAAATCAGTGATCTTAGGACCTGTTTTTGTCACAGTAAAACATCTTAAATCATAATTATTCCAAACATCCTTGTAAAATTTGTTTGTTTATTTAGCAACACCATCGAACAAGATGCGGAATCTACAAAATTATTTTTTTAGTTTTCATTGGTTCATGAACAGAACCCCTTGAGTAAAATTGCATACAGTTTTTATTCTTTAGTTTTATATTGCCCAGTTTCAGAATTTTGTATGTTCCTTAACAAACAAAGACAAAATTTAGCTCTGTTCAATTCACGAACTAACGAAATTATTATATTGACATTTAAATGTCACATATTTTAAAATAAGAACCTAACACTCTGTTCACATTTGACTTTCCTGTGGCAATCCATTTTGATGGCTTATAATTGTCACTTCCGATTGATAATTAAAAATAGCAGAATTTTTTAAATTTCTTAAAAAAATCTGTTGGAGTGACATGAAGTGATGAATTTAAGAATCAATTCTTTACTTAGGAAAACTACGTTTCTGCAAATTTCCGTTGTCATTTGGGAAGAAATGTCAATTTAACAATACAGTCTAGTTTATCTGTCATAGGTCAATTTTAAAAATAAATTTAAGCAGAACTATAGCCATCGCATTTTCATGAAGGTTTTTTTAAAAGACATTTTTCTACAGATCCAATTGTGACATATCTTCATTTTCTTGCAAAAAGAAACACTGTTAAATTCACAGATTTTAACAAAATTATCGATATATTGATGACAGAACTTAATAGCTGAATCACAAACACACTTCAGCTTCGACTTCGTCTGCGTTACGGTGGGCCTGCTTTAAGGTTGCTTTGAATGACATTTCTACTTTTTCATCCCTCCAAAGAGCAAATATTTTGTGTTGTTGACATTTTTTTAAAGCTGTTGAGCTGTCAGAAAAAGCAAATGTTCAGCTAATTGAACTAGAGCTTCCGTTTGGAGTCACATTACGTTCTTTTCCTTACGATTGTCAAACGAAACGTGAGGTCGAAGCTCCATTGTGATAGCATGCATTTAATTCCTATGGCTGAACTCGTAAACGTCAGGTGAACCCGAAGCTAAAGCGTGTATGTGATTCAGCCATAAATGTCACATAAATATGTGAACTTATAGCTATGAACTTTTTTAAGGCGATTTACTTTGACGTCTCATATATCTGTCAAATCATGAACCTTTAAAATTTAATTTAAAAAATCGGTTCAAATGGGCAGGTTTTGAAAAATTTTAAAATTGCAGATAATTCAGTTTTATGAAGAAGATAACTTGCAGAATGTCTCAATTTTTGTTAAACAGTCTTTTTCTGTGTACTGCCAAACTTAGGAACTTATATTTCCCTGAGCAGACAAATAAAAAAGCACTGTTCGATTCACGAAATTATTTTGACGATACTTAAATGTCACATGAATGAATTTAATAATTGAAAACTTGATTCCATTAAACTCTGTTGGACCGGCTCAGCTCATTTTCGTTAGATATTATAAATTAGAAAATAAGACATATAAATGCGGCAGGTATTTTGAAATTTCTTAAAAATAAGTAGTTAGAACGATTAAAATTATGAAATGTCAAAATGAGTTCAGAGAATCCGTCTTGAAATCTTAAATGCTTTGAAATTCATTCTTTCCCAACTAAATTTGCGAATTTATGAATTTTCATTTATATTTGAGAAGAACTATTCAAGAAATCTAAACAAAAATCAATACTTTGAAGTCTTTGCGTCAAGATTATATTTTAGAAATAGGTTGAAATAGGCAGGAATTAAACATTTCAGAGAATTAGACTTCTCCGTTTTATTAAAAGTTACTGTTGTGGAAACTCTATTTTGAATGGTTTCAGACGGGACGGATTTAAATCCAGAGATCTTCATTTCCTGACCATTTAAAGAGTTTGGATGACGAACAAATACAATCAGTAGCACTGTTCGATTCATGAATTAAACGAAAACATTTGACAAAACTTGGTTTAAGCTTTAACAAAAATAGGAACTAGGGATGAAGTTTAAGAAACTATTTTGTACGAAATTTTGCTCCAAAAATAATGTGAAAAAGTAAAAGAATTATTTTGGCGAAAAACGAAAGAATAGTCATATTCTTAACCGACGGTATATTGTTAGAAATATTGAATCACAAAATCACATTGATTAAAGTTTAAAAGTAGTTTATGTTACAACAAATCAATTTCGAAATGGTCAAAAGTCAAATTGCATTGTTCATTTTATTTGTCTAACTTATAATGCTTTAACATGTTTATGATTATTTGAAAGTTCTTAAAGTTTGTAAATTAATTAGCAAACACCATTTATATTCTTTCCAAATAAGTAGGTATACGAAATTTGTCAGAAATTTCCATTCAATCTTTATAGCAATCATCGTGCCAGCCTCGAATAACGAATTTATTGAACGGTTTTACCTAATAACCGCCAATTTAACTTGTCAAACTTGTTTCTCATTTGCATGAATTATTTAAAAGAATATAAAAATATCCGTCCATATACGATTGAAGATAATAAAAATTTTGAATTCTAAAATCACCCCTAAATCGTAATCGTTTCCTTTCGAGCTTGGCAGAACTTTAGAAAGCCAAAATAGCACAAATCATTGAGTTAATTAACCTTGTCTTTCATAAATTAGGTTAAATTTGTATTTTATTCTCAAAACTGATTTGAATTCGGAGACATTGGAATTATTCTAGAAACTAAACGAACCTTTTTGCAAACTCTGCTGTTGCTGTTGTTGTTGTTGAATTTGCTGGTGATGATGCTGATGCTGTTGGTAAAAATGATGATGGGCTGCTGCAGCAGCTGCAACCGCTGCTGACGATGTGAAATCCCTCCAAGGCTGCCAGAGTAAACTATTTGCGACATTTGTTGCATTGCTATGATGGTGACCATTTAAATGGGAACGATTGGCCGGATGATGATGCGGGTGTTGAAGATGTTGGTAATGATAGGGATTATTTATTGTCATGTTATGATTCGGCGGACTGCTGTTGCTGCTACTGCTGCTGCTGCTGGAACTACTGCTGCTGCTTCCACTGCTGCTCATGGGGCTGCTATTGCTGGTGGTCATACTCCTAAGTCGATGGTTAGAGCCCGCAGCGGCGGCTGCAACCCTTTCGATTTCTTTAATCCGATTGTAGTAGGTTTGTTCGAAGGCATTTAATATACGAAGGTATTCCATAGTTTAAGGGGTAACACACACTTTTTTGTTTTATTTTTATCTATCAAATTTTAATATCAACATAGAAGAAAAAACACCCACTTGTTTTTGAAATATTTTCGCACACTTATTTCATTACTTTCATTTTCTTGAGTAAATATGAAACAAGTCATAAACCTACGTTCACACTAAGAGACTTTAATCATGCAAGTGATCGATTAACTAATAACCTCGAATAAAAAGTGAACTTAATTTATAATTACACTGATTTTCGTTGTCTTACACGATCTTATTTGTTGCTAACTTAAGCACACACAAAATATTGCAGAACAAACTTTGTTAAAGGATTAAAGGTTTTAAAATAAAACTTCTTCAAAATCTAAGCTTGTGATCGATTTCGATAAGGGCACAGCGACGAAAGCGACGACAACGAGGTTAACTCCAAGTTTACATGTAGCAAAAGCAAAACTTAACGAAACAAAACTTTGTCAATTTTTGTACATATAAAAAAAAACTCAGGGGCTTAGAACTTTAAACTCAATAAGACGGATTTTATTTTGCCCACTTAGCAGTTTACGATTTTCTTATTGTTTTTGGTAATTATCGAAGAAGGAAACTCGAGACCAAAACACACGAAGGCAATAATTTTTCTTTTTTTTTTCGTTGGTTACCCAAAACACACAGAAAAATAAAACACAATAAGAAGAAAAATCCCGTGTCTAAGTAACAGAAAAGTCGTGCTCAACGAATGAAGGTATAAACATTAACTGAAGAGACTTAAGTTCTCTTGAAATGAACAACCGACCGATTTACCGACTACGACCACTTCCAAGATCCAAGACCAAGACTAACGACGACACGATGACGACGACGATGATCGGTTTGTTTTTCTTATTTTTGTTGTCTTTTTGCGTTTGTGTGTATCTTTGGTAGCTTGGGGACTTGTAACGTAAGTGAGACTTTTGGAGCAGGGTTGCCATGACTTGAACTAGCTCAATAGCTGAATTTAAAAAATGTGTAGCCCAGAATGGAAACGAAAAACTTGTAGTCCAAATGATAGCTCAAAATTTCAATAAAAGATCTTTTTAAAGCCTGGTTAAAATGCAAAGGGAAGTAAAATTTACATTTATTGTTCATTGGTAGCAATATTAACATATTTATCGATTTCCTTATAAAAAGTTTAAGATAAATAGCTCAAGGGCAAATTTGAGCTAATTAAAGCAAAAATATGATTGGGCTGTCATACTATGTTTTTTATTGGAAATTTTGAAAAAAAAGATTTCCCAACTTCCGATAAATATCCGAATCTGGCAAGCCTGTTTTGGAGTCTTAGCGAGTTAGTGTATAGGTTTTGGAGCTGGTGTTGGTTGTTATTGTATTGGTTTTGACTTTTACTCTATAATATTATAGGTAGTGCAATGTGGTGTTGAACACACATCTTTAAGGTTTGAGAGGGTTTTATACACCGTCGCGTCGTCGGGAGGCTTCATGGGGGCTTGAGAACATACAAAAACAAAAAAAAACAACAAAGTTTTAGATATACCAAAACTATCGAACGTCTTGTTAGTGAATGTAAACTAATTGAAGTCGGCACAGCAGCGTTTGCGCTCAATATAGAAATGGTTGTGTCTTGACGTGTACTCGTATTAAGTTTTTAAATCGTGATATTCGAAGTCGAACATCAGGCCAAATGTGTGCGAGAGTATTGAAAAGAGTTAAGAATTATTATTATTATTTTATTTCGTTTATTTTTTTTTATGTAGCAGAAGAAGGGAAAGAATATGGGAGGAAATGTTGAAAGCAGATTTCTTAAGAAGCTCGCAAGCTTATAGTGGAGCCGAGTTGTAGTAATGGTATTAATGTTACTATTGAGGGTTTTGATAGTTAGTTCTGCTACGAAGCCAACAAAATTGTGGAAATAATAGTTCAAAAGGTAAGAAATTCACGTAATCACAGAATTGAACTTTTAATGCAAATTGACAATTCTGAAGATCAGGGGTTTTAGAATAGAAGTTGACAGAATTATTCAAAAGTAGATTGAAGATAGACTTTTAGGCCTGTTTGCAGAAAGTTTGACGTTAACGTTTCCGCTTACATGAAAGCCTTGTTTATTGCAAAACATGTTTTAAAATGGTTATCCAATAGAAGGTTTAGTTTCGTTGTTTTGAACAGCGCGATTTGGAGTATTTTGCATTCTAGTCCAGCTCACACAACAACTGAAGCTAGCTGGCCATTACATCGTAGATACGTCGAATGGGTGCTTGAAAAATAGGTGAAGAACGTCGATTTTTCGAGAAAAAAACTTCAGCCCGTTTCTCACTCGGCTAGTCGGTGGGTATGTTAATAACCAAAATTGTCGTATTTGGGGTTCTGAGAATCTTCAAGTTATTAAAGAGAGGCATTACATCCAAAAAAAGTCACTTTTTGGAGTGATCTTCGGTCCGAAGGGGTGATTGGCCCTAACTTCTTCAAAAACGACTGTCACCGTCAATTCCAAGAGTTATGATCATATGATAACCGCCATTTTTTTGCTTGCTATTAAAGAATACGACCTGGAGAATATGTGGTTTTAACAAGACAGTGACATATGCCACCCACAGCTGAAGCGAATATAGCATTATTGCAAGAGCCATTTCCTGAAATTTCTCGTCGTGGCAATATCAACTGGTCACCAAGACTTTTTTGTGTAGGGTGTGTTAAAAATTCGTTAATCGTAAGAAGAAAACATGTTGGTTCCCTAACTTAATGACTGATTCGACATCAAATACTTATGAGCCGAGAATAACGGCGAACATGTTTGCAAACTACTTCAAAGATGCTTTTGTAGATTATAATACTATTAGTTTTCCTAACACATCTACCACTGTTATAAATTTCCCCCACTTAAGATCTATCAATTTCGTTAAGTGAATATACTGTCCTTAAAAGTATCCTATAACTTGACGAATGTTTTAGTTCTGGTCCCGACGGTATACCATCGTCTATTTTAAATAAATTTGTTGCGTATTGAGCAGAACCGTTTTGTGTTCTTTTCAATACGTCGTAACTCGCTGTTTTCATTTATCTGGAAGAGTTCCTCCCTTCATAATACCAGCATACATAAAAGTTCCTAAAACGAAGTAATGAACTACCGACCTATTGTTAACTTATCTGGGATACCTAAACTGTTTGAGTCAATCGTATGTAGCGTCCCTTCTTTTCACTGTAGTTCAATTATCTGTGATAACAAGCATGGTTTTGTTAAAAAGCGTTCAACTCTTAGTTATCTGTTTCACTTAACGTACTTTTGTTTATATGTTTTTGAAAAACGTGAACAAGAAGATTGTATCTTTACTGATTTCAGCAAGGCCTTTGACAAATTGTGTCATAAAACATTGCTATAAAAACTATCACAGCAAGGTTTTAACGACTATGTCATAAACTGGATCTCCTCATATTTCCACGTTATAGTGTTAAATTTCGGAATGAGTGTTCAAGTTAATTTGTTGTGAATTCTGGGTTCCCCTAGGGTAGTCACCTTGGTCCTATTCTATTTGTTTTATTTATAAATGACTTGGTTTCGATCATACAAAATTCGTCTGTCTGGATCTCATACCTGCATCAAAAATCTTATACTTCGAGCTCGGAGGGATATTCCTCTTGCTTAACACTTCATTCCAGGTACTATTAATCGCTCGTTTTGATTCTTTTAGTTTTTTGAAAGACAGTTGTGGTGTCACGAGTACACCAAGATATTTATACTCCTTGACTATTTCGAGATCTTCATTGTACCAAGTCCATTTTTCGTTTCCAGCAAATCATCCTCGTCCGTTGCGAAAAATCATGATTTTCGATGTACTCGTATTGAGTTGAAGATTTCATAAGTAGCAATATTGCTGTAGTTTGTTGATCATCAACTGCATCATGTTGGGGCTCATCAGCATATAGTAGCATCTTTATTGCAAGACCATCAAACATAATATCACCAGGTAGGGGATCTTTGAGATCATCAAGAAAAATTGAGAAAAGTATTGGGCTCAGAAGGCATCCCTGCTTGACTCCTGTTTTCGTCTGATACAAACTAAACAAATTGTTTCCATCCCATACCGTCGTAAGATTATCCTCATACAGATTCTACAATACTATGAGCATTTTTGTTGACATAACTAGGTTACTCAATTTAAAAAAAAGAGCTTTTCTATCGAGTCGAAGGCAGCCTTAAAGTCAACGAAGAATGCGTAAAGTTTCTTTCCTCTATCCAGAAACGACTGCGCAATGCCAGTAAGGGAGAAAATATTGTCCACGGGTGAGTAGTCTTTTCGGAAACCCACTTGGAACTCACTGAGTAGATCTTTGTCTTGGATCCAGTTCGTCAGTCTCTCCAACATAATCCCAGTAAGTATTTTTGTCACTGTATTGAGGAACGAGATTCCTATGTAATTGCTTCGATCTTTTGGGTCACCCTTCTTTAGTAAAGGAAATATTATATTTTTGTTGACGCTTTCCGGTGCCTTTCCAAAAAAGCCTTTGTAAGCTCTTCTAGAAAAGTTTCGGGTGAATTTATGAAGAATTCATATGGAATACTGTCTTCCCCAGGAGCCTTGTTAGTGTTGCAGCGGGAAATGAATCTGCTTACATCTTGTGCAGTTATTTGGTGATCTAGCTCTTCTACTTCCAAAAATGGCAGCGCAAAGTGAAGGTCGTTTTTATTGAGTTTGTTGTTCAGGAGTTTTCAAAATGGTTTACTAACATAGAAGCATCAACTTTTATATTCTGCCCAAGAGTTGTGCAATTTATTGTCTTCACGATCTTCCAGAAGGATATGCTATCATTAACATCTTTTAGTTTCAATACTAGTTTGAGAGAGTATGCTTTTTGATTTTGTTCACACAGCGTTTTGTACTTTTTGTTTGCTTCTGCTTCGCATTCCCAATCATAACAAGGCTGTTTTCCCTTTTCTCGTTCAAGTATAAGACTCCAGAAACTATTGAATACTTATTTTAGCAGATCAAGTTTTTTATTTACGTTTTCTTTTAAAACTGCAAAATGGATAACCCTGTGTATGACTGTTCCTTGGGCATCAGTTTATGCTTCCATGATTTACTTAAGTATTTAACGCCTATGAACAATTTTCAGCTTGAGTTCTTGACTTTTTACATGTGTTGAACCTAAAGTAGTAAAAAACGGTTTTTTGCTAGTCTACCAATTTAGTTAACATACAACTAAGCGTCAGTCAAGTAGACATTTGTAAGAATGGATTTTGGGGGCTTAAGCCCCTTTTCAAATTTTAAACTTCATTTTGAATGGGGATCCATGTCTTTCTATAGGCATAGTTTTGATTTACTTCGGACAATTAAGCTTGCAACAAATTTTTTCATTGGGTTACCGTTAAAGATATTTTAAACAGTACTAACTTCATTTTTGAAGATTGCGAAATTACCATGGCAACACCTAATTTGCCCTACACTGACTTTTTTATTTCTTTTTAAGTTTAAATCTTTCGAAGTAAACAGCAAAAGCGAATGGTGAACTTACAACTAAAAGAAAATCACTTAAGAATCAAGATGCAACAAAAAAAAACTAACAAAGAGAGAGAGAGAATAAAGACAAGCACAAGGCGAAGGCACAACCCCACCGCCGCCGCCGCAGCCCTCTTACTGAGCTCACACAAAGCTAGTCTTAAATGTTTATCATGTTTCTTTTTGTGGGCTTCTTTTTGGTGTTGTTGTTGTTTTTTGGTCTGTCGCGTTTTGTTCTGATTTTAAGCTGCGATTTCGAAAAATAGCAAGAACACAGAATAAATGTACGATGAAATACACAACAACAAAGACAACGAAGTAAAGCTTAATGTTTACATAAGCAAAGCATAAAGGGAGTAATAAGAAGAATGGTGCTGCTAAGACGTAACACAACAACAACAACAAAAACTATCTGAAAGGCGGTAATTTCCATTCGTTGTTGTAAGTTCGTTCGGTCGTTTTTTTGTTTCGTTCAATTGAAGCATATTGATTAAACTTGGCTTAAAAATAAATAATAAATAGCATTGGAAAGAAGAACCAGAACAGAATAAATTAAAATAGAAAGGAAAATACAAACCGAACTATCGACCGAACGTAAACGACGCGAAGTCGATTGGGATTAAAAACCTATTTTCAAGTTTAAAGTAATAAACGACTTAAACGAATATAAAAACGTTCTGCACTGCACAACCACACACTGTCGGTCGGTCATGTAGTTATGTTATGGAGTATTTTTACATATAGAGAGGTATACTCGTATGTCATTTTTATATTTAAAATTATTTTGCAATTTAAATGTTTTTGACATGACACTACTTTTTCATACAAAAGTTATTTAAATACCTAATTATTAGCGAGAAAGGTTTTTCTTGGTTTTATAAATAGTTTAACAGTCCACAGATCACATTGTGTTGTTTTTGCTTAAGATATAATAATATAATTTTAGCTATTATTGAAATCGATTAGGGACAATTTTTTAATCGATATTAGACCATGTTTTCCTTCGATTAGAAATGAAAACTATAGACTGATCGATCGGAAATCACCCAAAGAATTTTTTGTTTTTCTCTAAAAATTTATTTCTATTTTCCGGACGGAAATTCATTTTCCTGAACAGCTGATACTTTTATGTTCAAAAGTGAAACGAATCGTTCCAATGATTTGTGTTCCAGTTTCACACAATTTCAATGACAGATTTCTGTAAGTAAAAGTTTTTCGTTGTATTTCAATCAGGAAATTTTGTTCAATGACAGAAAATTTTAATGACAGCTATAAACGACCTGTCAAGAAAATTCCAATTTTAGTTTTTAATGATGAAAACCAATGATAGCTATAACTGGCGCCTTATTTACATATTGATGTATTTTGACGATTTAAAATAAAATCAGAGTTCTTACTCATGATTTAAAGGAATTTGAATTTTTATACCAGCATTTTTATACCAGCATGTCTATATTGAAAATATCAACATTATTTTTGCAATATTTTAAATGCTTAAATTGAGCTTTATAAAATACCTTCTTAAAAAAGGGTTTTTAGTCAATTAAACAAAAAAACATACCTTTGATTCAAAAAATGTCTAACAAAGGTGACATTTTGAAGGCGAACTTTATTTATACGCCCTTCACACTCCTCAAGAAGTCTTTTTACTTTGGATTGGAGCAACAATTTTTAAAGGGAGTGAAGATAGATTTTTTTGTTGAGTTTCTTAAAAAAATTGATTGTTTGTGTAAAAAAGTTTTAGGTATACATTTTTTTGTATATTGCTTAATAACTCTCAAGACATTAATTTTTCCACATAATAATCTGAGCCCAAACCTTCAGGCACTAGAATGACACTGGTTAACAAGTTAAACTATACGCATTTTAAAGTTTCTAATGGCTCCAGCTCAAATCCAGCTTCAAAATCAATCTAAAGGTTATTTCGTGAATGGAAACACTTAGCTTATGCCTGATTTTACAGATAATTAGTTTTATTCTTCCGCTGAACAAATATGGTTGTGTATACGCTTTAACAACGCTTAGAGAAGATGCCGATTTTGCCAAAAAAAAAAACATCTCTTCAGATGAAGCTCTTATTGATCTTGGCGGGTATGTAAACAAGCAAATTTGTCGCATTTCGAACACAGAAAATGCGAAATTCATAAAGTAAGGCGATTTTCAATTGGGGGGAAGGGGTGGTAAGATTTTTGCGCCCCTTGGCGGCAATTTTGTTTTGGTGACATCCCTCAAACCTTTTGTTTATTATTCAGTTGTTAATACCAAATCATCATGGCAAGTTACACGGTTGAAAAACACCTTCAAATATAAAACTTAGAATGTCGCCGCTTTCGCAGACTTTACCTTGGCTAAATTTGCGTCGGGATTTGGGCCTACACCCGTACAAGATCCAACTCACCCAAGAGCTCAAAGTTCATGACCATCGACAACCGTTTTTTCCCCCAATTTTGGGGGAAAAATCATTTTTAATGATGAGGCACATTTTTGGATGAATGGCTGTCTTAACAAGCAAAACTGCCGTATATGGGCAAATTTGTTAATGTTTGGCGTGGATTTTGGGCCGGCGCGTAATTTGTCCGTACTTTTTTAAAAACGACGTTAGTGAGGCGGTCACCGTCAACAGCGAGCGCTACATAATGATGATAACTAATTTCTTACATGTGGTGTGGTTTTAGCAGGACGGCGGCGCTACATGCCACACAGCAAACGCCACGTTTAAAATTTAAATAAACGATTTCAGGGTAAAACCCTTGGAGTTCCTTATTTGTACCTATAATATTTTGCATACAAGAACTATGGCAGGTATTGCATTCGTAAAGGAGTTTGAACTCGAGTTTTTGATCAAACATGACATTACGACGGTAGAGAAATCGAAAAAAGTGGATCCCCTAATTCCGTTCATCTGTCTATCTGTCAGTCCTCACTCAACAGCCCAAACCATTGGGTCAAATGAGTTAAAACTTTAAAGAAAAATAACAGTAGTCTCCCTACAAATTTGTTCGTCAAAAACGAACCGATAGATTTTTTTTTTAATTTTATCTTGAAAAGTAAATATGTATGTAAAATATATGTATAAGCCTATAAATAATTGTATACTAAAAATATTTTAAAGCTTAAATTAAAATTTTACACTACAAAAATAATTTAAAAAAAACAACGATTTTCAAATAAAAATTATGAAAAACTAAGATTTTTTTGAGAAATGTTGTATCTTGTTTCTTTTTTTTAAGAAATCCTCATTAATTGCAAGTTTTCGCCTACCAGACATGAACCTTAACAGAAGAATCTATGCTGAAACGGTTTTTAACGGTTCTAAAAGACTTATTACGAGTACGTAATAGTGTCAAGGTTATAACATCAAGTTCTTAAAGTACTGTATTGAAAATATAATACAAAATAATGGTGAAAATGGATATTTCTGAGTTTAAGAACACAGAGCTAATATCGGATTTGCGATTCGGAAACAGCACTAAAAATTAACTAGAAAACTTTAAATAGATTCAAATAAATACCTATAAGTCATCTCATAAATAATTACGAATTACGAAAACTAAGTGAAATACTTAAATGATTTAAACTGAAACTAGAATCTTAAACATGTGTACTTTATAAAATCATCGTACAATACTTTTTTAAGAATTACGTTGCATTTTACCCAAGTCTTAAAAACAGCTTATAACTTGTTTTCATTTTCAGAGAGGTATATTTAAAAAAAACTTGATTTAATCGAAAATGTACGAGATGAGATTTAAATTCAGGGCAACCAATTCAAGATGGAGATAAAAAAAACTTAGAATTTGGAAAATTTTCAAAACCATATCTTAAAATCTAATGATGATTATACAGGACGATATCAGTGGAAAATATCGAATTAACGCTCGGAATAAATTTGTCTTCAAATATGAAATTCTCAACAGCTCTCTTAAATATCGACTACAAATAAATTTTGTTTTACTTCAAGGGTTTTTCAATTAGAGGTTTTTTATTTTAAATGACCTGTTTTTTGATAGCTATTTGGCAAGCTGTATTGTTTTAGCTGTCATGTTTTATTATTTGATAAGTAAAAACAAAGCTAATATGTTCCATAAACGCAGTATAAGTGTTAAGATTTTGACAATTTTGCAGCCAAAATTGTTAAATTACTTTTAGGTCGCTTGTCCTGAAGCTCCTTGTCGCCCGGCAATAGTGTTAAATCGCAATTCTAGTCGTTGGAATTATACATTCAACTAACGTCATTATACAATGTATTTTTTATAAATCCTAAATTTCGGTTAACATACAAACTTAAACCGGTCAATCAACAGCAAACGTCCTTGAAATACATCGAAATGATCCAGATTTTTAGCAAAAAGTTATCTTCAGCAATAAGGCACAGTTTTACATCGGAGGCTATTCTAATAAGAAAATTGTGGCACTTAGGGATCGGTTACTCCATGAAAGAAAAAGCCTTTCAATTCTTAAAGTGTCACTTGTTGGTGCAGTTTTTGTGCTGGAACTTACTTATTCAAAAATTATTGATTTCGAGGAGCAGCGTTTATTATATTATAATGACATCTACATATCCCATCCTATGGAAAATATCGCAAATTATCCCCATCCTAAAACAAGGAAAGAAGAAGGAATATATACCGATAGCTATCCTTTCTTTTCTATATAAAGTTTTTAAAAGTCTTATAAGTAACCAGATAAAATGTTATATTAAAGACAAGCAATTATTGAATCCTTTGCCATCTGGATTTCGGTCTGGACATATGTAGTTGTGTTTCAGCTTTACTCAACGTATCTGATGACATAAGACATGCTCCATAGACAATAAATTTACAACTATTTTAACCTTACTTGACTTTTCAAAGGCCTTTGACTGTGTAAACCATAATCTTCTCTGTGATAAACTAAAGACCCTATTTAGCTTCTCTGACACAACTAAAAAAACTTATTTACTTATATTCGACCAACTGTATGCAAGCCGTGTCTTGTAATGGTAGAATGGCCTCGTTCCTCCCTGTTAATAATGGTGTTCCTCAAGGATCATTTGGGAATGGAAACGTTTATCCCGATTGAGGTAAAAGTATTAAACCCAAGGTTGAATCATAGTTCGATTCGAGCTGCAAAGAGGTTATCAAGGAGAAAGAGGTGAGCTTCCGGTGTTTTAAAGCCAACCCAACTGAGGAAAACCGGAAAAAGTTTAAGCAAGCCAGGAAGGCCTGCAACGCCTATATTCGAAGGAATACCAAAAATTACGGCGAAAAATACTGCAATGTCCCAAAAGCAGTAAGAATTTTTGGTCATTTGTAAAAAAACATGAGGAATTCCTCTTGCTCGGTTCCTACGCTTGTTGTCAATGACACTACTTAAGCTAGCTCTATTGATAAAGCCAACTTATTTGCAATGCAGTTCGCCGAAAATTCCACCTTACTAGATAGTGTCATGACTCCCCCAGTTCTTGAACGCGTAAATGATTCTATGGGACCAATCTTTTTTTGTACTCGAACTGTGGCGAGAGTTCTTAAGGATCTCAACATTCATAAATCCGCTGGCCCAGATGGTATCCCCGCTATTATTCTGAAGAGGTGTTCTTCCACGCTAGCAAAACCACTGCGTAAGCTTTTCCATCTATCCTATTCTTCTGGGCTCGTTCCGAGTAGTTGGAAAACTGCATTTGTTCAAGCCGAATCTTCTTTACCGACCGAAAGCACTAACGTCCCTTCTTTCTAAGGTCATGGAAACGCTGAATAATTATCAGCTTAAGAAATATCTTGAGGAACGGAAGCTTCTAAATGACAGGCAATACGGTTTTCGCAGCAATAGGTCCACTGGTGATCTCATGGTTCATCTCACCGAACAGTGGAACAGATCTTTTCATCGTTTTGGAGAAAGTAAGATTATTGCACTTGATATTTCAAAGGCATTTGATAAAGTCTGGCATCTTGCTCTCTTATCGAAAAAGCGTGCTTTCAGTATCGACGAATCTCTTCTTCGTTGGATTAGAAATCTTCTTTCGAACCGTTCAATACAAGTTCTTTTAGACGGATTCAAGTCTTAAACTCATAAAATAAACGCTGGTGTGCCCCAGGGCTCCGTTTTGTCTCCGACCCTCTTCCTCATTTTTATAAATGATCTCCTGTCTGCTACTTCTAATCCAATACATTGTTTCGCTGACGTTAGCACTTTTAACTTTTCATATTCGTTTCCAGACTCACAACCCTCCTCTTCGGATGTGGAACTGCAACGGCAAAATATGATTAGCTCATTAAATTCCGACCTACACAGCATTGTACAATGGGGAATAAAAAATCGTGTGGAATTTTATGTTTCGAAAACGCATTGCTGTCTTGCATCGTTAAAGCGAGATAAACCGTCTTTGCCACTATGAGTGGCACTTGCATTAACGAAACGTAAAATCTTGACATCCTCGGAATGTGCATCAGCAACCACCTTTTGTGGAGCGATCACATACGCGATGGTGCCAAAAATGCCGCAAGATGTCTAGGTTTTTTGAGACGTTGCAAAAAATTTGTCTCTCCGTCTGATCTGGCTACAATCTACAAAACCTATAAACGTCCGAAACTTGAATATAACTCTCATCTCTGGGCTGGTGCCCCAGTAACTTATTTAAGCCTCTTGGACAGTATTCAAAAAAGAGCTTTTTAAATGATTGGTGACATTAACATCATCAACTCGTTTACATCACTCGAACATCGATGCAAGTTTTCTTGCCTCACCCTTTTTTACCATTATTTTAACGGACTATGCTCTAGTGAAAGAGCCAGTTGCATTCCTCCCCTTAAACAATTTAACCGTACTACCCGCGCTTCTAGGAATACCCATCAGTTTACCCTTGAGCCCAACTTCGGCCGTACTATGAAGTACAGAGATTCTTTTTTTAGCCGTACTACGCGAATGTGGAACGCCTTGCCACGATCTATCTTTCCCTTTCATTGCAATGTTCAGAAATTTAAAACCAATGTACACCGACACCGCCTATCCAACCCTTCCCTCTTTTCCTAATGCTCGCACTGTGTCTTTGGCATATTAAAGGTATAAAAAACCGTTTTAGTGTTTGCTAATTATATAAAAACAAAAAAAAAATGCTGGTAAAAGCTACCTGTAATAACATACGTGGGTGAGCTGTTTGCTGATCTTGATCCTCAATTAGCTCACAAACTAAAGGTGGCTTTTAACGTAATAGCTCGGTTTGTTTTTAACCTACGTAGCTTCGATAACGTCTCTTTTCAAGCTCGTCAGCTTTTCAATTGCGTTTTGGTAGCTTTCTTCAAATATCGTTGCTGTATTTTACTCTTCAAAGTGATTGTTAAAAAGACTCCAAGTTATCTATGTAACAGACTTAATTTTTGTATTTCTAGCCGTTCCATTTTATTGCGCTTGTCCACCTTTACGTTTTTGACATCGCGCAGGCAATTTGTCGTTCATGTTGTTAGACTGTGGAATAACCTTCCCAGTCACATGAGGTCTAGAATCGAAAACAGAAACTTTCAAGCAATTTGTTTTGAATATTTCTCAAACTTAAACTGAACATACATTAATCATTTTTAATTTTATTTTCCTTGCGTCTTGATTCAGATAACTTTTAATTAAAATGTCTTTTGCTTATTTTTTTTTGTTCTGAAATGTTTAATTCTTAATTTTAGTCCATTTTTAATGTATTCTATTTAATATTGTATTCCTTTATTTTATTTTCACAAATTTGTTTTGAATTTTGCTTGCCCAAAATTGTTGGATTGACTTTTTACCAAAAATATATGTCAACTTTGACCTCTTGAACATGGCAACTTCATTCCTTTATTTGTATTGGATCATAAACTATTCTTCGCGACACTTTAATTATACTCTTAAATATATAATTTACACCCAAAAAAAACATATAAGAAATTTAAGAAAATATAAATGCAAACTTGTTTTATTCTTGAACCTTGACATATAAATGCTTAATTTTAAGCTTTCATTTAATCCATCATTAAACATTTCATACTCACATAACAATAAATAAAAGTAAGATTTTCAATTCAATAAAAGAAGAACTTCTTGATTTACCTGAAAATAAAAAAAAGAAGAAAAATTGTCTTTTAATTTTATGTGAAATCAAATTAGTCTCAAAAATAAATTTACAATATTAGTAATTTAAAAAAAAAGATAAGAAAGTGATCATACTCATTAGAAAACAAAAAACAAAATACTAAATGACTCCTTCCTCGAACCATTTAGCACATAAATGGATTTTTTCAACTTTCTTGTTTTTGTTTTTGAGTTTGATTCCTTAAAATGAAACAAGTTTTATATTTCAACTAAACTTCAAATAAAATAAAAAAAAAAAACGTTGGCTATTCAATGAATAAATTAAGTGTTAAAAATATCGTATGTTTTTCTTTTCTTCTTCTTTGTTTTTATTTTGAAATGGCCGTTAGCATAAAAATACTCCCATTTAAGTTTAAAATATTTTCAAACGACACAAAATCCATTTCAGTTCAGTTTAAACTTTTTAATGGACACCAATAAAATAAAAACACAAAAATTGGCATGACATTAATTTATTCATTTGGTCTATTTTTGGTCAAATTTATTCTTCTTAGAACCAAAAATAAATTAACATAGAAGAAAATAGAATAAAATAAAATGAAGACAAATTAACATACACACATAATCTTAATTGAATGTGGGAATTTTTGCACGAATTTGAAATTTTGAAATTTCAAAAGACGTAAGCTGCTGTCTGTCGACAAAGGAATTAGTTAAATAACTACGTATGTATCTTTTCTGTCAATAAAAATTAAGATTTGCTTTCGCGTATTTTTTTTATTTTCTTCTTTGAAAACTTTGACGCATTAAATTTTTTTACCAGACGTTTTTTATTTTATTTTCAAAAAAATTGCGTGGTTTTGGTTTGAAAAAATCAAAGAGGAAAAAAATCCGATGATAAATAAAACATTTCTTTGGAAAGTGATTTTATGTGTGTTTTGGACTTATTTTGCATCTTGATTTGTTGAAATTGAATTACTCGACGAAATATTTATATTTGATGATGCTTTGAGATGTGTGATGACATTTGGAAATAATAATGATGATTTTGTATGCTTATAACTGTCAAAATAAATTATATGATTAAATTACTAAGATATTTAGTGTTTAGTTCATTCACATCTATTTTTGTTGGGGAATTTCAAAAGCGAGTCATTTTTAAAGGAAGAATGACATTTTTTGTAGGGGATTACTAAAAAAAAAGGATTATTTTATTTCTAAACATGGTGCTAAAAACTTTTGACAAATAATTGTGAGTTTTTTTTTGAGGAATAGAAAATATACTTACATTTTAACTTTATGGCATTTATTGTTTAAAAATTATTTTTGACATACTACACTACAACGTAATCCTGTCGGTTCAATTTTGTCCCAACTTTTTGAAATAAACTCGCTCTTATTTGGGTGACTTCTTCATAATGTAAAGGAAGCTCAAGAGTATTATGACTATTATGTTCATCCAAAAATGACAATTCAAATATTTACACAACCATTAAGCCAGAATAAAGATTCATCGAAGATTTTTTGACGATAAATTCAAAGCGATCTTTTAAAGTTTTGCGAAGAGAATACAAATTTTTGGATTATATTTGCATGATTTTTAAAATGTAATTTTCCAAAATATACTGATACCGAAAAAAAGGCTGATATGCGACCCACACTGATAACTTAACATCCTTTCTTTCGATTTTTCTTGCTTAGAACTTAAAAAAAAAATGTTCGTAACAATATTTTTTGCGAGCAAAATAATTTGAAGTCAACATTTTTTTGTTCTCTCAATACTTCATTCGAAAACCATTTATTATCTTTTGTTGGTTTTATAGGTCGTGTTTCTTAAAAAAGTTGTTACTTGAATTTTTCTAAGAAACAGTTTGATTTTAAAATTTATTTTGATCAACGTGATTTTTATCGAAAACTAATTTTTAACCAATTTTTACCACTTTTAGTAACATTTCTTACAAGGTTTTATTTATTGATTGGATTTTTCTAAAAAAAATTTACCACAGAATGAAATCATTTTGAAATCAATACCTTCATTCATTCAAGAGATATCGAGAATCAAATATCAAGCTTTAATATTTTGGCGTCTTATTTTTTGTAGACCTTTATTTTTATGAAAAAATCTGACTTTTTTCCTCTCAAAATTTTACTAATTGTTGAAATTTTTTTAAAATGAAATTAGTTTCTTTGCCAAATAATTGAAAACTTAAGATTTAAACCTATTCGCGCTTCTTATACTTCTCATCGCGGTGGGCAGGGAGTTCCAAAAGCGTGTAACATGGACAAAAATTGACGCTCAGTAATGAGATATTTAAATCGAAGTTATATAAGAACAAAAAATCTTAATGAACTAGAGAAGCCTGTTATGTAGATAATCCGGTTGTTGAGTTTGAATAATTTCATTCAGATAGCTCCCGATCGGAAGGTCAGTGAACTGTCAAGACTACAGCCAGATATATGTTGTGCAAAGTTCGATATGAGGTGATACCGTCACAGATTGTAAACGTAGCGGGTAATGCTATTATATGCAACATTTAATTTGCGGCTAGTGGCAGAGTCCAAGTTGCAAAAAACTTCACATGCATATAACTTACAAGGTAGTAAAAGAGTTTTGGCAAGTAGCAATTTAGTTTTAGTAGGGATGAAACTTCGAGTGAACTGAAGAGCACGAAGACTAATATACACTTTTCCAATGTCACTATTAAGGTGGTCGTTCCATATAAGGATATGATTGAAAATTAACCCTAAATTTCTGGCAGTACTGACATAGTCAAAGACTCCGGATTCAAGCTTTAAGGGATTTGGGACCGAAAAATCAAAAGTTTTGCCATAGATCGGAAGAGCTGTTGATTTGCGAGGATTTAACCAAAGATGGTTCTTTTGTGACCATTGTAGAATGAGGAGCAGGTCCTCATTCATTAAATCTAAGGCATAATTTTTTGCTACAAAGGGTCGACTTATAAGAAGCTGTACATCATCAGCATAAAGATGAATCAGACATTTTTTAACAACATGTGGAAAGTCGATTACATATATTGTGACATTGAGTCAGGAAGAAGAACGTTCACTTGTCACCATGCATTGTTGTCTTCCGCTAAGATACGAATGAACAAGCTTACAGGATTCTAAGGAAAAACCAAAACTTCTCCGCAGCTTTTTACACAAAATTTGATGGCTAACAATGTTAAAGGCCTTTGAAAAGTCTAAAAGATTTAGCAGTGTCATTGTCCATTGCGATTATTATTTCATAAGTCAGTAAGTAAGGAACCAGATTGACAGGAACTTAACACGTTGTTGTTTGTTAGGTATTTTTGTATCTGCTTCAAAATAGTTTTTTCGAACGCCTTTGAAAGAAACGGAAAAATAGCAATGGGCTGATATTCTGTAGCAGTAACTGTTTGCTTTTTAGGGCCGATAATAATTTTTGCCTTCTTCCATTCTAATAGAAACTTGGATGTGGTTAGTATACTATTAAATAAATGAGTAATATAGAGTAGTAAATATGGTAGTAACAGTTTAACGAACTTAGGTTCCATTAAATCCAGGCCTGTAGCATTTGATTTGATGGATATTATTGCCTCCACAATATCTTCCTCTTGTATTAGTACTGTTTTTTTTTTAGGTTTTTGGTCTCAAAACTTTACCAACCTTATTTATCGTTTCATACAATTATTTTGGAGATAAAATAACACGGACTCATTTTTTGAGAGTCCTTTTTTCATTTTTCTGCATTATTATCAGTTTACCAAAATTAATTTAAAGGCGATGTCTTCACTGGTTATTTAAATATGGACGACGAAAAAACCTTATAAGTTTATAATATACTTTTAATACAAATGTGAAAAATTCAAAAAACGTTTTCTAAACAATGTTTTCTGAAATTTTTTTTGGTGTCGATACACATATATCAATTCAAATAAATTTTGCCTTACAGATGTAAAAAACATGAGGAATTCTTCCTCTGTTCTGACGTTCGTTGTCAATGACACTCCTTTTGTTAGCTCTTTAGAGAAAGCTAATCTCTTTGCTAGGCAGTTCACTGCCAATTCAACGCTGCCAGTGAGTGTTATGACTCCGCCTGTACTTGAGGGAGTTAGTGATTCTATGGGAACAATCTTTTTTAGCACTCGTACTCTGGCAAGAGTTCTTAAATGCGCTGATCCGGGAGGTAGAGGTGTTCTCCAACGTTGGCAAAACCACTGCGTTAGCTTTTTCGTCTGTCCTACTCATCAGGTCTCGTTTCAATCGGATTTAAAACTGCATTTGTCCAGCCTATCCCCAAAAAAGGTGAATCTTCCTCACCATCTAATTACGGACCGAAAACTACAAAATAAATTCTGGTGTGCCCCAGGGCTCTGTTCTACTTCCAACACTCTTTCTCGTTCTTATTAATTATCTTCTGATGGGGAATAAAAAAAAAGCGTGCAATTTAATACTTCGAAAACCCAATGCTGTCTTGTATCGTTAAAGCGAGATATACCCCCATTGCCATTATCCATGGATGGCACTTGCATCAATGAGGCTGAACATCGCCAAAAATTCCGCAAGATGTTTGGGTTTCCTTAGGCGATGCAAGAAATATTTCACCCCTCCTGATATGGCTGTTATTTACAAGACTTATATACGTCCAAAGCTTGAGCATAAATCCCATCTCTGGGCTGGTGCTCCTGCAACTTACTTAAGCCTCTTGGATAGTATTGAATGTAGAGCATTTTAATTGATAGGCGATAATATCATCATAAGTTCATTTAACATCGTCGTAAGTCTCTTGTCTCACCTTCTTTTACCGTTATTTTAACGTTTTTTAGCATGCCTTCGAATCTAACTTTCAAATACAGAGATTCGTTCTTTAGCCGTACTACGCGAATGTGGAATACCTTACACTTCCAAGTCATTGCAATATTCAGGAATTCAAAACCAATGTGCCCCGACATCACCTTTCAAACCATCTCTCCTCTTCCTAGTGCTTACACTGTGTCTCTGCATAGTAAGGATATTAATATGAACTAGAGTGTGCTCTTATTTAAAAAAAAAGATAAACTCAAGACGTACAGAAATGACTTTCAAATTAAGAAATTAAGATGTTGGTTGATCTCAGTTTGATCTCACAACTAAATACCGCTGTAACACAGCTATACAGATTTTCAAGAACTTTTGAAAAGTGCAAGAAATTTCTCAGCTGGAAAATTTTACGAGTAAAATATATTACCTTCAGAATATTTAAACTAATAAAAAAACTTACAAAACTTTTTACCTAAAATTGATAAAATTTGAGTTTCTAGTCGAATATTTTAAGAACAATAAAGAGAATGATTTCAAATAATAAGTATTGTTTTGTAACATTTGGTAAAATTAACTCTAAAAGAAAACATTACTAAATTGGGTTAACAGCTTAAATTTAATTTTTTCCTCAACAGTTTTTGAAATTCTTCTTCTATGACAAAACAAACATTTTGTAAAGGACAACAATTGAAAGTTATCAAAGTCTCGGAATAATTTATCAATAAAGTGATTATGATAAGTTTTTCGATACCTTGTACCATTTAACAGCGCAACTGTTCAAATTTCTAGAGTGATATTCTGATCTCATGGCTAAAAGCTTCTAATTTCTGCCACTCTACAACTGCACGTGCCGATAATTTTCGAGTATAGTAAATTTAATTTATTTCTCCATTAAAATTTACGATAAGTACTTACTATAACGATATTATAGGAGGTATTCAAATCGTACATAAGTATCAAGTACTTACACTACGTCCCTGAGTCGAAAGATCAATATTTTACTTCTATATCAATTAGGTAATAATCCACATATTTATATGACTTACTTCAAAACTTATTTACCTTAAAGTATTTTTATTTGTAATTAAAGCAAATATCTCGAGTTTAAAATCCAAATAAACCATGACAAGCCCTAACGTCTAAGCACAAGGTAATCAATGCCATATCAGCCAAGCCCCTCCTTTGCGGAACACATTTTTTCCCTAAACTTTGTGTGTACACATTTGTAAAGTTGTATAGTTTAGGTACACCCTTGAATAAATATAAATAAAGTAAAGTTATACTTCATAATAAAGATTCACAAATAAAAAAAGGTTTAAACTTTTTTATGAGTCAGAAATAAAAATGCAAACAAAACTAAATCACAATTATTAGAAGGTCAGCTAAAGTAATCATAAAACTCTCAGACGATATGTTTGGCTCATTTAGATAGGTAGGTTAGGTAGATAGCTATATGAGTACAGCTACAGCACCGTACTGAAAAATGAATCAGTAAGCGAGGTTTAACTTGACTCAATTCGGATCAGCTCGACTGACCGAGCGACACGGGCGGCTACGACGACGCGAGATAACCTGGTCAAGCTAGAATTTTAATTATGAGTCACATTTTTTAAGTGTGATTGAACAACTAGCTTTTGAATAAAAAAAAACACACAAAACACAGAAAGGAATATAAAAGATAATTATTATAATTGTTCAAAAAGATATACGACTTTGTTAAGTATGATTTTTTGTTGTTGTTCAATTATTAAAGTCCATTTGAAAGACACGTTGCGAGCTTAATTAAGGTAAAATATCACAGAATAAGATGCATGTACGTAGATACAGGGCGGTTCAATGTTTTTGACCAAATACATTTAGATCAAGAACTTTTATCAGATCAAAAATAGTTACAAAATATATGGGGGTTATTTTGAATATTCGATTTAAGATGATTCGGTTCCGACTACGGAGGCAATAGAATTGAAATTTTTTTTTGAATGAAAACCAATTCACAGTTTAGCATAAAAAGAAGGCTTATATAGTATAGTTCTTATTTCCGTTTCACCCTTGAATTTTGAAAAAAAATTTCCAGCCGCACATCAAGAATGTGAAATGCTTTAGAAAACTCTGTTGTTCTTTCTTATTTTAATATTCAAAATTGAAATACCAATTTTTACCGGTGGTGTCTCCTCTTAAATTCTTCCCTATTTTCCTAATGCTAACGTTAAATCTTTAGCAATATTGCTAAAACGTAAAGATTATCTTTTTAAGGATCCCAATTGAGTGTTAAAATGGTCTTTAAGCTAATTTTGTTTTTTCTACTAACCTGTTTCGAATTTTGGAAAAATATTATGAAAATTATTTATGAACGTTTAGCGATTCAGTTGAAAATGTTTTTATTGAATTATTTTATATTTACAGATTTATCTTAGCGAACATACAAAAAATACTTTTTGTTGAATACTCTCACTCTTTACTTTACAAGTTTGCAAAATAATATTTATTTATTTATTAATTCGTCTTCAAAGTTACCTACTTAACATACAAATAAAATACATAATTTAATTATAGCCTTATAACAAATTTACTAATTTATGTTTAAAAACATTCCTATTAATATTAAAATCAATTGCAAAGTCATATTCATTAAAATCCATACAAGCTCTTGTGATAGGATTATACTTAGCATATCTAGTACTGTGGTAAGGAGCATTTAAAAAATCACAGTCAAGTAAGTTTCTAGAAGGCGCATAAATAAAAAACATAGATAACAAAACTGGACAGTCAATATTAAAATTCAAGATATCAAAAGCAAAAAGTATTGAGTTTAATTTCTTCTCAGAGCAAGAGGTTTTAGATCAACTAAAATACACCTCGTCTCATAAGATGGAACATTTGAATAACCAAATATTTTACGTAAGGCAAATTTTGTGAACCTTTTTGGAACTTTTCCTATACGACAAATGCTAGACGCAGTAAAGGGACTCTATATAACAGTACAATATTCTAAATGTGGTCTAACGAGACTAGAATAAAGAGCTTTTAATGTATAGAGGTCTTCGAATGCTTTTGAACAAACCCTACCATAGAGGTTGCTTTTGGGTCGCACGGTCGCATCGGTGGTCTGAGAAATTTATTTTAGAATCAAAGATTAAGCCTAGATTCTTATGGCTATAAAGTTTTTGTAAAATGTAGTTTACAAGTTTACAAATTTGTAATTATAATAAAATGAACTGTGATTTCTAGAAAATGTCACGACGCTACATTTCTTATTGTTAAAATATAGCCCATTGATATTACACTATTTAATTAAATTATTTAAATCAATTTGAACTTTTTTTGCATCGTTATGTGAATTTATGGAACTGAATATTTTGAAATCGTCGTTAATAAAAATGATGAAAAGAAGTGGTCCAAGGTGACTACCTTGAGGAACACGCGAAAAATTTATGATTTCCTTAGACAAGGCATTATCAATTTTTACCATCTGTTTTCTAGCTCTTTGCCCACATTAGGAGCTGAGAGTGAAATCCATATATCTTTAGTTTTTTTTAAGAGAACACTATGTATTTCCATCTGTGATAGACAATCATTTGAAAATATTGATAAATTTGTAGAAGTGGATCTAATTTTTAAGAAACCATGTTGGTAAACTGAAATGTTATTGTGAATAAGATTATGCATTTTGTTTTTTATTACAGCTGCGAAAACCTTAAATTAACTGCAGTTTTGCAATTGGTTTGTAATTTTCAATCGAATTTTGTTTGGTCTGATTTATGAAGGGGAGTTATTATAGAGTATTTCCATTCATTTAAGAACTCACCATTAGTTAAAGAAATGTTGAATATTATACAAAGTGGTGTAGCAAGTATATTTGCACAAGTATTTAAAAGAATTGGTGGAATATTGTCTGGTGAAATAGAAAAACTTTTTTCAAGAGATGACAGATGACTGCAAATTACCAAGATCAACCATAGGATCTGAATATATTGTGTTGTCATAGTCTAATTTTAGATTAATACAAGTAGATTGAAAAAACGACGCGAAGTTATTGCAAATTATTTTAATATCACATCTTTATAACATGATAGATGAAATCCCAGTTGAGTTTTTTTTCGTGTTTAAAAATGGCCAAAAACTCTTAGGGTTATTCTTAATATTCGATTCAAGAGACGAGATGTATTCCTTGTTTATAAATTCTTAAAAAAACTCATACTGCCTTCTAATTTGTTTGAACTGTTGATTTAAATGAATTGAAGAATGAACTTCTGATGAGCCCAACCATTGCACCGGGCCGAAACGCATATTTGAACACTATGCTGGTTCATTTTTATTTTTATTTTCATTTAATGAAAATAAAAATATTATTTTCATGATTTTAAATCATATTTATTAAAATAGTTGGTGTTCGGAACAAACAGTTCGACTGTTAACATTTCATCTTCTTAAATCCCTTAGCAAGGAAATAAAAACAGCTACAATTTATCTTCTATGAAGACTTGTAGCAACCATATAATTCGCAGTAGCTCTATGTAGCTCATATTATATGGAATCTCGATTTAATCGAGAAAATATGCGTCAAGACAAAGTGCAATGGTCATCTTCTGATGAGCCCAACCATTGCACCGGGGCGAAACGCATATTTGAACACTATGCTGGTTCATTTTTATTTTCATTTAATGATTTTAAAAATAAAAATATTATTTTCATGATTTTAAATCATATTTATGAAAATAATTGGTGTTCGGAACAAACAGTTCGACTGTTAACATTTCATCTTCTTTTAAATAAAGTTTTTTAAGGAACTTGAGAAGAAACCGCTGAATCTAAAATGTTCCGAAAATGAGTAAAAACTTGTTTAGTATCTTTACCGCTTAAGATATGTTGCTAATCTACTGCGTTTAAATAAGTTTTTTATGAAATCATAATCAGCTGTTTTAAAATCATACAATTGTGAATTATTTTTCGTTTAAGATCCGTTCAAAATTTCAACTGCATTGTGATGAATGCTATTTTCTAGCATTTTATAAGATCGTTCATAACATTGAGTTTCAAGGCAATTATCAATAAAAATTAGATCCAAAATACGACCAATAGAATTAGAAATAGTGTTGATTTGATACATACATGTTTAAGGATGATAAGCTATCAATAACATTATATTCATAATCTCTGACAACATTATAAGGGCACATTTGCTCTTCATCATCTGTGAATTTCCATTAATATTAGGAAAGTTAAAAGCATCAACAACTACAAAATAACAATTTTCATCTTTATCATTAGCAATATCTACAATATTTTTAATGTGAGACTCGTATAAAAGATTTTGAGAAGAAGGTGGGATATATGATACGAAAATATATAAATGAATAAATTTAAAAGATTGAATAAATAGATCTACACAAACACAAATTTGATCAATTCCGAAAGAATTGTAAGGTAGTCTAATTTCTCTACTTGTAATATCCCGCAAATTTAAGTGCAAAGTGGTTCACAAAGTGAAAAGACCTTTCAATTTTTTGGACTTAATTTGAAATGTGAAAAGTAAAAGTGTTCCACCAGTTTAAAATATAACCTTGCAATAAATTCAAATTTTGAAAAGTAAATCTTAGATTGTTGTTATTAAGATCAAATACGAATTGAAAAAATTTGGTATATCAACATCTATTATGGTACCTTCAACACTCTCAGCTACGTAAAGATATCCTCCTTGGGAAAAACATTTCGAGGCTATGTCCAAACATTTTTATAGTACATACCAAATGTTGTTACAGAGAAATTCATCAATGATAATAAAGGACACTCGATAAACTACTTTGCAGGCGGTTATTCCGTGCTTATATTCAACACTGTGATATTGGGCTCCATTCCCAGCTAAATGTAGTATACACAAAAATTGTTGCAAAAGACTTAAACACATATTCTTGTTACTTTTCGCTAATTAAAAACTCTCTTGTGTCAATTCTTAGTTTCACTACTCTTTGGTCAATGCTTTTAACCTCTTCGTTTTATTTACAATAGCTTTTCAAAGGAAACATTTTTTGCTATAAACTGTCAAATCCCATTGAAGCATGGCTTGAATATCAATAGATTAAAAAATCTCTTCAAAATCAGACATTTTCGAAAGTGAGATGAATTAACGCTATTATAACCCTATAATCTATTGCCCATGTTCTGCATTTTACTTATTGTGAATACAATTTGCGAAAGCGAATTTGGGTGTTCCAAAATTTGTTATCGTAAATTGGATTTTCGAACATGCAAATGGATGTTCTGTATTTCGGTTTGTTCCATTTTTTGAACGCATTCAAATCACATTTTTTATTTCTGTGAATTGATTTTTGATAGCTTCGTTCTGCTAGGAATCGGAGGGTTGCAGCAAATTTTTGAATTGAAGGAATCGATGAATGTATTGAAAAAATGTTCTATTTCCCTTAGAACATATAAAAAAGCGTCTTTGCTTAATCTAAAATTACTTCATTTACCAGAACAATTCTACATAATTTTCACATACTTACACACTTTTCTCTTTGCAAATTTGAGATTGGTGAAACGTAATTTGAAAAGTAAAAATGCAAAGTTGGAAAGTCAAAGGTGTTTGATGAAAAAGGGCCCAGATGTCGAAAATGTAGTTTTGCGTATCTGAATTCCGTAAATAAATTTTCGTAATATATTCAAGGTGACAAATATTTTGTTTTAGATTTTTTTAATCAATTAAACTGTTAGTTCAGGTTTTTCTTTCAACTCTAGATCTACATTTTAAGAAACATGAAACGTTGAAAAATGTCAAAATATTCCATTTGACAAGAAATGAAAAGTGGCAAAAAGAAACAAAAATTATAATGGGACTACAAAAAGAGTAGTTTAAAATGATCAATATGAAAAATGTAATTTTACTTCAAAAATGTCAAAGTTAAATAATTGACATTGACAGTTTTTTTATATCATACAATTTTTTGAATATTTTTACCTCAAGTTGCGTCGTATTTATAAAAACATCTATATAATTTTTAACTCTAGTCGCAAGAAAAAACAACGTAAGTCGACTTATGGAAAAATTGAGTTAATTCCCAGATAATTCATAAATCATACTAATATTATAAATGCAAAAGTAATTCTGTCTGTCTGTTACTCAATTATGCCTAAACTACTAATCCAATTTGCATGAAATTTGGTATTGAGATATTTTGATACCCGAAAAATGACACAAGCTACTTTTTTCCCACGTTAAAATGACGCATTCCCATAGGAAAATTCAGGTGCAACGATCGCTTTTTCGCCTAAACTACTGAACAGATTTAAATGAAATTTTGTAAGGAGATAGTTTGAGAATTAAGAAAGGACATGAGTAACTTTTGACCTCGGGAAAACAACGCATTCCCATGGGAAAAATTACTTTCCGGGAATCTGATCACTTTCACTCCTAAAATACCATTTTTTTTATTAATATTTGGATAAAATTAGTATTACGGAAAAACAAATTTTGTAGAAGATCACGTTATAAATATTACTGGGAAAGATTTTCTTTTAAATCTATTGTTAGCTCAAATTCGGAGAAACAATGGGGTTGCTTTAGCAGTAGCTTCCTCAGGAATAGCAGCTTCGCTACTTAGTGGTGGACGAACAGCGCACTCGGTTCTGACACTGCCGTTGAACTCAGTTCATTAGGAGACGCCAGTATGTTACTCGTATATCAGCAAAAGTAGTGAGTGTGGAAGAATGTTGCAGCAATGTAAATTGTTGGTTTGGGATGAATGTACAATGTTCCACAAAAAAAGCACTAGATAGTACACTGAAAGACATCAAGAACAACCGGGCTATGATGAGATTGATGGTGATTCTCTTAGCTGGCGACTTTAGACAGACCCTGACGGTAATTACTAGAGGTACACCGGCAGATGAAATAAACGCATTTTTGAAAGCCTTTATGTTATGGGTACATGTACAAAAGTTTTGTCTGACTACGAATATGCGAGTACAGCAACACTCAATCGGAGAATATTGTACGCCAACAGAAGGTAAAGGCTAGATTTCATTGAGTCATGAATTCTGTCAAATTGTCTGTAGCACAGATGAATTAAAAGGTAACGTCTATCCAAACCTGCCTATAAATATGGGCAATCGGGAATGGTTGTGTGAGAGGGCAATTTTAGCTCCAAATAATGAGATAGTTAGCCAGATATCGTCGAGTACCTCTCAGTAGACAACGTTATGGACACGGAGCAAGTAACATCATAACCCATAGTGTTTCTTAATCAGGGGTGCCTTCTCATAAGTTCAGATTGAAGGTTAGTGTTCCAGTCCTGTAAATGGGAAATCTTGATGCACCAAAGTTAAATAATGGTACACGGCTACAATATTATAAAAGCTATAATCATGACTTGAGTTGCAAAACGAAAACGATCTTATTTCCCCGCATTCTGATAATTCCAATCGATTTTCCGTTTCATTTTAAAACAGTGCAGTTTCCTTTGAAAGCAGCATTTGTAATAAAAATAAATAAAGCTCAGTGTGAAACTATGTCCCTGATAAACATTATTATAAAATATGTACGACGACTTTCCAGACTTTGTATTCAAAATAAGTTGCACCTGGTTTTATAAGGTGGAGTATCAATCCTTGTACTTTTTCGATCCGCTCACACGAGTTGGTTGGATTCCAAACCGTACTGCAGTACTCAAGCACTGATCTAACCAAAGAATTAAAAAGGGACTTCAGCGTGTATGGGTCATTAAATTCTTTAGTGTCTCTCAATGAACGATTGGATTTATTGATTATGTAATCTATGTGCGGTAAGAAGGAAAGTTTTGTATCTAGTACAACTCCTAGATCTTTTTTTTGAACCACCCGTTCTAGTTCTGAATCATTAATAGTTTTATTGAAGTATATAGGTGAAATGATACGGAAACAGGGCATAACTTGACACTTAGAGACACCAATCAGCCAATCTATCAAAAAATTACAATCTTGAATGGATTTAGTGGTGCGATACAGTTTAAGATGATCCGAAAATAGGAGACATGATGAATTTTTTAATATGTCAGGAATATCATTGATAAATGATAGGGAAAATAGTGGTCCCCAATGGCTGCCCTGAGGGACACCAGATGGCACTAAGATCCGTTCCGAAAAATTATCACCAATTTTAACCCTTCGAGTTAAATAGGATTTTAACCAATCGAAAAGGTTAGAGTGAAATCCAAAGTGCAAAAGTTTATTCAAAAGAACCTGGTGATTTACGCGATCGAAAGCTTTGGCAAAATCGGTACTACTATCCAAAAAAACTTTCTGGTATTAAATAAATCATTTAAGTTTTTTTTATATTTTTTTAGGTCACTTTATAATTTTCGAAAAATCGTTTTTGGTCCCAAAAATTATGCTAGGACAAAACTTACTACCCGTTTATCTAAATATTGCGTTTTTTTATTTGGATGGTAATCTGAAAATTTGTTAACCGATTGAATTTTTGAAATCCTTTTTTGGAAGTAGGTATGATTTTTTCGCATAAGTTTTTTTGCTGAAGTTTTTTTTATTTAAATCTTAGAATTCAAAAATTCAATTCCTTTGGCCTATCGACAGGCCTAAGGTTTCAATATGTACTCAAAAATGCAATAGGTTTAAAAGTGATCAAGATCATTCCTGAAAAACATGTATTCAGGTCGACGACAGAACTTCGCTACCTTAAAACCATCTTTAGTCTTTTTTTTAGAGGATCAAACCAAGCAAGTCTAGATATACCCAAACAACTTTATACTTCATTCAGATTGAATTTTTCGCTTACTACGAGTCTTAGATACGTCATCAGATCTTTTACTATACCATTGACTCTATGTTAAGTTCATTTAGGGACCGCGTCGCCGCGCTGACGTTATGTTATAGGGGCTATAGAATAAATGTATATTTGTAGGCAAGGTACTCGTACGATGATGTTTTCTGTGCCGTGCATAAATGAAAATCGAAACCGTGATCGTGGGTTTTTCTTTCGGCTTTTGAAGGTAGAAGGGAAAAACCAGTTCTATGATGGTATAAAAAGGGGATAGGGTGGTTTGGAGGTTTGGTTTGGTGTTTTTGTTTCTGTCTTTTTTGTGTTTGGTGCTACGCTGATGGTTTAACATTTTTATTGCTGCGCTACTGTTTCGAATTCGATTTCCATTCTTTTTTCTTTGAAGAGAAGAGTGTGGAACAGTGCAACATTTAAAGGTAGGTATATATTTGAATGTATGTTTCTTGTTTTAAAGGTACCTTACCTATGCCTCGAGCTCTTTAAGTTATAGTTCAGTAAGGCTTTGAAAGGGGAAAGATTATATTCTATTTTATTGAGTGTGAATATTCAATAGCACGTTTGTATGTTATTGTGTTTTATATTTTTTATAGCCTTTATTCTATAAAACCCTTCAAAGGTTTTAAAGTTGAATGAAGCTTATAAAAAAAAGTATAGACAAGTTTAATGATTTACAACCGACGATGATGCAGCGAATTAGCTTCAATCTTTAAAATTTGACAATAAAAGTAGAACGATAAAACTTGATGAATTAAGTACGGATTAAATAGAAAACATTACAATACAATACAGTAAAAATTCTAACCGAATAAGTAGATGCTTAAAAGCATGTTTTAATGTATTTTAAGGTATTTTTGTTATTGAATATGATTCATTGGTTTGTTTCAGGTTATTTTGATACTGAAAGCTCGAAATCTTAAAAGAGAAGGCAATACGCATAAACGACGTCGGGATATATTGAAAAGTAATTTTCAAAGTGGATGTTGTGTATCCCAAATAGCCGGAGGCTGAGAAGAATTTTGCAGAAAGATCTCGAGTTATAAGACTAGTCTTTTAGTGCAAGGAAGCAGTAAAGTCTAAACATAAAGTTGAAACTCGTGATTTGACTTTGATTTTAAAATAAGATTCAAAAGTCGCTTTTAAAAGTCATATCTTGAAGAAGAAGAAAAAAAAGTCTGGGATGCGACCCACACTGATAACTTCTCATCCCGTTTGTCGATTTGTCTTGCTTAAAAGGTTTGTAGGTGTTCGTGTTTTGTTAAAAAAGTTATCAGTTAAATTATTCTAATAAAATTTAAAATAACCAACAATGTTTTTCATATAAAGAAATAGTTTAGTTTGAAAAACTAGTTTTGATAAATAGATTTTAGTCGCAAACAAATGTTTACCAATTTTGTTAGCATTTCTTAAGTTTGTACAAATTGGATGAATGAAATTAATTTGAGCGATATCAAGAACCGAACATTAATTTTTATTAAATTGCGAACTATTTTTTGTAGATTTTGAATATCAAAAAACAATTTTCTGTGGAATAAAAAAAAAAAACTTGAAGCCAATATTTTTAAGTTTGGAAAAGCTATTTATGTAGCCGAAAGTACAGTTGTGTCTGGCATCTAACGGTCTTTCCTTTTCATATAAGAGACTTTGAGCTTGAAGTTATACTATACTTTTCCAGGTGAACACACATTACTTTAAACTTTTTGGATATAGACTGTTCATAAAAATAGCAGTGCTCTTTATTTTATAATTAAATAGTGTTAAAAATTCATTTTTTTTATTTTTCGGTAAGTAAAGATTTTACTACGAGTATTTAAAGTTTTAAGTATTTGTTACATACTTGCATGTAAAAAATTAATAAATATTAGCTGAAAAATGAACAATGGGACTGTCAAGAAAACTGCGTTTGAAGGGAAAAACCTACCAAAATATTCAAGACATCCTAGGTTGCTCCGCAAAAAAGGTCAGTAACGCCTTAAAATGGCTACAAACAACGAAAACGCGAGGCCCAAAAAGGATAACTACTGAAAGAAGTGACAGAAAAATTGTTCAGTTAGCAAAACAGAACCCTTCCATAGGCTCTAGGACAATAAGAAATGGACTTCAAGTGTCTGTTAGCGCTGTCACAGTGCGAAGAAGTCTTTTAGAAGCGAAGTTATCAGCCCGAAGTCCAAGCAAGGTGTCATTCTTAACGAAAAGGCATGTGGCAAAGAGAATGGAGTTTGCCAAAGTGCTTTGAGAATGGGCAAAAGAAAAAAGAAAAAAAGGTTCACACTTTCCTCGTTTTCAGATGTTCCAGTGTTAAAATAGATGACAATTGGCATGTGATCTGAAAACGGTACTTGCTAACCTCAAAATCAGTGATCACGGAATTCCACATTCCTCCTGCCACAAAATTTATTTGAAGTCGATATCTCTCTCTTTCGTTAGGTATGGACGACGAAAGACACGTCGTGAACGTACGTACAGACGTACGAACACATATGTAAACACGAACGCACTGACATCTTTCTAAAAATCTTTTATTTCAACTCCAGGGGCCTTGAAACGTGGAGAAATGTCAAAATTTTCAATTCGACAAATCGGACCCATTACAATAACTTCCTATGGGAAGTTATTAACTTGAAGTCAATTTAGGAAGAAAAAAGAGGTTGGGATGCGACCCACACTGATAACTTCCCATCCCGTCTGTCGATTTGTCTTGCTTAAAAGTTTGCCTATATGTACTAGTATCAATTTTACCAAATTTGCGTACTATTTTTTATAGATTTTATTTTTTATGAAAAAACGGACTGTTGGATTTTTATATAAAAATCACTGAATATCGAAAACAATATTTTCTGTAAAATAAAATAAGTTTGAAGCCAATATTTTTAATTTTTGAAAAGCTATTTCAGTCGAAAGTAATTTTTACCAAATTTTAGAATTGTTTTTTTTAGTTTTATTTTTTGTAAAAAAACAGTCAATTCGATTTTCTTCAAAATTCTATCGAATGTTGAAAACAATATTTTCTATAAGATAAAATTAGTTTGAAGCCAATATTTTATAGTTTTGAAAAGATATTTGAGTCGAAAATCAATTTTTACCAACTTTTGTTAATTTTTTTTTTGGTATTTAATTTTTTGTACAAAACTATCAATTCGATTTTTCTCAACATCTTTCAGAATGGTTAAAACAGTATTTATTATAAGATAAAATAAGTTTGAAGTCTAACTTTCAAGTTTTTCAAAAGATATTTGAATCGATATTTAATTTTTACAACTTTGAGTAATGTTTTTTTTAGATTTTTATTTTTTATAAAAAAAACTGTCAATTCGATTTTTCTCAAAATTTTATCAGATTTCAAAAACATTATTCTCCGTTGTTCAAAATTGTTTTGGAGATGAAATCATATGTTAGTCGTTAAATTTAGGAGGTGACACATTTTTTTTTCAGTTTTTTTGATTTTTCAAAAAATATACTTCTTTGAGATCACGTTACAGTTTATTATATAAAATTTAACTCAAGTCTCTAGCGTTTTTAATTCGCAAGATATTTGGGGTTAACCAAAATTTTCGCCTTTTTTTTAATCTGC
This sequence comes from Eupeodes corollae, assembly GCF_945859685.1. Lineage (NCBI taxonomy): Eukaryota > Metazoa > Arthropoda > Insecta > Diptera > Syrphidae > Eupeodes > Eupeodes corollae. Next base: position 284,825,930 of record NC_079147.1, read on the forward strand.
TATGGTAAAAAAACCACCCACGCAATTTTCTTGAGAGCGCTTTCTGCATCTTTCTGCCATATTATCTGTATAACAAAATTTATTTGAAGTCGATATCTCTTCTGGTTCTTGAGCTATGGACGACGAAAAAAACGTCGCGAACGTACGGACGTACGGACGTACAGACGTACGGACGTACGAACGTACGTACACACGCACGCACAGACATCTTTCTAAAAATCTTTTATTTCGACTCTAGGGACCTTGAAACGTCGAGAAATGTCAAAATTTTCAATTTGACAAATCGGACCCATTACAATAACTTCCTATGGGAAGTTAATGAAAATCTTATGCAGGTTTTGTCGGTATTTTCAAAAGAAGTATAAATGACTTAGTCAATTGACTTCAAGTTATTTTACAACTCTGGAGATTGGGCCTTTAAACTGTTTTAATCGGTCAACGATTTTGGACGAAAAATATTTTATATTTTTGAAGAGACATGTTTTCCTAGAGGATGTTTTTGTTGACGTGTGGTATTTAGTCTGAAAAATTTTTAGGAGTTTCTTTTTTTGTCAGCTGTCACTTGTTTTATATTCACTTTGTTTTGTCATTTAAGAGAATATTCGGAGAGTAATTGTTGCAATATAGCCATAAGTGGTGCAAAAAGTGGCCTTTCTTCTAGAATTAATTCAAGTCAGTCTCGGATACCACTTGTCTGAAATCATTTTTAAAACATAATGGTATGCGTTTTATTTCTTCTTCAAGTCTTAAAAGCACCCATTATTTTAACAAACTAAATTGCAACATCTCGGACTTGGAATACTCGAATGATAATGTCGAGAAGCCAATGTTTAATAAAGAGTGATAATTTGACGCTATAGCAACAACCCCAAAATGATTCAAGAATTGAAGGTCAATATCATCAAAAACATCAACATTTTGGAAATTTTGCGTGACAGGAATCTCAACTGCAAAGCCAGCCAAATGAACGTTTTGTTCTATAACAAGTGAAAATGTTTACTGTAACAAAAAAATTGTATAGAGTTTTCCATTAAGGACTTGCAAGCTTGCTAAATCGGAGAACGTACGGGTGCCCGCTTCAAATGGCCCATCGGCTTCAATTCTTAAGTCAGCTTGATCTCGTATGGTTTAAACTTACACAAAATCCCCTTTAATGTAAACTGAACGAGACTAAAAATTGAGCTGTTAACTAGAAAAACCACGAGGCTGAAACTAGACTAGCAACAATCTCGTGGACAGTTTTAAAACTTAACACATTTTATGTATGCGCCCTTCCAGCTGATTTGTAGTCTTAGCATTAAATTAAATTATTAAGTAGCATTTGTCAAGTTATAACCAAAATCTTTATCAACACTTACCACAGTTAAGTTAAAACTATGACTTTCTCTTAAGAAAATAGATAAACTATTTGTAATGATGGGAAGTGTAACCAAATATCTAATCTCATCTTGATTTAAAACCATTTAAATTCCAACATTAAACATTTTGACAGATTTCTATCTTAAAAAACATCATTTATAACAATTTTCTGAACATATTTCCAAATATATTTCATATTTTAAGTGATTAAGTTAAATGCATTAATAATCTTTTTTTTTTGTCTGTTAAATATATAAATGAAGAAACTCCCATAAAATTTAATTGATCTTTGCATCATCACCACTTTCCATTCCATTTTTTGAACTTGCTATTTCTTCAGCTGCTACTGTTTGTTGTTTCATTGTTGTTGGTTGTTGTTTTTTTCAGTGTTAGTGTTGTTATTAAAACCACTGAAGCATCCCAAATGTCAAATCATATTTTGCAATTAAAATGCATTTCATTTATCATCATCCAGCCCACCTTAAAAATGAAAAAAAAAAAATACAAAACTACAAAACTACAACCGCCCATTTAACCTGGACTTTGAAAGAGATTTCTTTTTACCTCGTATAGATGTATACCAATAACTCCTTCTTGGAGTTATACACAACACACATTATGTTTATCGTTTTGTTTTTGGATATTTTGCTGTTCTTGTTGTTGGGATTTAAATGTTCCCTTGATAGGGTATATATTTTTGTAATTTCTTTACGGACCCAAGAGAAGAATTCAATACAAAATTGTTTAAAAAAGAGCTTTTTAAAAAGCTCTATTTGAATTTTCATTCAAATTCAGAATTGGGATTAAAACCGCTTTTAACTTATATTTGGTCAAATTTTTGTATTTGGGATCTCATCTTGGTTACGTACTGTTTTCAAAATAAACTATTAACTTGGTAGTGGATATTTAAGAGATTTAAATTCATCGAGCTTTTAACTCAAAAACAATTGCTTTTTAGGTATATATTTTATCAACAAAGTGCATTTTATTCATTAAAACTTATTTCATATGAATGGAGCTTTTATATAATGTCATATCCTAATTCGAAAATGATTTTTGTTATTAGAGCTCACACGCAGCTTAAACCTTTTTTTAATACTATATTTAAGAAAAAATACATTGAAAACATTAAAATTGTTAAAGATTTTAATAAATAATTCAGGGTCTTTTGCTGAAATACAACTTAGATAAAAATTGGAACTTCATTTTTTTCTCAAACTATTTTTTATAAAATCAGGCATAAAGTTCTAAAAGCTTAAAAGCTTTTTATGATCATCGGTTTTGTGAATTTTCATTCGCCAAACATGGGCTTATTTTACATATTTAAGTTCTTTCAAAAATCGATGATCTTTAGGGACTCAGGTCATACTTTACTAAAACCTTAAAAGCTTTTATGATTATTAGTTTCGAAAATTGTCATGAGTCAAAAAGAATGGCAATTACTGTTGAAGGATAATTTTTTGATAATTTAAAATATCTTAGTTATTTAAAAAAAAATTATGAGCTTTAGTGACTTAAGGCTTTACTTTTCTAAACGCTTTTTATCAATATCAGTTTTAAGAGTTGTCATGTATCAAAGAGATTAGCAATATTATTAAGATGATAATAAGTTGGTAATTTAACATATTTGAGTTTTATTAAAAAGAAATGAGCTTTATTGAACATTAAAAAGGAGCTTTAAAGCTTTTGAAAAAACCTAGGTTATATAATTTAAAGAAATGTTTTGAAAAAATGTACTGGTTTTTATTTGAAAGTATACATTTCTATTTTTGAAAGCTCTTTTTTTTCAAGAAAAAGCTGTACAAAAGCACAAAAGCTTTAACAGTTTATCTAAAGTCGTCCGATTAGACATTTAAGTAAAACCTTATTATTGTAATTATGGGTTTAGAATGCATTAATTTGTGTTTTAAAGCTTTTTTAGTGCACATTCACCTTTAGCAACCCACGCAAATAGCAGTTAAGTATGTTTTTTGTCTGTTATTGCAACTTTTGCTATGTTAAGGCTAAGAGAGAAAGATAAAAGAAAAAGTCAATGAACAGGCCATAGAGGTGCTGAATGTTGCATTGTGGCGCACTTTTCTTCTTCTTCCATACCGCAACACAACTTCTATACTACGGACGGTACCAATGATCATGCCTTAAAAGCTATGAAAAAGATGTATAGAGGCATACTCTTTTCAAGATTTTCACTATAAACTCCTTTCGTTTGGTGTATTCTCCACCTCATCCCTCGGAAACTGAGAGACTTTCTTTTATTATTATTTTTTTGTATATTTTCTTATTTCTTTTTTTTTTGAGTTTTGTTGTGCAGTGATTCTTTTTTCGTTTGTTTCTTTGTTTTGCATTTTGTATATTGTTGTACAGTGTGTAGAAGATGCAGAGTGAGTGCTTGTGATGACTTTTTGTAACACTTTCTTTTTCAAAACTCAAGTCAATTAATTTGCCACGGCCATGAACAACAACCAGCGACGTATGATACGAGACGACGACGATGATACGATGCGATGGTTGATTATGAATACGACGACGCATAGTATAGTAAGTTGCTAAACGTATTCATTTTCGTATTATAAGTCGACTGAAATGGGGATAACGTAGCAAGAAGTTTAACCTCTGGCGCGGACTTAATAGCCCCCACAGGAAACTTGAATGCATATTTTTTAATCGATAGGTGATTTTTTATTTTTCACGCTCCTCCGGAAGGTATTAACAAAAATTCAAAAAAGAGATTACAAATTACGAAAACAAAAATAATTTAAATGAAATCCAGTAGCTGATGTTTTCACTTAAGTGTACGAGACGCAGACGTAGAGTTTTAACTCGTATGTTGCACTGTACAGAAGTTGCCCCGTCGCGCCACCGTGATGCAGTAGCAGTTGTTGCAAAGTGCGATAATGCTGATGATGACAATGGTTCATGTAATTATGATGGATTAAAAATATGAACACCAGTTGCAGTTTTTTTTTCGAAATGAATTGAAATGAAAGGAATGAAAAAGTATAACTCTAATTTAATTGATGAAAGGTGGAAATTGAATTATGCTTTTGTTAGGTGAGTTTGGTTCATATATTTTGAAATGGAAATCAGCAGGAGGTTTAATGTTTAATGAAATTTATTTGAATTGAAAGAGGGCAACACCTTCAAGACTTGGAAATAGTGTTAAATAAAAAAAAATAAATATAAATAATTTAAGCCTGGAGGAATTCACAGAACAATTGTTTTTCGGTATCAATTTGCAATAGATCATAACTTAAGCAGAGGCTGAAATGGAGCAACAAATTTATGGTTACCTTTGGTATATTAAAATTTCCAACAAAATATTTATTTAGGCAGAAGAAATTAAAACAATAGCAAAAATGTATGCGACGAAAATGTTTGTCTTCTGAATTTTTGAGTAAAGTCATAAAAAAGTCCGAACAAATGTAATCAATTTCCAATTTGGCCATATAGTTCAACCGCTATCTTTTTTGAAGTTGTAAATTAAGCGGATTTTCGAGTATAAATTAGTTTCATACAATAAATTCAGCATTAAAAAAAACTAGGGAACACCAGAATTTATATTTCGTATTTCAGTCTTGAAATCATGCAAAACAAATTTTATTAAACTGTTAGAAAGGTAATTTCTGATTAATTTCCAAAAGCATGTATTTTCTCTGAAACGATCTAAAGATTTGTTTCACCTTTCGGATCTATTGCTACGAAAGTCATACTGCTGGTCATTAAGAAGCTTTCGTTCTTGGAGATATTTCTGAAGATGATAATTAATCAGCGTTTCTATGATCTTGTAAAGAAATAACGTGAGTGCTTTTGGACTATTGATGGAGGTCAAGGAGGATTTGGCTTCTTCAGGGACACGCTGTCTGCTCGGAAAAAGACTTGTATAGTTGAAAAGATGGAAAAAAATTAGCAGTGGTTTTGTCACACTACCTCCGACAACGGATTCAGGCTGGTCGATTTCGCTGCGGGGCGAGACGTTCTGGTAGCTAGTACGCAGTTCACACATCTTAATATCCACAAGGGGACATGGAAAACTCCTGATCAATCAACCGTCAACCAGATTGACCACATTGTGATCGACGAACAACACTTCAGTATCCAGGATATCCGAACTTTCCGAGAGGCCAACATTGACTCGGACCACTACCTCGTTGTAGCCAAGGTACGGCTACGGATATCCCGATCCAAACAAGGAAGTACTGTGAGAAAATTCGACGTTAGACGGCTACAATCGCAAGAGACTGCCATGTCCTTTTCCGATCCAGTCTCTAATAACCTCTTAAGGAGTCCTATGCTGCCTGCATTAAGCATTGAAAAGCAGTGGCAACATTGCCTTGCAGCCATCAGAGATGCCGCCTCTGAAGTGCTAGGTTTCACACGGCCACCACAGCGAAACCCCTGGTTTGACGACGAATGTCGGCAAGTGCACGCAGCGAAACAAGAGGCATACAGAACGGCGCTGCACAAAAGGACTAGAGCTGCTCGCGAGCTCTACGAGCAGAAGAGGAGAGAGGAACACCGGCTTCTAAGATGGAAAAAAAGAGAGCATGAGAAGCGCTCGATCGAGGAGATAGAGGGATGTCACAACAGGAATGAGGTTCGTAGATTTATACCAAAAGGTAAAAAAAACCTCCCAAGGGTACCAGCCACGAACCGAAGCCTGTAAAGACGATTAGGGGAACATCGTAGTAGAACCGCAGTCGATGCTGAGAATATGGAAAGATCACTTCTCCAAATTATATAACGGCGATGACGAACCGAATCCGCTGTAAGGGAGATAGAACCACTCAACCTCGGCGACGCAGATCAACAATTCCGCCTACCCGGCCTTGACGAAGTGAAGATAGCAATATCTAAACTTAAGTCAAAGCTGCTGGAGCTGACGGCACCGCTGCCGAACTATTCGAAGCAGCAGGCGATGACTTGGTACGGAGCATGCACCAATTCATCTCCAAAATATGGTCGGAAGAAAGCATGCCCGATCAGTGGAATCTCAGCATAGTGTGCCCGATACATAAGAAAGGAGACCCTCTAAACTGCGCCAACTACAGAGGCATCAGTCTCCTTAACATTGCGTATAAGATCCTCTCTGCCGTATTATGTGAACGTCTGAAGCCATTCGTCAACAACCTGATTGGTCCTTATCAGTGTGGCTTCAGACCAGGAAAGTCCACTATCGACCAAATATTCACACTACGGCAGATCTTGGAAAAAACCCAGGAGCTTCAAATCGATACTCACCATCTCTTTATCGATTTTAAAGCCGCGTATGACAGGATCTATAGGGAAGAGCTCTACCGAGCAATGTCAAGTTTTGGCATCCCTGTCAAACTTATCCGTTTGTGCAGAATGACGATGGAGAATGCACGCTGCTCTGTCAAGGTCGGAAAAGATTTCGCCGATGCATTTAATGTCAAAAAAGGTTTTAAACAAGGCGATGCACTGTCATGCGACTTCTTCAACATCGTTCTGGAAAGAATTGTGCAAAACTCAACCGTCAACACTAGAGGCACAATCTTCCAAAGATCCATCCAATTACTCGGATACGCAGATGATATTGACATAATTGGAGGATCAAAGCGTGATGTCAGTGGAGCGTTTTTGAGCATTGCGACGGAAGCGAAGAAGTTGGGCTTAGTGGTCAATGAGGGCAAGACCAAGTATATGCTGTCATCTAAAAAGGACACTGAACGACGACGTCTTGAACAAAACGTCACCATGGACAGCTATAACTTTGAGGTAGTTAAGGACTTTGTCTACCTAGGCACCGCTATTATTGCAGACAACGCTGAAATCAAACGAAGAATAACTCTTGCAAATCGTTGCTTCTTTGGACTTAGAAGGCAATCGAGAAGTAAAGTCCTCTCTCGAGCATGTAAAATCACCATCTATAAGGCACTCATCATCCCGGTTCTCATTTATGGCGCTGAGGCCTGGACCATGTCAAAGGAAGAGCGTCTTAGGATGCTTCCAGAGAATAATTCTTCGGGTGATTTTTGGTCCCGTACGCATAGATGGAGAATGGAGGAGAAGATATAACGATGAACTGTACGGGCTGTACAGCGACACTGACCTAGTTAGCAGAATTAAAGCCCAACAGAATTAAAGCTCAACGCTCCTGCCCGGAAGGTCTTCGAATCCAATCCCGAGGCACGGCGCAGTAGAGGAGACCGCGACTCAGGTGGCGCATCCAGGTGGGAGAGGACCTCAACCAACTTGGCGTGCGAAACTGGAGATAGCTAGCTAGGGACCGAGCTGGCTGGAGACGCTTGTTGGTTGGGGCCCAGGTCCGCCCCGGACTTTAGCGCCACCTTAAGTAAGTAAGTAAGGTTTTGCCAGCGTTAAAGAACATCTCCTCAGAAAAATAGAGGTGAAGCTATCCGGGCCAGCGGATTTGGTATGTCAAGGTCTTATTGTTTTCGAGTTTGGTGGTCCCTAGCAAGGAACGCAATCCCTATTTCGGACAATAGTAATGAGAAAACATAAAGTATATGAATTACCTTCTTATAAAACAGGGTCCGCCAAAAAGAATCTCCCATATTTTAAAAGGCAATGACAAATAAATAAACAATTTACAATTTAAAAGAAAAATTGTATTGAATTTTTAAAGTAAATACTATGCCATTTTACATTAAATAAAATAAATGCTTAGTTTTAATTATTATATTATATAAATATTATCGTCTAGTATTAATACATTTACAAAGCCTATTCCGGAAGTTTTCCATTTTTGGTGTAATGGCTGCCACTCCTTGAGTGATTGCCTCCTTAAGTGCTTCCAAAGGCGTTGGGCGATAAGTGCAGACTTGGCCCTTTAAATGTCCCCAAAGAAAAAAATCACAAGGTGATAAATCGGAGGACCTTGGTGGCCAGGTAATGTTTTCTCGTAAAGAAACGTGGTTCCTAGTAAACTGATTTAAGTTTGGTAAGTCACCAAATTCAGAAACAGCTCACCAAACTGTCACATAAGGGCTGTGAAGTGGTCGTTGATTAATTTTTTGAGGGGTTTCTGTTGTTTATTTACAGTACCCGATAAATGGAAATGGGCCTCGTCAGACGAAATTAAAATAGCACCACAAACAGCTCTAAGAGTTTAGAAATGTCTCTCACTTAATTCTTGTGCGATCATCATTTTGTAGGGATGCTTATGAAGATATGTGTGCAAAATTCATCTTACACTCCTATCAGACAATCCAAGGACAACTGCATGCTTAAGTGCTGAACGCCTCGGAGATTGCTGAAGAGACGCACTTAACACGTGCCATATTATCCAGCGTTGTTGCGGTTAAAGGTCGGCCAGACGATTTTCTTTTAAGCGCAGAACCCGTTGCTCTAAAGCTTGATAACCAAACTTGAATTGTTTTTCTATCCGGAACAGGATCATGTCAGCCAAGTTGAAATCGAATGTGAAACGATCGCTGAGTAGTAATCGCAGAACCACTATTACGGGCATATTCCTCTACGACAAATGCGCGATACTCACCGTGCCACGCCATTATGATTACTAAAAACGGCACGTAGACCTCTACCTATCTATACCCGGAACACCATTTTATCTATAAATAGCTTTAAATATAAACGTCTAATAATACGGAAGGTTTTTTTTGCCGGACCCTGTAGTTATAACAAGCGATTGCGATTAAAATAAAGTTGGTTACAAATCGGAGTTTAAAAACTGTAAACACAAGTTTTTTGCTTTCTTTGGGCTACGAAACATTGTACGAAACATGGTAACTAATTTCGAAGTTATCGAATCAATGGAATGTTTTTTGAATCCATCTTAAATGATGCAATACAATTTATTTGCTTGGAAATCGATCTGGTTCACAAATCAATAAAAATATCAATGAATCGCCTTTAAGACTTGATGGGAGCATATTTCATATACAATTCTAAAGTTTTAGTCATCAAAAAATAAGGAGACCTTAAATTTTTACTGCGTTTTTTTTTATACTAATGATTGGGCATATTTGAATTTCGGGAAAGAATATCCAGACGCACTCGTAGTCATCAGTGAAGTATTCCCAATATAAGCAAAAAACACAATAATAAACTGCCTTAAAGATACAAAATTTAACGTTTTCTTAGTGAGTCATCGTACCATAAAAAAATGTTAAAGCTGATGGGGTTTCAAAACTAAATAAATACAAACAAAAAAACAACAACTGCATTACCTTCTTTGCCATTTAAAAACGATCTTCCCACTGCCCATCATTTTTACAAACCGCTTACTCAAAGTACCAACAAATAAAAAATTCTTCTTTTCCACTATTGAGGTACAAAATGTATGACTCATTCGAGCTATTTGGATTTCTTCAAACGAATTAAGTGGTAAACCAAGCAACTCTTTCGCGATTGCGTAACCATTCCAAGAAAATTAAAAAAAAAAACAACAACATACAAAACATAAAACAAAAATGTTTATAAATGAACGAATCACATAAATAATGACTTTCTGCAAATTTCAATTAAAAATACATTTTCTAGCTGCCATAAGTGCCATTGGCAAAAAGTAGCAACAACAACAACAACATCGCCATTTAAATACCTATCTTGTAGTTTTTATTTTTTTTTAAATAAATATTTTTAAACACTTAATCCCTCTGGATGGTTGACCAAGAAAAATGAATAAAATTAAAAATAAGCAAATAAGACGAATAAAACAAAAAAAAAAAACTAAAAGATTGAAAGTGACTATACCTATGAGCTTAATATAAGATTGTTAAGTGATGGTGTATCTAGTAGCTTGTACCTACATAATATATAAAGTATCTATAAAATGTGTGCGCAATTAACCTCAAAAGAAAGATTTTGTAATGAAATGAAAATGAAAAGGTATTATAAACCCATGATTAACGAACTTTTTTTAAAGACTTTTCTCTCTTTCCCACTCTCTCTTCCTATCATGGGTTGGAAAATCAGCTTCTTTAATAGGTAGCTTAGCTATACCATCGTTTTGGTCTTAATGGCGCCAGTAGCCGTTCATAATAATCGTCGTCGTCATAATAATATTGTAGTCATCGTCTTCGTCGTAGCTTTGGACGATCCCCAATCAGGCGTTGAATTTTATTGATTATTATAATAGAAAATATAGAGAAAATCAATCATTTTAATTTCGACTTAAGATTGGGATTAAATTGTCGAAGCAATAATTTCTTAATAGTTTTTATTTTTTTTTTATTTTCATTTGATTATTCAGAAAGAACGATTTGAAATTTTAAGTAAAAGAAAATAATAACTATTTTTATATTTCTAATGATTTCATTTATATCAAAATGAGATGAACTGTGTAATTCGTTTCAAACGGTTTATTTTTTCGCTGGAAACAAGATACAAACTTCAATAGTCGGAGATTGAAAGTTGAGTAAAGGGTTTTAAAAGAAATTGATTTAAATATTCTTTCATTAACAATGGAGAAGGATATCAGCCAAATGGCCGCCAAGGCTGTATGTCCTCGATAACCTTTTTTTATAATAAGCACACACTCAAGGGGATACTACTACCCTTATTATGCAGAGCCACAGTGTGAGCACTAGGATGAGGAGAGAGGGTTTAAAAGAGATGTCGGGGCACATTGGCTTTGAATTCCTGAATATTGCAATGACTAGGAAAGACAGAGTGTGGTAAGGCATTCCACATTCGCGTAGTACGGCTAAAGAAGGAATATCTGTATTTGACAGTACGGCCTAAGTTGGGCTCCAGGGTATACTGATGAGCATTCCTAGAAAGGTCAAACGAGATACTTTACGAAGATGTGCAAGCAAAGTAAATGAACGTATGACGATATTATCATCTATCAATTCAAATGCTCTACGTTCAATACTATCCAAGAGGCTTAAGTAAGTTGCAGGAGCACCCGCCCAGAGATGGGATTTATACTTAAGCTTTGGACGTATATAAGTCTTGTAGATAACAGCCGGAGCAGAAGGGGTGAAATATTTCTTGCATCGCCTAAGGAAACCCAAACACCTTGCGGCATTTTTGGCGACATCGCCTATGTGATCATTGCACAAGAGGCGGTTCTTGACACACATACCGAGAATATCGAGGTGTTCAGTCTCATTGATGCAAGTGCCATCTATGGATAATGGCAATGGGGGTATGTCTCGCTTTAACGATACAAGACAGCATTGGGTTTTCGAAGCATTAAATTCCACGTGGTTTTTTATTCCCCATTTTACAGTGCTTAATGAGCTTAACATATTTTTTGTTGCAGTTCCACATCCTAAAAAGAGGGATGTGAATCTGAAAACGAATATGAAAAGCTAAGAGCTATGGTCACCGAAACAATGTATTGCATTAGAAGTTGCAGACAGGAGATCATTAGTAAAAATGAGAAAGAGTATTGGAGATAGATCAGAGCCTTGGGACACAAAAGCATTTATTTTGTGGTTCAGACTTGAATCTATCCAATACAACTTGTATTGAACGAAAGGTAATTACTAATCCAATGAAGCAGGGATTCATGAGAGCCTGATGCCAAACCCTATCAAGTGCAATAATCTAACTTTCTTCAGAGTGATGTAAAGATTTGCTCCACTATTTTGGGGAGATGAACCATGAGATCATCAATACCAGATCACGGCTTGCTTCGAAAGCCGTACTGACGGTCATTAAGAAGCTTTCGATCTTCAAGATATTTTTTGAGCTGATAATTAATCAGCGTTTCCATGACCTTGGAAAAAAGTGACGTAACTGCTATTGGTCGGCAATAAGACGGTTAGGAGGATTCGCCTTTTTCGGGGATGGGCTGAACAAAAGCGGGGATACCATCCGGACCAGCAAATTTATGTGTGTTTAGATCTCTAGGGACTCTTGCCACAGTACGAGTGCGACAAAAGATTAGTCCCAAAGAATCACTTACTCGCTCAAGTACAGGCGGAATCATAACACTCACTGGCAGCGAACTGCCTAACAAAAAGATTAGCTTTCTCTAAAGAGCTAACAAAAGGAGTGTCATTGGCAACAAGCGTAGGAACCGATGAAGGGGAAGAATTCCTCATGTTTTTTACAAACTTCAGGATTTCAGATGTATAAGGTCTGAGTAGTACCCGTGGCATGATGGTTAGTGCGTTGGACTGTCATGCAAGGGGTCTTGGGTTTAATCCCTGCCTATGCCACCTTAATTAAATTTAATTCGCGGGTACTGCCTCTTGCGAGGAGTTGATAAATCCTTCAAGAGTAATTCTTGTCATGCAAAAGTGGTTTCTCAAATAAGCCGTTCGGATTCGGCCTTAAATTGTAGGTCCCTTCCATTCATGACAACAGTACTCGCACACAGGAATGGTTGAGAGTTGTAAGTCACTAGGCCCTGGTTCACAACGGACTGTTGCGCCACCCCATTTGATTTTTATAGGTCTGAAATTGATAATGGAGCATATACTTAAAACTTATCTTTCAGGTGGATCCAAAGAAAAACCTCTAAAATTGTTAAATCAAAAGACCTCGGAGGTTAATAAGAATCGCCTCTTTGAGAAATAACACGATCAGGGAACTATTCTTGCAAAATTAAGACTGTTTCAATATCTTTTAACTCGGACCACACAGATATTAAAGATCATTGCTCGGTAGCCTAATCGATTGACCGTGAAAATAACACATTGCAAGTTCAAAAAACCGCGTCACCAACGATTGAAACATTGAAGATAATACTTGGATTAATTCTTGGACTTTCCAAGCTCCACATACCACAATTCTGCTTAATAACGTAGTCTTTAAGATGAGAATAGTCCTTATCATATTTTTCAATAAAAATTCGGAAGACACGACAATCTGCGTGTGATTGGACGGTTTGAGTTCCAATTTTAACTGAATTTTAAAAGTCTAAAGACCAAAGTCGTTTTTGGAATGCGTCATTACAAAGATCCATGATAAATCTACAAACCTTGACTTTCGTTGATACGGCAGACTACAGCAGCAATATTCCCAGTTCAGCGACGCACATGGTTTCAAATCTTCACCTCACTAAGATGACGACTCTTGAGCGGTTTAATTTTGTAAACTGTGACTGCAAAATGTTTACCATTTTTGTAGTGCATTTTATCAATTGCAATACGTAGCTTAAGAGCGTACTGTTTCATTATTAATAATGGCTTAGTTCATACTTGTCAAAAGATGACAGTTAATAGAGTGACAGCGGACCAAATAAATCTTTTAGTTATAACATTTCCGTCGAAAACATTTGGTGGCCGTAACTCAAAAAATGTTAAAGATCAATTGAATGATTTCTTCAACGTAATTTCTCGAACTATATTGATTGATTGTGTTCTTTTTACAAACTGTAAGTGATACAATGTTGCAAGTTAAATTGCTTTTTGAATTTTATTGCAAAACAAATTGATTACTATCGGCAACATTGATGATATGGTGTTATGTGTGAGCGAATATCTGTAAAATAAAGTCGATTGATACTTTTTTTTAACAGACAGTATGCGTAAATAAGGAAAATTGGGTTTCTCTTGTGTCTAAGATGATGGTTAAACAATGCATAGGTAAATAATATGTTGTAACATCGGCAAACATTGCGGAAAACTCTTTGCTACAATGTATATTAATAAAGATAGGATAATATTTGCAAGAAGATTCAATTCAACGCAAGAATATTCATTTCAACCCTCCTATCAAAAAGAAAAAAAAATGTTCACATAAAGGTCACGAATTATAGTTGGCAAGTGCAATTTACAGCAAATTTTGATTCTTAGATTTTATACGTTGAATATTTTAGTGCCTAATTATGTCTCATTGTCATTCTAGAGAAAGGAACTTATCCAAACCATCATGAGCCCGCAACCATGACTCGTTAATGCTTACACGGGCCTCTGTCTCTGTCCAGCATTAGTCTGTTGTCTGTCCTTAAACATGGGAAATCTGCAAATCCGGCTCGAAGGACCAAATGTAATGTCTTAGTGTTTTTATTATGAAAAAATAGAAAAAAAGAGAAATAGTTTGAATTATATTTTGGTTATAAGACTTGATGAATACTCGATCGTACAATCATTTCAGTAATTATTTGACATGAAGATTTTGTAGCTCATTTGTGGACTGTATTTAATATTTGTCATAGGTTTGTGTCCTTCAAGTGTTGAATTGTTCTCCTTCCGTAAATTCGATTCTATTTGTACTTGTTCTGTCGTACATTTACAGTGCCTTTTTTTTAATTTGAAATTATTCTAAAATGGTCAAGGAGAAAAAAGTGATTATACCGAAAAATTAGTTTTTTTAGGTACCTGCCTCATTTTTAAGGATTAAAGAAAAATACTTTATTGGTCCATTTTCTTGTGTTTTGTATTGCTCTCAGAAACATGTTGTTTCTAATTAGTACTTTGTTCGACCTTCTCTTACTTTTACTATGGCTGCACATCCGCGAGACTTTGAATGAGATAGGTTTTTCCATGTGAATGCATGTATCATGCAATATTTTTTTTTCAATTCATCACCTGACTCTGAGCGCTTCTTCGCAACCTCACATTTCATTATAGATCAAATATTCTCAATTGGATTGAGATCTGCACTGTAGGGAGGCCAACTTAGTACATCGATATTATTTTCCTCGAAGTAATTTTTAACCTTACAAATAAAAGATAACCCAAACATTATTTTTAGTCATAAAAGTTTCAGCTTTTTTTAAAGCTTAGTATTAGTGAGTCATGGTAAAAATAAAAACAAGTTCATACTTCCAATTTTGGCTGTATGGCAAGGAGCATTGTCCAGTTAAAAATGAAACTGCGATTGATCCTAAAAAGCTCTAGCATTGTGGGCTCCAATGCGTTTTCCAGGACTCGAAGTCAAACTTTTGCATTGACTTTAAATTTTAGAAAGCTCATTCTAACTTTTTCATCTTCAGAGAAGAATCCCCACACCATTACACCTCAGTTTGGGGGGGTAACCGCAAAATGCAATCAGAGCCTAGTATTTCTTTCGATTCTCTTCCCGCGAGGTTCCTCTTACCTCCAACATAGAGTTTGAATTTTGAATTCAAACGAAAAGATGACATTTTCCACATGTCTTGAGTCCAATTTAGGTGCTCCTGAGCCCACGGCAATCATTTTTCTTTGACTCTTTTAGGAAATTGGGCTTCAGTACCGGCTTGATGACTCTAAGTCCAGCTTTTACGAGCCTTTTTTCTCACTAAGCTTGACGAAGGATCGTTTTTTAGGTCCACAAAAGTCCTGAACCGATGCCGACGACTGTACAAAACCAAAAAAAGATATTCCACTGGGATCATATTTTTGGCCTCCCTGAGCCTTTTTTACTGCTGGTAGTCCCGGTCCCACGATATTTTTTCCAATGTCATGCTACAGTTTGTTAAGCAATGTCTCTTATAAATTTCACGTGTTGCCAAATTGAGACGTGACATACACAAAGTATTGGCTTTATGTTCGAAATTGATTTTTAACATTTTTTTCCACAAAATCACTTTGGTTAATAATGTACTACTATCACAATCCAAATGCAGCTCTTATTGATAAAAACATCAACTTTTATACAGTTTTTGAATGACATGTTGCTACCTGGTGCAAGAAAAGAGTAGCGTTCCTAAATTCCAAGAACTGATCTCGAAACACATGTCTCGGGAACATCTCTGTATGTTCAACTTTGTTTCAAATCAAATCAAATGGTGTGGCGCAACAGTCCGTTGTGAACCAGGGCCTAGTGACTTACAACTCTCAACCATTCCTGTGTGCGAGTACTGTTGTCTGGAATGGAAGGGACCTACAATTTAAGGCCGAATCCGAACGGCTAGTTAGAGAAAGCACTTTTTCATGACAAGAATTACTCTTGAAGGATTTGTCAATTCCTCGCAAGAGGCAGTACCCGCGAAAATTAATTTTCTAAATTAAGCTGGCACAGGCAGGGATTGAACCCAAGACCCCTTGCATGACAGCCCAACGCACTAACTATCATGCCACGGGTACTACAACTTTGTTTAGTTTTTTATTTCTTAGCGATCGAATTTTCGAGGCATAGTGTAAAAATCGAAAATAATTTAAATTTTGTTCTCAAATAAGTTATCAGTGCAAAATAGACAGGGGAACTATTGATTTAAAGGGTTAATATTCTTGAATTGAAGTATGAGATGTCTGAGTACAGATAATGAGTGAAGGAAACATTTTACAAAAGACTGAACAAAAGTTCGAGAAGATGATATTGCAAAGCAGCTTTTATTTCACTCATCATTATTAAAACAACAGTGAATTACTTTCATCTGTTGCAAGATATCGACTCACTTTTTAAAATATTGTACTGAGTCTTTTTTGGTAAGCATTGTTTCTAATATTCATTTAATACAATAATTTATTTGAACCTTAACTAACTCACCAGAATCTTCTGAATAGAATTGATAGAAGAGCTCTAAAAATGATAGGTGTTCGTTTTCCTTCGAAACATTTGCTTCTCTCGAACACCGCCGCAAAGTCTCATGCCTGTCATTGTTTTATCTTTATTTTGATTAACAATGCTCTAGCGAAATAGCCAGTTACGTTCCTCCCACTAAACAATTCAACCCTAACACCCATACTGCTAGGAATGCCCATCAGTTTACCCTTGAACCCAATTTCGGACTTATTGTTAAGTACAGAGATTCTTTCTTTAGCCGCACTACACTCATTACAATGTGCAGATATTCAAAACCAATGTGCATCAGTTTCTCCTTTCCAACCCTATCCTCCTTTCCTAATTGTTCGCACTGTGTTTAATCATTATAAGGGTATTTATAACCCCTTTAGTGAGCGCACTATATAAAAAAGTGCATTACGAAAATTGGAATTGGAGGAAAAGACTTATCAGTGTATTCTGGATAGTTTAGGAAATTCTGCTGAAATTTTAATGGAACACAAAAACAATTCTAAATCCTGGAAACCGAGGTCTAAATAAAAATAAAATATTACATTTTGGGTTTCTGAATAACCGAGAGTTCTTTAGAAGATCTCAAAACACAGCAAATTATAACTCGATTTACCGTGTTTTATATACAAAGCATAAGGTATATTTTGTTGGTACATATTTCTATTATTATGCAGAGGACTTCAACATTTTTAAATAGTTCACGTTGCCATATGCAAAAGAGAAACGTACGTAATATTGGTACTCCAACAAGATAAAGACCTTAATCAAACATCAAAACGCCAATAAAAAATGGTTTCCACAAGAGAAAATAACCATTTTGAAGTGGCCTTCTCAATCTCTTGACGTTAATTCCATTGAAAATTTTTTTTTGGGTAAAGGTGTCCATTAGGAAAAACCAAAAAATGTGAGGACTTGTGGAGAGTTGTCGAAGATTAAATATCAATTGCATGCTTTTAAGTCTAAAGTAAGAAATATGAGCATGTCCTTATTTGCGCAGAATCATATTAAGCAAACAAACTTTAAAAAGTATACTAAACCATCGTTTTTGATACAATATCATCCCAAAGTTCTTGACAATTCTTAAAATTAAGAAAATATGTTGAAATGTCAATTTTAAAATAGTGCGTATACGCCCGAGTTAACTTTCACACATTTCAATATCTAACTAACTAGTAAGTTTGGCCAAAACATTTAAAAGCAATAATTAAAGTGGGTTTCATAGTTCTGGGAACCTTTCTCTCAATCTTCAAGGTTTAAAATAAAAAGTTACAATAGTGATACATATTTGCTGATAATTAATATTTCGATCTAATTTTTTATTATAAGCCTGTTCTATTTTCCACGGAAGTGAAAACGTCTCATGTTCAGTAGATTTTCATTTCAACGACCAAGATGTAAATATTTAATTAATCATAAAATATTTTATATGCATTTGTCTATCTTTTAAATAAATGCACTTCCAAGAATCAAGACTATGAGAATAATCAAAGTTCGAATTTTAATTACTGTTGTAAATGTCAGCAATATAAATCTCCTATACGATGGGAATATTTTGCATTTTCGTTTTCACTAAGAAAGTATTATATTTTCCTGTAAATCGAATGTTGTGTTAAAAAAAGTGATAATTATAAAGTGAAATCCAATAAATAATATTTAATTACATAACAACATAATTAAGGTACGTATAAATATTTTCCTCAAGACATTCTGCTATAAATATCGAAAGAGTGAAAAACAAAATAAATAAATAAAAAAAGAAACATTTAAATGGAACCTGTCATGCAGAGGAAGAATATGTAATTAATTTTATTAACAGTTTATTATGATGGCTGTTACTCGTATTCACATGGATGTGGATAAGATGATAAATGTTTTACCTATGATAAATAATAATAAGTGGCCAATGGAGTTGACCTTAATTTTTAATCGATATTAATTGCATTTTGTGGGTTTGGTTTATTATACTCGTATGGAAGATGCTGCAAGCAAAAAATCACATAATATACATTTTATATGTCTTGTCTACAATGTATATCCGAGAGATGGCAAGGAGGTAAAAAATAATAAGACTTTAAACTGAATTAAATAATTTTTAAACTCATAAATTAAAACTGTTGCAATTTATAAGTAGTAGTTGTTATGACCTTTTAATCATCAAATTGTTTGATAGTTCAGTAAAAAAAGGCCAAAAAGAGATCAAGCTCCATTTAAGAGATAGTTAGCTAAAAGTTGTTTAAACCTTTCTTTGAGCGTTTTATAAACATTGTGTAAGAACAGCTAACAAATATTTTGGCTGTGTTATAAGCTAAATAAGGTCAAAGTTCGTAAGAATCGGTATTTCGTGATTTATATTCTTTTTTTTATGGTAACACCTTTTATCAAAATTTTTAAACATACGATTTTGCGATCATTTTCGTATTAACCACTTTACGAAGGGTGAAAGGGCTTCAGAAATAGCTAAGTCGTCATTAATGTGTTCCTGGGGTCTTAAGAACCAAGTGACTCTCTTATATAAGTCTAAAAATTTCTGAAAAGAAAGTAGAATATGATGACATTTGCAACTTAGAGTGGAAGAACATTTAAAAAGTGAAACTTATTTTTGTTGAAATTTTCCATGATCAATTTGCATGTCTTTGCAAAATAAACGAATTCTATCCTTATAGTCTTTTATTGATTGTTGAGCGTTGGCATAGACCTTATCTTCACGTCCTAGACCTAAGAAAAAAGCCTAAACATGTTGAATGACAAATCTGAGAAAATTTGTGATCACCACTTAGTGGAAAATATCACTGTTAAAGCACTTGAACCGTTTTGGAGACATCGAATTTTAAAAAAAAAAAGTTATATTTGTAACAAAGGCCCCACCCAAAAAACTTTTCCATCAAGCTCGGTCACTAGCTAGATGTCTCCAGATGGTTGAGATCACTTTCCACATGTGCGTTATACTTGATCCGCAGACTTCCTCATCTGCGCTGTCCTGTGGGTGTGGAATCGAAGATTTTCCGGGCGGAGCATTGGTTTACATCCGCTCTACGTGACCCAGCCATCTTAGTCTTTGGACTTTTACCCTTTTAGCTAAATCTACGTCGCTGTACAGCGCATACAGCTCATAGTTCCATCTTCTTCTCCACTCATCTTCTATACATATGGGACCGTGGATACCGCGAAAGAATTTTTCTCTCGAAACGACACATGGTACGTCCATCCGCTTTTGTAATAGTCCATGCTTCTGCACCGTATAGCAGAATAGGGATAATTACACCTTGGTCGCTCGATAGAGTGCGGTACTACTCAATTGCTTTTTAAGCCCAAAGAAACAGCGATTAGCAAAAGTAATTCTTCGTTTAATCCCAAAGCTGGCGTTGTTTTCGTTGTTCATAGCTGAGCCTACGAGTAGGTAGACAAAGCCCTAAACTGCCTCAAAGTTACGTCTGTGGATGGTGACGTTTTAACCGAGACGTCGTCGGTGTGTAGGTTCTTTATTGATGACAGCATGTACTTTGTTCTTCCCATTGTATCAATGTCATCAGCATATGCTAGTTTTAGACGAACTTTTGAAAGATAGTATTGGAGCTCTGCAATATTCTTTCAAGTATGATGTTAAAGAAATCGCATCACCTTGTCTAAACCTTTTTTTGACATCGAAAAGTTCTGTTTACAACCTTTATGGACCTGCGCATATTCTCCATAGTCATCCTGCACAAACAGAAGATTTTGGCAAATATGCCGAAACTAAACTTTGCTCTACAGCCCGTTGATACTGTCATATGCGGCATCAACCGTGGTGGGTGTAGATTCTGCCGTAATGTGAATATTTGACCAACTGTAGACGAGCTGATGCGCCATCCAATGGAAGATTATTGCACATGATATTTCAAATACATTTAAAAGAATGTGGCATCAAGCTCTCATTGGGTTAGAAAGTACCTTTCGGACCGTTCAATTCAAGTAGTATTGGACGGGTTCAAATCTGAAATCCACAAAATAAACGCTGGTGTGCCCCAGGGCTCCGTTCTGTCTCCGATGCTCTTCTTCATTTTTATAAATGAGCTTTTATCTGAAACTCTTAATTGTTTCGCTGATGATAGTACCCTCAGCTTCTCATATTCGTTTTTAGTTTCGCATCCTTGTTCTTTGGATGTGGACTACCAACGGCACCGTATGATAAACTCATTACATTCTGAACTTGACGGGATTGTCCAATGGGGAAACAAAAATCGTGTAGAATTTAATATTTCAAAAACTCAATGCTGTCTACTGTCTCAAAAGTGTAACCCTCCTTCAAAGCCACTATTCATGAGTGGTACTTGCATCGAAGAGACTGAACAGCTTTCAGTGTTAGGCATGTACATTAAAACAACTTGTTGTGGAGTGATCACATATTTGACATCACCAAAATGCTGCTAAGTGTTTAGGTTTTCTCCAAAAATGCAAGAAGTTTTTTACCCCTTCTGATCTAGCTATAATTTATAAACACTATATTCGTGCACTTATTATGCACTTAAGCCTCTTTTACAGAATTCAAAAGAGAGTCCTAAAACCGATAGGTGACCGTTGCCTAACTGAAACTTTTGTATCTCTCGAGCACCGTCGTAAGGTTTCATGCCCGTCATTATTTTATCGCTACTTTCATAAACAATGCTCTAATGAAATAGTTAGTTGCATTCCTCCCCCCAAAGAATTCAACAGTAATACCCGTTCTTCTAGAAATGCTTATCAGTTTGCCCTTGAGCCCTT
This sequence comes from Eupeodes corollae, assembly GCF_945859685.1. Lineage (NCBI taxonomy): Eukaryota > Metazoa > Arthropoda > Insecta > Diptera > Syrphidae > Eupeodes > Eupeodes corollae. The sequence continues at coordinate 284,847,368 of NC_079147.1, forward strand.
TTCTTGTACTTTTTAAAAGAAATACAAATCTATCAGATTAAATATTTTTCTCAAAACCTCAATAACTTTAAAAGTTCCCTTTTTTTAACCTAAAGATTAATTAAAACTAATTTCCTGGTATTAAAACTGATAAATTAGTGACGCATTTCGGTCCGAACTCAATCCTAGCTTAGAAAGAAAGACCTTAATGAACAAAACTTAGGTAGGTACACTCATTTAACATTTAACCGGCATTATAAAAATCAATTAAGCCCGAAAAAGTTACATAATTTGTTTGTTATTTTGTGTTGGTTTTACACTGGACTCTGGTCTAGCAAAGCTAGTTCTGAAACATCTCATTACCATTACACACCATCATTGATGGTCTCCAACTTATAAAGCTAACCCCAAAGCCAAGCCCTCGCACAGCATGAATGAATCTTAAAAACATACAAAATGCAAACAACAACACAAGAAAAAAACCAACACTCAAACTTCCAGACTTGATTTTTGTTTTTGAAATTTATTTATATATTTTTCTGGCTCTGCCCATAATCCACTCTGAAGCTTGTAGCTGGTGAAGCGATTATCTTCATCATTGTGATTTAAACAAACAGGTTCCTATAGCCACTATAGTCTCGTTATACCGGCTTAAAGTTTGGTGCGGTGGCGGCGTATTGGCGACGGACGACGACGCAGCTAAAGCACGCGGTGTCGGAGTGCTAGTGATGTGATTCTTTTTCAAGCTGGCTAAGAGGGGATTACTGAATGAAAAGGAGTGGTCCATCCGTTTGGTCATATCACCCATCATCATCATCATTATTATTATTTTTCTGGGGTTGCTGGTAGAGGAATCAGTTAGTGTAGGAAATACTTCTGGGTGTTTTTTCTTCCCGCATTGAAAATAATTACAAATATCTAAACGCGAGTCTTTGGAATTTTGTGCTGAATTAGGAGGAAGGAGCCATCAATTTCTTCGAGACGACGACAGACAACAAGCTACCAAATAAGGCTACATGCTTCACCACAAAAGTCCAAGAAGAACAAGAAGACCTGCTTTGGCGTTAGATTTGTGTTGCTAATCATCATCATCTTCATCATCGTCATTATTATCATCATCAAGTTCGACTTCGACTGCGAATGGTGGCACCTTAGGTTCATCGAATCTTCAACTTCGGAGCAAGCAAGCGTGGGAAACACACCTCCAACACACCATAGATAGATTCAGAGGCAAATAAATAAAATGATTGCCTTTATTTCGCGCTCTAGCATAACAGAGGAGAGCAACTAGCAGCCAGAAGCTAGTGCGGCAAGCGATAATCTACAATCATCAGAGCTTGAATCCCCATGAATATTTATGAGGATACGAACGAAGACGCACAACTCAAGAAGATCAATCCAAATTAACGGTTGTACAATTCACATAAGTCTTCGGGGAAATTATTTAACTCTTCCTCTTTAAGCCGACGATGACGACGTCGACGAAACGAAGACAAAGATGCCGGGGAAGGTACTCAACCATTGCTACTACATACTCTTATGGTAATCTTCAGCAGCTTGTTGTTCCCCGGACAAAAGATGAAAGATGAAAGACCAATACCCTCTCTCTTCTTTAAGATGCACTGAGAGTGATAAAAATTTGTAAAATGATGGTTGCTATCGACATTTTGGAGGGAGAAACAGAAAACTGGCTACCGGAGTTCAGCATTTTCAAAAACACTCAAAATCCAATCCAATCGAAATGACATGCGATCCAATAAAAAAAGAATTGTTGATGGTTTTTTGGACTGGAGTAAAGCATAACGTCGATAATGATGATGAAGGTTTCTTGTATAAAGTTCAAAAGAAGAAGTAGTCTTTTATTATTCTTATTTATTTTCTATAATTTTAATTATATGTTTTGAGAGGTTCATTCCGGATTTTGATTGTTTGAATTGTTTTCTTTCTTTTTTATTTTTTTGAAATACATATCAAACATAGATCAAAGGCTTTATTCCGCTCTTCCTTCTTCGACGATGATTATGATGATTATGATGATGACCCACGGTAGCAGTTATATCTTTTTAAATGGATTTAGGCGACTTTTTTCTTAGAAGGTGGGAATGTGTAATTAATTTTTGATTGTTGATCGTTACAAGCTGTTAAAATGCCACTGGAATTTGTTTTTTTTTTTGTCGGATTTAATTTAGGAAGAAATGATCGGAAAAGTTCAAAAGAAATTTTGAAAGGTTCGCTGGAAATGTTCACCTTGAATTAAGAAGGAATGACGGAATTTTTATATATTTCGAAAGAGGTTATTTTAAATGTTATCCCAGGAATTAAAGGTTTAGATCAGATTTATTGAGTTTACATAACACAGGGATTTAAATAATGAGAAGAATTAAGTAGAGAATTAATAGCGTAGAAGAAATTCTTATGGAGGCTAACGAACTTCCGACTGATATAATAAAACATTCCAAAAATATTGGGCTTGCCAGAGCAGCTCGCTTTTTTTAAGGAACTTTTATCTTCTTTTGCATATTGGAAATAATGGCACAACATTTTAAATAAAGTATTCTAAGGACCCCCGTGTAACCGTGGCATGTTGATTAGTGAGTTGGACTAACATGCCAGAGGTGTTGGGTTCGATCCCTGCCCGCACTATTAGCCGTTCGGATTCGGCTTAAAATGGGCTGCAATGGCTGACTCAAGTGCTCCCCATTGGCTACTACGTTATGGCCAGCTTAATTTAAAAAAAAGGTGGATCAATTATTTCTTCTGCGCATAGAGTAAATCAAACAGTGATTCGGTCTAATCAACCGATTTCAATAAATTTTTATCTGCACAAGCTCATTAATTGTTTTTATTTTTGATTTGTACAAAAATATTAAAAATATTTTTTTTTCGAAATTCAATAACTTGCAAATAAGTTTAGGTTACGGATGTTAAAAAACAACCGATAGGCATGAAAGGCTCCTGAAACATAACAGAAATATCAGTGATTGATTCAAATTTCTTGAACTTTTCACTTTTCTATATTTTCAGAATTACTCGTAAATCCATATTTCAAATAGAATTTGAAATTTTGCGTATCAGTACAAGTTAAGTATTCAGTATCGGCTACTTATACTTACCACTTGCAATTTCGAAATCACCAGCTACAGTAGTTTTTTAAAAATATACTTTCTTCAGATACTTCAAAAAGTACCTGTATTAGTAATTTTGAATTACCAAGAAGGAAGTATTTTGAACGTAAAAAATTACAACTCTGAATTTGTTCTTTATAAAATTTGTGTTTAAGTTGTGACTGTCAACGGCTCATAATTTTTGAACTGTTTTGACCTAACCTTGACTTCCAACTGTAAATTTTTACGTTTGGATTGCCAAAACTTCAATACACAAATTGATCTCCCAGTAAATATGGATTGTTGCCGCAATTAAAGTACTTCGGAACAACAAATCAGTAGGACTTGTGGAACTCCCGTAGAGCTTTTACAAGTAGCGCCGACGTCATCAAGCGAATTGCTTTATCCGCTCATAAAAGGAGCCTCGGCCACCGAAAGCTTCCCCGATGAGTGGAAGAAGGGAATCATCGTCAAGCTCCCAAAAAAAGGAGATCTTACAATGTGCGAAAACTGGAGAGAAATTTGCGTTCTACCTGCCGTTGCCAACATAGCATCAGAGAACACCTTGAGGCCACACTTGATGCCGATCAAGCGGGATTATGCGCTGTTACCTCCTGTATTGACCAGTGCGTTGAATATCAAGCACTAATACACCTGCTGTTCATCGACTTCGAGACGGCCTTTGATAGCGTTAACAGGGAGTACATTTAGTTAGCTTTTCGGAGGAAAGGCATCCCAGACAAGCTAATTGCTATTTATTGCCCGATACGGCAGGTTTTCAGATGATTTCGAAAATCCGTAGCGGAGTTAGACGGGGCTATATTCTGTCGCCAATATTGTTTTTGCTGGTGATAAGCGATGTACTGCACGCAGCCTTGTCAGGTAGCTGAGGGATCTAATGTACTTTGACATCCTATTTAGAGCACATGGATTACGCGGACGATGTTTGTTGAAAGAAGCAGAAGTCGTGGGGTTGAAAATTAATTCCTGCAAAACAAAAATGATCAGCTTCGGAACCTAACCGTCCTCTCAAAAAAAATTTGCAAAAAGTAGATAACTTTCAATAAGCCCCATCATGAATTCCATCGTAATCGGAAAATTTTACGAATGCCGAAAAATTCTATCATGAAATCCGTTCGTAGTGGAAAATCTCATACAAATTTACATTACGAACGGATTTCATGATACAGTTTTTCGGGATTCGTAAAAATATCCGATTACGATGGAATTCATGATAGGGCTGAATACCTTGGAAGTATCGTCTCCATCAGAACCGAACAATACGTCATCTGCCGCATATACAAAGCAAAAGCAGCGTTGTTGTCGAAAATTTGGAGGAATAACTCTGTCATCTTAAAAACAAAGCGAAGACTGTTTCGCAAATTTGTCGAAGCTGTAAAGATTTTCTCGCCAAACCGTACATTCAATGAGGTCCTTCCTAGAAGGTCAGGTCAGGAACCTATAGACTCTTTTGTACGAAGACGTAAGTGGCAATGGATAATGGCAATGGTAACGGCTGCAAGCAAGGCAGTGGAATCCGCTCACACAAGAAGGAAGAAGAGCTGGACGACCAAGAAGCAAATGGCGCAGGACAGTCGAGGAATCAGCGGCACTAGGCAAGAGTTTTCGGGAGCTGAAACACATCTCCGGAAACCGCACACTACCGCGCGTAGTCGTAGTAGAGGCCCTATTCCCCTTAAGGGGTTCCCAACGGACTTAACTGGTCTGAGGTATGTCAAAACTTTGTTTTACTTTTCAAAATTGGTGGATATATATTTTTTGAAGCATGTTGTGTCGAACTGTGTATAACTGTTCGTCCGTACGTTAGAGATACCTTTTTTCTTCGGGCAAATCTCAAGAACCTTAGAGATATCGACTCCAAATACATTTTTTTACAGATACATACATAATAAAATCATAAGGTGTAAAAAGGGCTTCTAAAAAATTGTATTACACATTGCAATGTGCTAAATTCGAAAAAAAAATGACAAATGGATTTTTTTTAATAACTAAAGAACTCAAAAAATAATTGTCGCTTCAAATTTTTGAGAACGCAAAATGGTATTAATTTCAAAATAATTTTAAGAGATTATGTTTTTGGTGACTTGTCAGTTTTTAAGAAAAATCGAAACAACAATTTTAAAGTCGGTAAAAATTGATTTTTAACTCGATTGTATGGAGTTATTTTAAAAATAATGGTATCTTATTTAAAATATTAATTTTACCATCTGGTAGAATTTTTAAGTAAAAAGTAACTGTGAGCTATTTAAACTTAATTTTACAAGAAATTCTTTACAAAATTGGTAACAATTAATGTTTAACTCGAATTTATCGAGAAATAATGAAGATATCGACTTCAAAACTATTTCTTTCTTTGCAACATTCCATTGCTAACGTAATAAAATCTTCTTAGAAAATCCGATTGATATTTTTCTATACGAAATAAGAACTTTCAAAAAATGTTACGAAAAATAGTAAACATTTATTTTGAATTGAAAATCTCGGGAACTTAAACAGATGTTAAAATCAAACTTAGTTATTTTTGTTTGAAAAATCCAATTAACACCTTTTCTACAAAACATGAGAATCAACAAGAGCAACAAAAAACTAATAAGAAGTGTTTTTCGGCTCAAGTATTATAACAACAATAAAAGTTATTGACTTCAAAATTACACAAAAAGTTGATATAAATACTTTGTAAAACTTTTCAAAATATTGACAGATGGGCAAGAATTGAAAGTTATCAGTGGGAATTGCATCCCATACACCTTCTTGAGATACAATTTAGCAGTATTAAGAACAGAAGTCGCCCGAAAAGTTAAACTTTTTAATTTAAATAAAAATAGTACATTTGAAGAGCGGAATTTATTCTAAAATGGGCTTTACTTAATCCATGAGAATTCCATTTCAATTCATTTTTATTGCTCGACGGCCAAGATTTTCTAAGGATTCTCTAGAATATTAGTACTTGTCATTATGTACTCTATTTTGATTTAGTCAATTAAATTTATATTTTTTTCATATCGGGAGTTAAAAACTTTTTAAGTCTTTTATTTATTCAGCGAAAAAGTTGATAGATTTTGAATTTCATAGTTACAACTATGCAAATGAGTTACACTTGCTTCTATTTTTTACTAATTCAACCGACTTGAAAATTCAAAGCTAGTTGACTAAACCCTTTTTCAATAAAAATAAATTTTAAACAAATCAAAATGCTCTAAAAATCAATTTCTTTTAACATAACCATGAATACAAAATATCAACGAGATTTAGATTCATCTCAAATCCAATAAAACCTCTTGTATTTGTCGAATTTTAACTATTTAAAATGAATGTTCTCATTAGAAAATCGATAATTTATTCTCGACTTCCTGCTGATCTCACTTCCGAAGAAGCTGCCTACCTTAGCCCTCCGAAATAAATTAAGAAGAACAGAAACCAAACCCACAAAAAAACCGTAACCTAAGTTAAAATAGTAACTCGAACATTTTATGAATGAAAAACCTGTCGAACCTTCACTTGTCGCGACGACGATGGATGCAATGGCCGGCGGCGCGCGGTGCGGTGGTGGTTTCATATATTGTTCGTCCCACGTAAGAAAAAATACATAAAACTAATTTAAAACATGTTTCTATTTCTAAAAATAGCCTACAAAAAGATCTCTTTTTGAATTTCTTTACCTTGTAAATGGTTTAAAAAAACATAGAAAAGTTGCGGTGTGTAGCGTAGACAGTTGAAAAAACAACAAAACACTAAAACCTCCAATTAAAGCCATAAACTTTGGCTTTGACTTGCATGCTAAGTACCACTTAATTGCCATATAGTCAAAAGATATTTATACCTACATTCAAAGATTTTAAAGCAAATTAGAGAGAGAAATAGATTTCCATTTTAATTTCATTAATTTTGTTCGAAAACGAAAAAAAAATGAAAGACAAATGAACTCAAAATCAAGAAAACTATCCCGAGGATCGAGGAATTAATCTCGAATAAATTGAAAGCGAATAAAAGGTTTTTTTTTTAATTTTTCTGTTACTACTATTTTTGTGGTGGTGACAAGATGTGTAATTTAAATTTATTGTTTCATTGGAAATCATTTCCGTTGTGCGAGGTTTTGTTGGTTTTTTAAAAAAGAATACAAAACAAAAATTGTTTCAAATTTTGAAATTTTCTCACGCACGCGCGCATGGTCAAAGAGCGTTTATTTATTTATGTGTCTTATTTTTTTTTTTTTCGTTGTGATTTTATGGTAATGAGGGGAAGTTTTTTAAGTTAAACTTGTAAGCTTATTTTTACTGCTTTTTATGTTGTCTTTTTGTTTTTTTTGTAAATTATTCTTTTTTTATTTTATGACTTTATTATTGTTATTATTGTTGTTTGATGACATCGACATTTTTAATATAAACCAACAAAATAATGACATTTTTAATGATGCGTGCGATGAACATTTAATTATCATGGGAATTGAAAAATAACTTCCGGTTCAGATATAACTGCATGATATACAATTCATCTTTGTATATGTAAATCAATGATACCATTTTGTATTGTGACTTTATTGATGTGATTTGGTGCAATAAAAGAGAGTCAAGTCGGGAGACTTTTTAAACAGCCTTATATCTCGATATAACAGACTTCGAAAACTATAAAACATTTAAATTCTGAAAAATAAACAGTATGAAGTTTTCAAAGGACCGGGTGTACGTTCTTAGAATGGGTAAAATATGGAATTTGGATTTCATTGTAAAGAACAAGGTATGCCAGCATAACCAACGGAAACGGTATCCACTAAATAGCCGGTTGAAGCACCATATCATTTTCAAGATATGTTACATTACCAATTCGCACTCTTGGGTTGCATATCTTTAAAAACTTCATGAATTCCATTTTTAAAGTCTTAAAACGATGGTGGATTATTGGCGTATACCTCTTCCGAAAAATAACAAGGTAGGTTAGGTTATAGCGGCTGTCCAAGATGGAAACGGACACACTTAGGCCAGTTTAATGGCCTATTGTGATACCATATGAATCTTGAGGCTTCCTCCTAAGCTCGATGATCCAGTTTGAGTCCCTAACGAAACGTGAGAGGCTGATTATACTGATATGATTTAGATCGTTTAGATCGTTAAAGAAGAATTCTCCTAGGTAATTCTTGCGTTTTCGAGCCAGAGCAGGGCATGTGCAGAGAAAATGAAGAATTGTTTCTTCCTCTTCCTCGTCCATACAGCTTCTGGAAAAGTCATTTGAGAATACGCCTGGTCTCGTGGCGTGCTTTCCTATTAGACAGTGTCCGGTTTTAACACCTATTATCGAGCTCATATGCGATCTGCTTAGTGAGAGCAAGCACCTTAAACGTTTTAAATCCAGTGTTGGCCAGATGTTTTTTGTGACTTGACACGTGGTGATGTTGTTCCACCTAGTGCTTGCCCTTTTTACAGACTTCCTTTATCGCCAAAAGTTCCGACTTGAACACGCTACAATGATTGGGAAGGCAGAATGAGAGACTTAATTTCATTCGTTTAGAGTACACACCTCCACCAACCCCTTCTTTTATTTTTGACCCATCTGTGTAATAATGGATTGACTTATCCTCCAAGAATGTCCTATCCTACCAAAAAGATCTGCGAGGTATAGAAATCTGGAAATTTCTGTCGAATTGCATTTGGGGGATGGTGTAGTCTGTGTTTTGGAATTTATTCGAAATACCTAAGAATTACGAAGTGGCCAATGTTGTTGTTAGTCCACTGCGACGAAGCTTTGAGGCGAATAGCAGAGCTTGCTTTGATTGCTAACGTCGTCCGCATATACTATCACTCTGAAGGATTCCTTTCACCACCAGGTTCCAGAGGTGAGGGGATAGAATACCACCTTGCGGTGTTCCCCTACTAACGAATCGTCTACCGGAAGAGTTGCCCAGTTTTGAGTTAATTATTCTGTTAGTAAACATTAAATAAATTGACTCCCGAAGCGAACTCTCTACATTTAGAAATGTTTGTAAACGGTGATTTTTTAAGAGCTTGAGAACTTTTTTTAAAAAAAAAAACGCATAAAATTTGCAAAATCTCATCGATTCTTTATTTGAAACGTTAGATTGGTCCATGACATTTACTTTTTGAAGATAATTTCATTTAAATGTTGACCGCGGCTGCGTCTTAGGTGGTCCATTCGGAAAGTCCAATTTTGGGTAACTTTTTCGAGCATTTCGGCCGGAATAGCCCGAATTTCTTCGGAAATGTTGTCTTCCAAAGCTGGAATAGTTGCTGGCTTATTTGTGTAGACTTTAGACTTGACGTAGCCCCACAAAAAATAGTCTAAAGGCGTCAAATCGCATGATCTTGGCCAACTTACCGGTCCATTCCTTGAGATGAATTGTTCTCCGAAGTTTTCCCTCAAAATGACCATAGAATCGCGAGCTGTGTGGCATGTAGCGCCATCTTGTTGAAACCACATGTCAACCAAGCTCAGTTCTTCCATTTTTGGCAACAAAAAGTTTGTTAGCATTGAACGATAGCGATCGCCGTTCACCGTAACGTTGCGTCCAACAGCATCTTTGAAAAAATACGGTCCAATGATTCCACCAGCGTACAAACCACACCAAACAGTGCATTTTTCGGGATGCATGGGCAGTTCTTGAACGGCTTCTGGTTGCTCTTCACTCCAAATGCGGCAATTTTGCTTATTTACGTAGCCATTCAACCAGAAATGAGCCTCATCGCTGAACAAAATTTGTCGATAAAAAAGCGGATTTTCTGCCAACTTTTCACTGAAAATTCGACGTTGTTGCTCGTTAGTAAGTCTATTCATGATGAAATGTCAAAGCATACTGAGCATCTTTCTCTTTGACACCATGTCTGAAATCCCGCGTGGTCTGTCAAATACTAATGCATGAAAATCCTTACCTCAAAAAAATCACCCTTTAGATGTGTCCACGTTGTTAAAGGCACCTTCGATGTCAAGGAAAGCAACCATAGTGAACTCTTTATGATGGGGGGAATATTCAATGGTGCGTACTAAAGTGTGTAACGCTGTTTCCACCGATTTACCTTTACAGTAGGCATGTTGAGACGAAGACAGAAGTCTTGTATCGATACGTGCCCTTAAATGGATATTAATCAATCTTTCCAGGGTCTTAATAAGGAATGATGATAGACTTATAGGTCGTAGATCTTTAGGATTGACTTGGGAGCATTTACCTGCTTTGGGTATAAAAACAACTTTAACGTCTCTCCATGCCCGGGAAACATGGACCAGTTAAAAACAGCTGGCAAAAATTGCCTCAAGGATTGGTGCAATTATGTCAGAAGTCTTTTGTAACTCGGCTGGTATTATTCCATCTGGTCCTTCAGATTTAAATGGTTTCAAGCTGTTGAGAGCCCATTGTAGCTTGTCCCTTGTGATAAGACCTTGTGGATATGTTGTATTTGATCTTGAATGTATATAATTGTTGCAAGTTTCGGTAAAAGAACTACCAGTAGTAAGTTCAGCGATCGCCAAGAAGATCACTTAAATTTCCTTAGTGCCTTCTTGTAGATTCTTAGGGATTCTTTGAAATAGTCCTAGAGAGGCTAGTCTTGCGGCTTTGGCCCGGTTGAAAAGTTTCCTGCATTCTTTCCTGAGCGAGTCAAGCTCTGAGGCCCACTATTGTGGTTTCCTTAACAAGGTAAGAAAACATTTTTTTTTGCAAATTTGCGAACTGTAAGTAAAAAAATGTCAGCATTTGTTTAGCCAATATTAATACTTTTAATGCGTTGCTGAAGCGTGTATCATTCCATTTTTAGTAATGGCGAAGTTTTAACTTTTCAAATATCTAAAAATGACAGCTTTAAAAGTGACATTTACCCAAAAAGCTGGTTATTTAAAATAAAATCTCTTATTGAAGAACTTATTTTTAGTGATAAGAACATATTTGGAGTTATTTTTTAGAACGAACGAGATCTAGATCATAACTTAAAAGAACATAACTAAAACAAGATTAATTTTTTTCAAAGTCATGTCAAAACTTTTCTCAGTAAAACAAAATCTATAATTTTAGACACGGCAGTAAGTTGGAACAAATTGGTTTCGACTCGATACAACCCGCACTGATAGATTTCCACTAAAATTTGCATCTAATATTTTGTTGTAATTAGTTAAATTTTCATTCGAAAATTATGCAATTCCCAAAGGTACCAGGCACAATCCAAAGCATTTAGAGACGACCAGGGGAACGTCCTTGTAGACCCGCAGTCTAGGGATAGACCACTTTTCCAGATTATACAACGGCGATGACGAATCGAGTTCCACTGTAAGAGAGTTAGAACAGAACAACAATTTCGCATACCCGACCTTGACGAAGTGAAGAAAGTTATATCGAAACTAAAGTACAAAAAAGCTGCTGGAGCTGAAGGCATAGTTGCCGAATTATTCAAAGCACAGGCGGTACCTTGGTAAGGAGTATGCACCAATTCAAATCGATACCCACCATCGTTTTATCGAATTTAAAGCCTCGTATAATAGCATCAACAGGGAAGATCTTTAATGATGATGGAGAATGCCCGCTGCTCTATTAAGGTCGAAAAAGATCTCACCGATGCGTTTGATGCTAAAAAAAGGTTTTAGACAAGGCGATCGCGATGAACTGTCATACGGATTCTTAAAGATCGTTCCGAAAAGGATTGTGCAACACTCAACCGTCCAACACTAAAGGCACAATCTTCTAAAGGTCCATCCACATACTCGGATACGCCAGTGATATTCACATAATTAGATGATCAAAGTATAATGTCAGTGAAGCGTTTTTGAGCATTGCGACGGAAGCGGAGAAGATAGGCTAATTTGTCAATGAGAGCAAGATCATTCAGAAAGGACCATGAACGACGGCATCTTAGACAAAACGTTACGATGAATAGCTATAATTTGGAGGTAGTTAAGAACTTTATCAACCTAGGCATCGGCACCACTATAAATTCAGACAACAACATCAGCCCTGAAATCAAACAGAATAATCCTTCAAATAATGCTTCTTTGGACTTAAAAGGCAATTGAATAGTAAAGTCCTTTTTCGAGCTTCTTTCTAAAGTCATCCTCTATAAGGCAATCATCATCCCAGTCCTAATTTTGGCGCTGAGGCATGGATTCTTCAAGAAACAAATTCTTTGGGTGGATTTTTGATCACGTCTACATAGATAGAGAATAGAGCAGAAGATACAATGACGAATTTTAAGGGGCTGTACAGCGATGCTCAACTGGTTTAAAGAACAAAAGTCCAACGACTTAGATTAGCCCGGAAGGTCTTCGAATCTAATTCCTAGAGATGGCGCAGTAAAGAAAGAATCAGAACGCGACTTAGGTGGCACAAACATGTGGGGAGGACCTCAACCAACTTAGCGTGCGAAACGCATCTTGGTTGAGGCCCAAGTCAGTCCCAGATTGTAGCCCCACCTTAAGTAAGCAGTAAGTAAGTAAAAATATTATTTCACGAACCTCCAATCAAATTGAATTTTGAATCTTAGGCATTTAAGGTTTTATGAATGAGTTCTAATACTTACAAAAAAAATGTTTCTAAAACTGATGTTTTCACATTTTGGAGACCTTAAAACGTCAAGAAAATAAAACTTTTAAAAATGAAATCTTTCAATATCTTTCGAAAATATGATTTTAAATAGTTTTAAAACCTGTTAAATATAAATGTTAAATGTTTTTAGAAAAACAAAATGAATCACACTTAATTTGTTCAAAAAAAAAGTTATAATTATGAATTGTACAAAGTCTGTATTAAAAGTTATCGCAGGCGTATGTGGAATATTGTTTGAACATTGATATTCTGTAAGTGTCATTTGGTATGCATACTTATTTTTCTATCCTATACTTTTATTCTATACAAATCTAACAAAACAAAACGTTTCTAAAGACTCTAATTTTTTTTAATTTAATTTTTGAATTCGACTCAAGATTCTGAATTCTGAAAAAAAAACTAAAATTTACTTTCCCCAACAAATTTCAAAACATTTGAAAACATTAATTGTTAGGAAAAATTTTCGCGGGTACTGCCTCTTGCGAGGAATTGACAAATCCTTCAAGAGTAATTCTTGTCATGAAAAAGTGCTTTCTCAAAAACTAGCCGTTCGGATTCGGCATTAAACTGTAGGTCCCTTCCATTCCTGACAACAGTTCTCGCACACAGGAATGGTTGAGAGTTGTAAGTCACTAGGCCCTGGTTCACAACGGACTGTTGCGCCACCCCATTTGATTTGATTTGAATTGTTAGTAAATTGAGTTCGTACGTGTTGATAGTGAAACTACTGAATGAAATACCAATGACTTTTATAAAAATTATTTGCATTCAAAAATAGATATATAGGTTATAATCTCAAGTACCAATATATAAGCAAAATGTATCACCTTGAAATTCTTATTTTTGCTAATCTGTTGAAGGTTAAATTTTAACTTCTACCTCAGTTACCACCATAAAATACACACATATTGAAATCTATTAAAATATGTCAGTCTTAGAAACAGACTAAATCAATAAAAGAATAGTCAATTAAAAGTTAGCATTTCAAAAGTGTTAAAAAAAAGAACAAAATTCTTAATACTTCCGTCAAAAATCCATAACCATAACCTCAGATCAGCACTTTATCTATCGTCTGCTTCCTATTTGATTCTAAACGATTATTATTATTGTTGTTTTCCTATTCGAATTTATAAATCTTCCTTTTCTTAGAACTTCCGAATAAAAAACTAAATACTTAACTTAAAGATTCAAAAACATTTAAACCAAGGTAATTTATGTCTCGGATTCTAAATGTTATCAAGTTTCTTTTTTCAAATGTTAAATAAAGTGATATCATCGTTAAATAATTTAACACAATCCTTAAATTTTTTTTCTTCTTGTCTTCAATAAAATTTAATCACAAAAAAACTAAAAACAAAAAAAATAAAAATAAATAAATTCCATCAAATATTTAAATGTTTTGAATTTGTTGGAGAATTTAAAAAATTCAAAAAGCACGCTTTTATCATTAATTTGTGTTTATAAATTTTTCGTTCGTTTTCTCACGGAATAAAATATCTCCAAGATTTTGGCTGAGTTTATTTATTTATTTTTTAGCTTTGCATATCAACGTGACAAATGGTATTCGTTTAATACTTTAGCCACCACATTATTAACTTTTATTATCGCAAAAAATATTTTACCAAAAAAAAAAACGAAAACAAAATTTAAAAAAAGAACTCGTTGAACTTGACTTCTTCCAGTGGTAAAAATGTTTAAATAATTCAGTGCATTAAATTAGCAAAAGTATTTTTTTTATTATTATTTTTGTCCAATAAAGGGAAAGCTATGATACTATTTTTCTTAATCTCTCTTAATGAATTATTTAATCAGCTTTTGATTTAAAAAAATTACATATATATGAAGAAAAAACAAATTAAAAAAGATTAAGCAAATTACTAATCGATGGTGAATACCCGCATAGGTATGAAAACAAAAACAAAAACAATGGGGTTTCTAAATTTATTGAAACATTGCTTTGATTTATGATATCAGTCTTTTTCAACCGGAGTAAGGTATAAACATTTAACACTCATAAAATATATATTCATTTCAAGTTATTTAAACATATTTGAAACTCTTGATTCTTTCATTTCGTTTGATGATCTAAATTAATGATGTAAATCTTTAATTCTTTTTTAAACAAATCAAATTCTTTTCAAGTGAAATCATAAGATATTGAGTTTGAAATAAAGAATTAAAAAAAGAAAAAATAAATAAACAACTTTGCGATAAGATGAATTCCACAATGATTATTTTTTTTGGAATTCACACATTTTTAATTTTTTTTTTAAATGGAATTTAAAGAAAATAATTTATATTCACTTTGAAATTAAAGATGATAAAGGTTTTTTGAAGAAAAAAATTATATATGAACGTATAAAATACAAATAATAACAAAAATTAAATCAAATGAAAAATGTTCAGCATTCAGAAATGTTTGGCGAAAAATTAGGGCAACAGAATTGCATGACATTTTTTTCATTTTACATTTTACGATATTATATTTAAATAAATGTTGAAAGTATTGGGCTTGACCTTTATTTAAACTTGGAATACAAAATGTTTTGTTAATTCCCAATGCAGAACATCTGGGCCAAGTCAGCTTAATTTTTCTAAGTTGTTCGTAAATATCAAAAGATTTTTACAACACAATATTTCGGTAATTCCATCATCAAAAATTTGAAATTTGCATCGAATTTTGTGTGTATTTTTTTGAAATGCCTCTCTAAATGTAACAATAGGTTTTTACTGAAAAACTTAGAAAAAAAGACGAACACGAAACATTATTTTCGAGGAAATTTCGGAACAACGAAATAAATAAAAGATGGCGCTTTTCTGACAAAAACCGATAAATGTCGTTATCGTTTCACTTATGATGTTTGCAATTTGACAAGTGTCTTTTTCGAATATTCATTGTCTAGTAAACAAATATAACAAATTAATCACATTTCAATTTAAAATAGACGTATTTTAATCACTGTAGAGTTGTTTTTTATATGTGAATTTTTGTGTAGAAACAATGACATAATATTCTTAAAAAACTTGATATTTAATTTTTTACCATGGTACTAACTAAAATTTGCTGAATCAAAAGTCGTCATCATTATAATCGGCTCGGCAACCCGGATTTGGTCCTGGCCTCTCTCTCTGACGCGAGATGCCAAAGTGGGGAAAAAGTGGAAAAAAAACTCATTGGTATGAAAGCCGTATTTGTTTATATTTAATTATTTTTTAAAGCAATTATGTTGCAGCATTAGGATATGAAAGCATTTCATTAAAAAAAATTGTAGATATGGAAATTTGTATTCGAAAAAATTAAAATTAAAAAATTAAAAATTATGGAAACTGATGTAAATTTTAGTATTTCTTAAAGGGTATAAAATCAGTTGAATTTTTACTTTTCAAGTTTGCTTGTTTCGTAAATATATTAAAAATAGGCACTGAATAATAGGAAAGCACGATGCGCATAATTTCAAGTGACTTTTGCAGAAGCTGTATGGATGAGGAAACAGTTCTTCACCTTCTCTGGACATACCCTGATCTAGCTCGAAAACGCTAGACTTTTTGATGAGTGGATAAGCTAAAAACTTGGTAATGTAATGACGAACCAAGTAGTCAGTACAAAAAACTTCAAGTATTTGAGATATTTGATCTATTCAAAAAGGCCCCTTTGAGGACCGCAAATATTACATAAGAGATACTTAAAAAAGATTTCAATTCAATAAAAAAAAATAGAACAGCTTAGTTTTTTTTCAGAAATTCTAACAAGCAGTTTATTACTTTTTTTATATATCCAAATACAAAATAATCAATTTTAAAATAAGTTTGAATAATTTTGAAAATAATTTGTTTACCTTTTTTGATGTTGGATTAATTAAAAAGCAAGTTTTAATTTTGGTTCAAGCCTATTTTCTCTTTTTGTGAGGGGTCATTTCTAGAGTCCATTTCCCTTGCTTTGATAATCTTATTTGACATTTTATGAAAATCGGTTCAGTAATTCAGGTTTGATGAGTATTTTACTCCTAATCTGTTTGTTGTTTGAATTGTAAATCAGAAAAACGTTCTACTTCAGTGATTCACACACAAATTATGGAATTATATTATTGCTGCCAACTGTCACTAATAATAGTATGATGATCTAGTTGACCTGAATCCTGAAACCGTAATAAGAAACTAGCAATTTTGTAAGTTTTTAAATTAATCTAAAGAAACGAATTTGAGAACCGAGTCTAGAAAACCTATTGGTATTTTAAGCTTGTGAAATTTAATTTTAAGTTTTTATTTTCTCAAAGGAATCAAACAAATAAATTTTGTGTATTTAATCTTCTAGATAAAAAATTCAATAGTTCAAAATTTGGCTTTAAATCACTTTAAACTCTAAGAATAGCTGCGATTTATGGAAAATTAATACCAACTCAGTAAAGAAAATAATAAAAAAACACGAGTATATTCTTCAAATTCAAAAAGTGATTGTGTAGTAACAGAGCTTGTTTCTTCGCGGAGTGTACACGAGACAGAGTTGCACTAGTTGACTCTCTGCATTGTAGCACACCTCTCGGTTGGACTCGAATTTTGAAGTAATTTGACATTTATTTAAACTTATTTCGAATATTTCTTTCCAGATGCTTCTCAAAATCGCACAAACAAACATTCAACAAATTTTAATTTTGAATTTCCAGTAGAAAAAATAAGATTTTTCAGAAGTTTGTCTATCAATCAAGGTAAGAGATTTAGGGTTGTATGCAAAATATATTTTGGGATTATGCTATTCATATGCAAAAAAGTTTTGAGAAAAATCTCACAAAAATGATATCAATCTTGTTTTAGAGATTTCCGTATCCAGAAAAAGAGTTGTATCACAATTGAATGACGAAGAGCTCGCAGAATGTTAAGCCTGTAAATTTGTTGTCTAAGGTATCACAATGACTTTATATTTACTAATTTTTAGTTTCACTTACTAAACAGGGAATTATAAAACCATTCTTTTTCAGACAATAATTAGGCATTCCTGAATTCAATTTGAAGCCTCAACAAAAACAACATATACAAAATTATGGTTTTCGGGATGGTTGGATGCATGGACTAATAAAACTGGAATGAAGGTTTTCTACAATGTCTTAGTTTTCCTAGTTTTCAAAATCGAATTTCTGAAGATTTCAGAATCAATCAAAGTTCGATAAGAAGGATCAGATTCAAAGTAGCTGATAAAATTGTAAGTAAAAAAGGTATTGATTACATACGAGTATGTTCCCAAAAAATACAAAAGATTTATTCTGTTAAGAAACTATGGATTTCCATCCTGTGTTGGTTTAAATGACTTATTCAGTTATCTTAGGTTAAATCATATTACGTTCTCTGCAAAATATTGTTTTATTATAGTTAACAAATTGCTTCACATTTTTGTGTGTTTCATACCATTCAAAGATTTCTGAGTAGTACTTATTTTACTTTTATATAAAGTAAGACAAAAGTTTCTGCAATTCACGGTCAGGCCCGGATTAATAGGGAGACTATGGGGGACTGCAGCCCCGGGGCTCACGGAGACGAGGCCCCATCCCATTAAGAAATTTAAACTGTAAAACCGCGATATTCAAACTGTACAATCTAATAAACCCCACAAATAAAAACATAATGTTGTCTTTGATTGATTATTAAAAAAATAGACTAGATAATTATTCACACATCGAAATAGAATCGATAGCCTTGAGCAAAGAAGTTAGTCAGGAGTTTTCTGATTTCAATAAATGAAAAAGAAAAAGAAACGCTCTATGAATCTGATAAGTTTAGAATTTCCACTTTTTATGTAATAATAGAATAGTTCACAGAAATGAACAAGAGGATTGAAGCTTACACTTACAAAAAGAGCCCCGGGTATCAAAAATTCGTAATCTTATCGGGGGTTGGAGCACTTAGGGGATAGCTTCTTGGATTTTCGATGCGTCAACTCCTCGGCGCATCGTCTCTGAGAGCATGGACTCCTAGCGTCCCGAGTTATTGGGTTGGCTCGCTTGAGGTTTAGGACGCTCAGGGTTATGAGGGATAGCCGCTTGGGTTTTATATCTTTTTAGGGGGCATCAAATTTGAAATAGCCCTGGGCCCCCATTTTCTTTAATCCGGGCCTGATTACGGTACTATAGATATCAATTTCAAGATCTATTAGATGTTTTCTAATACCCTCGTTTTGTATCGTAGAATTTTTACAAACACTGATTTCTCAATGTCTTGGGGAAATGAGTTCTACTTATTAGCTTTTTACTTTTATTATGTACTAGCTGCCTCGGCAGACTTCGTACTGCCTCAATCGATAAATAAAAGACCTACACTTTTGTATAAATTGATTTCAAAGTAAACAAAACGTATTGAATAAAAAAGCATTCTTTTTTATTATTATTGTTTTCGACACATCATGTTGCTTACTTAAAAAAACATAGTTTTCCTGAAATACTGGCTATTTATAAGGTTTATTTTTTTATTAACAGACACACACTGTTATGATACAGTTTGTTAATCAATTTAAACCTTTTTCATAAACTATATTTTTTTTCTGTTTTATGGTGGGTAAATAAACAAACAAGACGGTTTTCCTGACGCGCGAACACGCGACGTATAATTGTACATGCGTGAAACAGGGAACCTCCAAATTGATTCCGCAAACTTCTTAAGACTGTCCTTGCGATTTATTTATTGTCATCGCAAAGGACAGACGTACTGGAAATTGTAAGCGTTTAAAACCGAATGGTAAATCCGTTGGAATCATCGGTATTGGCAGTATTAAGACGTCCTCTCCTTTGTATTTTTCTTTATGATTGTTGCTCAATGACGCTATTTCACAGCCAGTCTTGTTCCTTTGCACAGTCGAGTCAGATTAATGTTTCGCAGCACAATGACAACTAATTCTACTTTTAACGGCAAATTGGGAGGTGGTAATCCAGTCAATTCCAGTGAATTTAAAAACTCCGTGGGATAGTTGACTAAGTCATCCTGGTTCATAACGATGTCGATTGATTTGAAAGAAACCAACTGTCCTGGAAGAAAATTCTGAATGAACGTATTGAGATCCTCGACATCTCTATTTTTCGCTGCCAATATTGCTTGTGTTTACCCAGCCAATTATGGTTATTGAACTTTTGCGCTCTATCTGGGAAAACACGCTGATAAGCTTCCCTTTTGAATCTGTGATGTGACAGAAATCTGTGGGTAATGTGATGAATCCAGTCGAGGTGTCCATTGCTACTTTATTATTTCCAATATCTAACAACCGCTTCGCAAACACATTTGCAGTTTCATGGAGTGTCTTTACGTACATACATGCCCAAATTCGATGATTTTAGGCATGCATTTAGTTTTCAGCAACAGATGATCGGGGAATAACTGGAAGAGTCCGACGAAAATCACCTGACAACAGAATCATGGCCCACCAAAAATATTTTGGTTGTCACGAAGATCTTTCAATGTTCTGTCTAGCGCCTCCAGTGACCTCCTATGGGCCATTGACCATTGTGCATTCATCCCAAACAATTAATTTGCATACCTGTAGGATGTTGGCCGTTGCGCTGTTTCGGTTATTTGCATGTTTAATGTCAATTTCAATTCAGAATACGCAGTTGTCCGCCTTCTAGCAGAATAGCAGTTATTCCAGATGAAGCCAACATCATTTAGCGATCTGATCCTCTCCAAAAGCAATGAAATTAAGAACGTTTTTTCAGTTCCTTCGGGAGCATCAAGGAAATAAATCCCACCAGATCCACTGTTCACAGCTTCTATCAAAGTGTCGTACGCAATTCTTTGCTTTTGATTTAATTGTGGAACATTTGTACGAACTGTTTCGGCCAATAAATATCGTACTGTTATTCTCTTTGCAACTCGTGGTTTAATGCTGTCATTCCCAAACATGACAATACTTTATTGGCTATCAATATACACATATCTTCTATCATGTAAATTTCTTCAGTCATTTGTAGTGTAGGAATATCGTAACACAATATCGTCAATCTTTACTTTTTTCAGTGTTCAGATTTTTTTATTTTATGAAGTTTACCCGTAAGCCATAAATCTCCGTGTTCTGAAGTGCAACGGAATATTTTCGTAGATATGATTGAACTTGAACTTTATGCAGCGGTAATAAATTGCAAATTCACTCTTTGAAGTTAGGAACACACCTAAATTGCTTAGACAACAGTGAGTGATTATAATTTAATAGGTATGAACTTTATTGAATAGCAATAAAGTTCAAATTGACTCTAGAAAACGTTTGTATGGGAAATAGAAAAGGGCTGTTTTTAGGGTTGTCCTGGAAATTATTCGATTTTTGTTTCGCCTTTTAAACCTTCCCTAAACCTACACGAACATTTCAAGACTAAAATAAGATAAATCCGTTCAGCCGTTCTCGAGTTTTAGTGAGACTGACGAACAGCAATTCATTTTTATGTATTGAATTTATTGACAAATATCTTGACATAATACAAATGTTAGAGAAAGCACTCCAGAGCAAATCCCAGTATTAATCTTTACGAAACAAATATAGTTCCAGACTCGAACTAAGCGCCATCTACATCTTAAAATTGATTGTAGACCAAATTATATTATATTGGATAATCAGTCTTTTACTCTAATATTAACAAAAATTACCTTTAATAAAAGTTTCTATTCAAATACATTTTAACATGTGATGTTTATTTTTATTTACCTGAAAAGAAAGAAAAACAAAAATTTAATTAAGTTAAATAATTTGAAATATGTATGTAATTGTATCTTTTAAAATAAGTGTTTTTTCAAGAAAATGACTTTTTTGACTTATTTTAACCATTGCAAACAAAATATTTTGTCTTAACTCTTGCGACGCACTTAAATTGTTTATATGTACTAGTATATATGTTAGATCAGAAAAATATTAACTGAAGCCTCATTATGATTTATATTTATTTTTATCATTTATTAAATTAAGTCTCAAGCAATTATTAATCTGAAAAAAATAAAGACCTCAGCTACCATAAAATTTATAGCAAAGAATTTTGTAAACTCTTTTAAATTATAAATGTTATGAGACAAATATTTAACAAATGACACAAACTATTAACAATAATTTAATGTTCATGTCTACAATCTTGATCTATAAACAAAAACTTAGCAAAACAAAAATATTTATAAAAGAGCAAAAAGGTATAATATTTATAAGTTTCTGAATAACATTAAAATTCAACAACCATTTTTGAAATTCTCTTGCGCCGCGGCCATAAAATATAAGATAATATGGCGTGTGTCCTAGCCTGCAAAATGCATAAGATTGCTTTGATGACAATCAATTATATTTATAAAAATAAATTTTGCAACAAAATCAGTTCAACAGTTTCCGCCCAAACACTTTACAAAACAAACTTTTATATCAAACCTACGCTTGGAGGAGCGACTGTTAGCGGTAGCAATGAAAAAAATCAAAATGAACAAGATTTGCATAAAAATTCTATTTGTCTTATTTATTTCTTTTTTGTTAATTTAGGTACAACATTTTTATACTCGCCAAGTGTTGGTCTTTGTGTGTTTTATTTTGTTTAACAATAAAAATAAAATATTGTCAAATTCATTTGCTAGGTAAGGTTTAGGCGGTAGGTGCCTCTATAGCTTTGGGACATTGTGAATGACTCAATATGCGGTTTTGACCATAAATGTCGTTTCGTATTGTCTGTGGCTGTATCCCCATCTATATGCATTTATGAGCACAAACATTAAAAAAGAAACAACTTGCAAGGTTAGACGAAAAAGATTGTTTATTTTTCTAGTAACTTTTTTATTTATTTAACATAAGGCACACTTTGTTGCAGATACATTTGTCACTCTTTTTTGACACTAAACAACAAAATTGGTTGCTCACCTTGGTGGAAATAGAAGTTTGACATTATTTACCGTACATAATTTTTGTTGTTGTTCTAGTTTCTATAATCCATTGAGGTTATAAAAGCTTAAAAGTATGAACTTGAAATCAAGACTCTTAGTCCATTATCGAAAATTAAATTTATTTCATCAAATGTCACCACTCATCAGCTTTATTTTCATTTATTGAATGACAGAAACATCGATATGGAATTTATTGCTTCCAACGGTACCTTGTTATCTTTTTGTTTATTATGCATCAGATTCAGTTCACAAAATGGCAAGCGGATATACTAAGTCAAAAATTGGCTGTGTCTTTGGTAGGACAAATATTATGGTGCATGTCAATGAAAGACATAATGATGAATTTTTTACTGACAGGCGGAGAAGTTAAATTGACATACGAAATGTCACTTTGTCTTTTCACTGACAGATTATAAATATTTGTCTATCTTGTTATATGTCAATGACCATTCCATGAAAACTGACAGCTATTACTACATTTCTCTTTATTGAAAAGAGATTTATACTAAGAAATTTGGAATTAAATCACAGACCTGCTTTTATCAAGTAACAAAACAAAGTAAATGATGATTTTTAGTTGCTTCGGTATTTAGATGAATTTTTTTACAAGTTCACGCTTTTGACATTTGAAAGTTTAAAATTACACATGTTTCTGCGATTATGATTATATTTTTACCTACTTTAGAATTTTGTGTAGTTTTGTTAAGAAGGGTTACAATTTCTGTACATTTTAAAAATACAAACTTTTTGAAAATCTTCTATATTAAGTTTCATTTTGCTTGTGTCTTTTCATTTAATAGTAGGCCTCTTCGATTAAGATTTATTTATTTTATTTATTCAGCTTAATATAAGCTATAACTTAACTTAACTAAACTAAACTTGATACTAACTTAACAATTTTTGTTTTTTGAGTTTTTGTTATTAGTTTTCAACATTAATTCAAAAAACAAAAGATCTTTAATGTAGAAGAACTAACAATTTTAATTTTATTAGACTTAAAATTAAAAGGGACGAGGAAAGCGGTCTCAAAAAGGGGAAAAAGTAAAGGGTATCTTTCAGATGGGATTTTGAAATGTTATAGTCAAAAAATAGCATAGCAGCGTCGTAGTGACGAAGAATTCTGGACATCGCTTCAAAGTGCCCGTAATTAGTGCGGTGATGAGGGATATAGAAAAGGGAGACAGATCGCAGATTCGAGGTTTGGTGTTAAGATGAATATCACTCACGAGTGCCGGGGAATCTGTATTGCCCCTTAACAATTGGTGGGTATACAAGAGTTTTTGCATCTAATATTACAAGGGTTGCAAACCTATGAGGCATAAGGAGGCGAATCAAACGAAACGTCTTCGAACATTTTCAATTCTGAGTAAACGGTTTTTATAAAAGATAGACCATACTTGACATGCATATTCAAGATGAGAATGGACTAGCGAAATGTAAAGCGCTTCAGTTACATAGGGGTTGGAAAATTCTTTTGACCATTAGCTTTATTAATAATTCGGTCATAATAGGAATGGAAATTCATGTGTTTGTCACACATTATGCCAAGATCTCTAATAGTTGACGGCGTCATTAAGAAAGTATAATACTCTATGAGATTAAGATTTGTCTGCACAAAAAGGTCATTTGTTTACATTTAACTCTAGAAATTATGCTTATGCATGCACCAAACAAAAAAGATATTAAGATCATTTTGTAGACGTAAGGAATCAGATGTTGAGATAGTCTTAAAAATGTTCTTATCATCCGAAAACATTACGATATCTGAGTTGTTTAATTAAAGACAGACATCGTTTACAGATAAGACGAAGAGAAAGGGACCTAGATGACTACCTTGTGGGACTCCAGAAGTTGCATGTATGGTGCTGGAGACTGAGTTACGGAAGAGGACTCTATAAGTTATATTCGCAAGGTAAGAGCTTATCCAGTCTATACAAATATAGATGGAAAGCCTAGGGCTCTTAGATTGAGATAAATTATGTTATGGGATAATTTATCAAATATTTTGCTGTAATTAATTTATACAACATCAACTCCATTGCCATTCTCGAGGGCTGACACAATTTTGAATGTAAATTCAATTAAGTTAGCCGTAGTGGATCTACGTTCAAGAAAACCATGTTGAGGGGGGGGAGAATAATGGCTTGCAATGGAAATAAACAGAATCATAAACTAAGCTTTCAAGAAGTTTTGGAATGCTTGAAAGTTTAGCAATAGGTTTATAATTGTTAATTACAGTTTTATTGCCTTGCTAATGAATAGGAAATATAAATGAAACTTTCCATATATGAGGAAACAAAACTTGGGAAGGAGAGAGGTAAAGACAGAGAATGTATCCATTTTTTTTCGAACAACCGATGGGACGCCATCATGACCAGGGCTAAAGTTTTCTTTGAGGTTTACGATTTTGGCAAGTACCATTTCTTCAGTTATTGTAAAAGATGAGAGAGAAGTTTGAGTGCAACCATCTAAATAACTAAAGTAGTGAGGATCAGGTTCATAAAGATGTTAAGTATAAGATTTGCTAAAATATTTAGCAAATACATTTGTTATAGTTGTTGGATCTGTGGGGATTATGTTGGAGAAACTCATTAAAGGTGGAAACCCATCAGATTTTTGGTTGAAATTTATAAACTTCAAAAATGTCCTTGTATTAAAAAGAAATCCTTTCTTTGCATTTGTTTTACCTTCAAAGCAAACAGAATCTGGTTTGTCGTGCAAGAAAGCTAAGTTAAGATGAACATTATTGTTAATTTAGTGGTCTCTAAGACGGGACATAACATTCGTACTAGGAATGACAAATAAAATCTATTATAGTTTCAGTCACAACTTGAATATTGTAACCGAATATAAGGTTAGGAATGCCTCTTTTCTACTCGTAATATTTGGGACACTTTTCTATTTTCTTTGTAGGGCAAATATTGTCAAAGTGATCTGTGATAAGCTCTGCTATTGTTTTGTATTATTTTAACTATTGAGATAAAACCTTGTATAATTTGAAGGAAAATAATATATTAGGCTTTTTGAAGTAGTTTTTGTTTTCAATGAAATACGTTGGTTATCCAAATCTCTTACTTTAATATTCTGTTCATAAATGTTCGTAATCTTACGTTTTTTTTTTTCAAAAATCCGCATTGCCCTTTAAAGAACGCGTATTTATGCTTTCACGGTTTTTAAAGGAAGAACTGAAAACGGAATAAAATAAATGTTTGATCTTACTACGAATTTTTAGTTTTTGAAATATTTTGAACAAAAAAAAAAATTAAAATATGGTTGAAAACAGATTACAGCTAAACCCGAAGTGTGAATCTAAACCGAAAGTTTTTCTAAACTTCAGAGTCTAATAAAGAAAAAATATACATCTCATAACTAAAGTTATTTAAAACAAATCCAGAGATAAAGATTTGTACTTTGTAAAATCGTTGTACAATTTATTGTTAAAGGATATCTTGTGTTTTAATTTAGCCTTTAACTTTTATGGAAAAAAACGTTTTGTTTCGTTTGTACACGAATTCTGTTAACCAGTGTAATTGAAGTTCAAGTTGTTTTGTGTTAGATATTTAGAAAGTATGATAAGTTTTTTTGTTAACATCCAGAAGACTCAAGTACGTTATTGGGACACCGGCCTAAATATGAGAGTTATATATCGGAAGTTGTAAAAAAACTGCTTGAATCGTCGGAGAAAACCTAAAGACTTAGCTGCCTTTTTGGCTATTCAATTATGTGATCTCTCAACAACGAGTGGTTTGTGATGTACATACTTAGAGTGATAGTTGCATCTCCTCGATGCAAGTACCACCCACGGATAGTGGCATTGAAGGAGGGATACGCTTTTGTGACATTAAATTCTACACGGCTTTTGAATCCCCATTGAACAATGCTATCAAGATCAGAATTCAATGAGCTTATAATACGGTGCCATTGGTAGTCCACATCCGAAGAACAACGATGAGAATCTAAAACCGAATATGAAAAGCAGATAGTACTGTCATCAGCGAAACAATGTAGTAGGTAAGAAGTTTCAGACAAAAGATCATTTATGAATATGAGGAAAAGTGTTGGAGACAAAACGGAGCCCTGGGGCACACCAGCGTTTATATTGTGGGTATCAGATTTGAAACAGTCTAATACCAATTGAATTGAACGATCCGAAAGGTCATTTCTAACCCAATTAAGAAGATATTCATCAATACCAAAAGAACGCATTTTCGATAAGAGACCTTGATGCCAAACTCTATCAAATGCCTTTGAAATATCAAGTGCAATAATCTTACTTTCTCCAAAACAATGTAAAGATTTGTTCATTAAGAAGCTTTCGTTCTTCAAATATTTTTTAAGCTGAAAATTGATTAGCGTTTCCAAGCCCTTGGAAAGAAGGGACGTAAGTGCAATTGGAAGATATTTAGAGGGAAAGGAATATTCGCTTTTTTTAAGGAAAAGCTGGACAAATGCAGTTTTCCATCCCCTGTGAAAGAGACCAGTAGAATAGGACAGATGGAGAATCTTACGCAGCAGTTTTCCCAGCGTTGAAGAACACCTCTTCAGAAAAATAGCAGGGATACTATCAGGGCCAGCGGATTTGTGAATGTTAAGATCTTTTAGTACTCTAGCAACTGTACGAGAGCGAAAGAAGATTCGTCCCATGGGATAGTTTACGTTTTCAAGTACAGGAGGAGTCATGACTCATTGGAAGCATCTAATTAACAGCAAACTGTGCTGAAATCAAACTGGGTTTATCAATTGGCTTTAACTAAAAAAAACACCATACAAATCAAAAACGTAGTTCTTCGTTGTATATAATTATTTTGGAGTTAATTTCACTTTTTGTTCCTAAAATCTTCAGGTGACATAATATTTTCAGTTTTTTAAATTTTCTTTTATATTCAATATTAATTTGATATTACGTCACAAATCAATACTTAAATAGATAGTGTTCGTGATATGTCCATTTGGCGCAAACCATATATGCCACACTTTTTTTAATTGCTGAAAAACCATAACTGCCTTTGCAATGTCAAAAAATGGAAAAATGTATAATTTTTGTGTCTATTAAAAATAAAATAAATCAAGATTGTGCCAAAATGTATTTATTATTTATTGAGTTTTTCCCAAACTATTTAAGGACAAACCAAGATTTTAAAAGGTTTCAAATTCAAAGTTTTTCAAAAACTTGATATCTTATATCAGTAA
Organism: Eupeodes corollae; assembly: GCF_945859685.1. Taxonomy (NCBI): domain Eukaryota; kingdom Metazoa; phylum Arthropoda; class Insecta; order Diptera; family Syrphidae; genus Eupeodes; species Eupeodes corollae. Next base: position 284,875,067 of record NC_079147.1, read on the forward strand.
AATGAAAATATTGTTTGAATTGTAATTGTTTTATTGTCACATTAATAACATTTCTAAAAGACCTACAACTCAAAAACATTTTAAAACTAGATTGTCAAAATTTGATAGTAGAAAAAAAAAACAATACATTTTTGAAAGAAACTGAAAAAATCGACGTTCATAAATGTTTTAAGTATCAAATAAATAATCTACAGTCAAAGGTACAACAAGGTTTACTTGGTTTGCCGTTTTATTGTATGGAACGAAGAACTAAGTCTTGGGCTTAGTTAAAGATTATTAAGGATTTGAACGCTGCCTTTATCAAAATTCTTCTTTAGAAAAAGAAAGATTGGTTTGAAAAAAAAAACTAAATTTTTTAACAGTGATTTGCTGAACCTTATCCAAACAACTTTATACCTACAATTCAAATTTTTAAATAATTTCTGCGCATTCGTTTTATCAGAAACGTATGCATATTACTTATTAAATGTTATTATTCAAAAATAATAACAACAAGTCTCAAATTTGACGTCAATTTATGAAAAAAACTGGGTTAAAAATGATTGTATCAAATTTCAATTTGACACTAATTATGCTCCTTTTAAGTGAAGACTCTGATGCAATGGAAAAGAATTTGAATACCATGCAATACATTCGAATATATTTAAATTTTCAAGTAGCTGCATGCAACATGCATAAATAAATAAAATGATATGAAAACGAAGTAAACAAAAGAAAAAATGTTCGTTTACATTTCATGGTATAATCTGGGTCAATTTAAATTTGTATTTTTGCAAACATTATTAAAAAAAATAGTAAATTTATTAAATTCCGACTTGAATAGCAAATAAATTCCACAAATTGTCGAGTATGTTTAGATTTCATCGATGTTTTAAATGAGTGTTTTTTTTGTTTTGTGTTTCATTTGAATAAAGAATCGGTTTCAATGATAAAATAATTCAAATTTAAACAACGCGTTGTGTACATTACAAACAAAACATAAAACACAAAACAAAAATTGTTTTAGTTGAAATGCAGATCATCAGCAAAACAAATAAGAATTAAATCAAAACAACAATAAATTTGCAAAGCAAATCAATTTTTTTGACATTTTGATGGTTTATTTCAATGTTGTTGTTGTCGTTATATTTGTGTTAAAGAAAATGAAATACATTTTAATAATAAGCCATAAAATATTCACTCTACAAAATTTGAATTGAATAAATATTTTTGTTTTAAACAAAAAGATATTTTTATCGTGATTGATTGAGATGGAAGATAAGACATTAATATAGTGCCTAAGCTTTTTTGTTTTACTGACAACATTTGTTGCTTTTGGCACAAAAACTTTGTTATTGATTTTTAAATTCTCGTAGAACATATTGGTTTTATTTTAAATAATAGCTTTTTTTTAAACCTGATATACATAATTTTGTTTAAAAAAAAAAAACAATAAAGAACCGACACCTTTGTAAGACTATTATAACCGTGGGAAAATATTAGGAGTGTTTTCTCATAAAATTAGATTCTTAGATATTTAACATATTTGGCTTTGTTTTATTAGTTTATCTTTATGGTTCGGGTGGTCTGTACATAAGATTTTTGTATTGATATTAAACAAAAAACATATGAAAATAAAATGTTAAATAATGTCAAATATAAGACCTTGGAAATGTCTTTGTGATTATTTTTGTTAAGATCTTTTGATTTGTTGAATATTTTGACAGGGACAGTAACTATACTGGATTAGGGATCGATTCATAGTGAAATATCAAAGTCTTAAAGGCTTATTTAAAAAACTTTTATACAGGGTTTTCGTTTTTAAATAGGCTTTTATTTTGCAGGTATTACTTTAAAAGCTCTGCCATGTTTTGACAATTGACAAGTTGATGTCATTACTAAAAATCTTAAGTAGTCACAGTTTATAAAACTAAAGCATTTTTTGATCCTGAGCAAGACTTCTCAGACGGAAATAGTAGAACTTTTTAAGCTGTTGGATAAGTGTTTTTAAGAATCGAAAGCTGTGTGTATATTTCTAAAAACACATTAAAAACCGAATAAAATGTGTGAATTGGTCATGGAACATTTCATGAAAACGATATTGCTGTCATTTGGCGAATATAGTTTCTTATATTTAATGACATTATAAAAATATTCATTAATTTCTCTTTAAAAATACTACTTTTTCAAAATATCCAAATGAAGCCAATTATTGGTTGCTAATCGATTTGGAAACTGTAATCTTCTGAAGAGTTTGGTAGAAGCTGACGGAATCATTAGAATACGTTGCAAAGGAAATAGTTTTTAAACTTAAAACCTTGTGTCTTCGACCCTTTTCCTTATTTTTATAAATGATATTTGGTGTGTAACTTCTAACCCACTAAATTGTTTCGCTGATTACAGTTCCCTCAGCTTTTCATATTCGTTTTTAGATTCTCATTCTTGTTCTTGTTCAGCATTGTCCAATGGGGAATCAAAGATCGTGTAGAATTTAATGCTTCGAAAACTCAATGCTTCCTACTGTCCTAAAGCGTAACCCTCTCCGAATGCCACTTACCATGAGTTGTACTTGCATCGAGAAGACTGAACAACTATGAGTCATCGGCACGTGCATTACAAACAACTTGTTGTGGAGTGATCTTATATTTATTATTTCAATTGATTTAAAGGACTTTGTACACCATAGTTTGATTTTCTAAAATTAGTATTCAATGGTTTCTGGAGTCTTATACTTGAACGACTAAAACTAAAGTTTAAACCACCAAAAACTGATGGTGATGAAATTTGTCCGTTTATTATTCCAACAATAAAACAAAACTGCAAGTTCGTCCTATGAATTTTCAAAGAAGGAAGATTCCAGTAAACTAAAAAGGATTGGAACTACTTTGCGTGTTAAACTTATGGCTTTACATTTGTCAACATTTAAAACAAGTCGATTATTATTGCACCATTGCCTGAGTAATATTAAGTCTTCTTACAAGAGAAGACAGTCAGATGTAGAGTTATTTTTTTTATTGTAATTTCATCAGCATATATTAGGACAGAATTTTGTATGATCAATACCAAGTTATTGATAAATAAAACAAATATAATAGGACCAAGGTGACTACCCTGAGGGACACCAGAATTCACAACAAATTAACTTAAACACTCATTACACTCGTTAAAACCTTGCTGTGATAGTTTTTAAAGTAATGTTTTATGACAAAATTTATCAAAGGCCTTGCTGAAATCAATCTACTTGTTCACGTTTTCCAAAAACATCTAAACAAAAGGACGTAGTGAACGTAAAGAAGTGAAACAGATTGGTAAAAGTTGAACGCTTTTTAACAAAACCATGCTTGTTATCACAGATAATTGAACTACAGTGAAAAGAAAGGACGCTACATACGATTGACTTAAACAGTTTAGGTATCACAGATAGTTTACCAATAGGTCGGTAGTTCATTATTTCGTTTTTAGGACCTGTTTTGTGTACTGGTATTATGAAGGAGCTCTTCCAGATAAAAGGAAACAGCGAGTTACTTAAAGACGTGTTGAAAAGAACACATAACAGGTGTGCCAAATACGCCGCACATTTCTTTAAAATGGATAAAGGTATACCGTCGGGACCAGGACGAAAACATCCGTCAAGCTGTGGGATACTGTTATGGACAGTATCTTCACTTATAACGAAATCGATAGAATTTAAGTGGGGGAAAATTTTAACAGTTGTAGATGTGTTAGGAAAACTAATAGTATTTGGAAACTCGTTAATTCTTACGATTAACGAGTTTTCAAAAACTGTCAGGATTATTTTTAAGGGTCATTTCAATCTTCCGAATGTAGTCATCATATAGGATGTTAGAGTAGTCAGTGAAAAGTTGTTTTATTATAATGAACGTCCTATAATCATCATCAGTACTTTATCCAAGCTTTGTTTCTTTTGTTTTTTGAGTTTTTAACGTGAGAATCAAACCATGGTGGAACACTCAAGTTATTTCGAGTCTTTTTAAATGGAATAGTTTTGTAAAAATAGTCAAAAAGTGTTAAATAAAAAAATGTTACACATATCGTCAATATTTAGGTTACAAAATAAGTGATCCCAATTGATCGTACGTAATAAGTTAGAAAGGTTTTCAAAATTGCACCTACTAAAGTTGAATTCTAGTTTGTTGTTATTAGTGCTATGTCTAACGCAGGATGATCTTCGTCCCCAATTTTGACAGCAGAAGAGTGTTTTTCGAGTACGGTTGACTTAAGCCACATGAAGACATACCATTTTTAATAAAAGCTCTTTTAAAGATGACTCGTTTATTTGAACGTAGAAGTTATCGTCGTCAATTTGAATCCAATGGAGATTGGGTAAATTAAAATCACCAACAACCAGCACTTCGTCTTCAGGTTCCAAAAAGATATAAATATGTACTTTCAAAGCAGTTGTATAGTTTTTCATAAACCTCGTTCTTGGAGCTTGGAGGTAAATTTGCTGTTACCATTTTAATTTTCAAGCATAGAATTTCGATGTCTGTTGATCGAAAGTCTTCAATCAGGTAACCATAAAAGTATTGTTGATAGCGACAAGAATTCCACCATCGGCGTGTGAAGCGTCAGAGTTATTACGATCAAGTCTAAGGACTTGATATGAGGAGTCAAAAAGCTCCGAGTCCGAGAAACAGTTGTTTGAGCCATGTTTCTGTCAATATTATGATATCGTGAGGAAGATTATTGATGTTTTTTTTAACCATGTTGGTCTTTGTCCGAAGCCCATTTACGTTTTGGAAGTAGATTAATACCTTTTTAAGCTGAATGATAGGAGATCGTTCTCTTACCGACACATTTGTTTCTCTTGAAGCCGCCGCAAGGTATCATGCCTGTCATTGTTTTATCGATATTTTTATAAACAATGCTCTAGTGTAATAGTCTTTAGCCGCACTACACGAATGTGGAATGCTTTACCAGGCTCAATATTTTCCACTCGTTACAATGGGCAGACATTCGGTTTCTCCTTTCTTATCGTATCCTCCTTTCCTAATTGCTCGCACTGTGTTGTAATCATTATAAGGGTATTCATAACCCCTTTAGATGCTGGCATTCAAATTTGACTATCCCATTGCTTCTTTAAAAATGTGGTTTTTAATGCTTAGAGCAAACTTTGTCTTTTAAAAATATTCTCATAATTTTTAAAATATTTCAAAAACTTGATATAATATTTTTATTTTTTACAACGGATTTGTTACAGAAATAAAACTTACTTTCAAACCCTTTTGCCATTTTCTGTTGAAATATTTTTAGAACAAATGATTTAGCGTACCTTTCAGATTTTTTTAAGACAAATGAAATCTAACAACTTATGAAGATTTTTCGAAAAATGTAGGAAACATTTTAAATATGTAAACTAAACATTGAAGAAAGGAAGTATATATAATAATTAAAAAAAAAAAACTACTTGAAGAATTTAGATAGCTTCAATAAATTAATATTTCAAAAACTTTAAGTAGTACAATAATTTTGGAAGTCGGATTTGAAATTAATGATAATAAAGAAGTGCAATTTGATTGTAAAGAACAAATCCTTTTCGATCTGTCTGATTTCCTACTCATGCAAGGTCTAGGGTTCAATCCCTGCCTGTGCCACCTTAATTTAAAAAATTATTTTTTGCGGGTACTACCTCTTGCGAGGAATTGACAAATCCTTCAAGAGTAATTCTTGTCATGAAAAAGTGCTTTTTCAAACTAGCCGTTCGGATTCGGCCTAAAATTGTAGGTCCCTTCCATTCCTGACAACAGTACTCGCACACAGGAATGGTTGAGAGTTGTAAGTCACTAGGCCCTGGTTCACAACGGACTGTTGCTCCACCCCATTTGATTTGATTTTTGATTTCCTACTCAAAAAATGTTTGCTTCAAGCTTCTTTCATTGACAGTTTTCTTATAGTAAAAATAATAAATTAAATGGATACTTACTCTAATATATAGGCAGAAAACAGCAAAAACTTTAATTTTTTAATTCGCATTTCCCACTTTAAATATGACTGATAGTTATTATTCATTATAATACATTATTTTGAAAAATCAAAATTTACTAAAACGACCAAAACGAATGTTGTGCTTCTGAATGCGGAGCAGGAAAGAAATAAGTCCACTTAGAGACTTAGATCCATCTAAGTGTGAACTAAATTCACTTTAGTAAAGTAGCCTTAATTTCCGTGCTTGCAGGAATCTAATTCCCAGATAAATTTTTGCTCAAATTTTCTTTAGATCTGAAATTAATTCGCACTTATATATGGGTAAAGGTTTAGTAGTAATTACGAAAAAGAATTTTTGAAGATTGATTTTAATGATTTATTTTCCAAACAGAATTTAAAATAGAACAAGTTTCGCTGATAACTAACTTTTTTTTTGAAGCTCGTTGTTAAATTGTTGTTAGAAATTAGTTCCCTCTTAGATTTTTAGTTTGTACTAAGTGCCCATAAAAAGTGGAGTTCATTAACATGACACTAAAGTAACTTTACTAAAGTGGATTAAGTTCCCATTAATTGCGACCTAGGTCCTTGATTGGAATATCAACAGATTTCAGAGGATGACTATAAAAATAAGTATAAAAAATGTTTTGGGACTTCTGTCTCACTGAAATGGGTTCAAAATATAACCTCTTGAGCGTAAGGCTTCTTCATATTTATGTAAACTAAAAAAACCCTCTTTAAATCCGTTATCATACAAGCCTTATCTTTTATATATAGAATTTTCTAAAGTCATTCCAACTGAATAAACAACATCACATGATAAAATATTAAATTATTTGAATTTTTATTTTACTTGTTTTTTTTTCTCTTAACTACACATAGAATTTCAATTGGATTACCTCGCTCGATCACATTCTAAATTTAACAGCCATTATACTATCCGTCCGAACACACCTTAATGCGCCTCATATTATGCATCAGAAGTGTGCAAAGCAATTCCTATCTACATATGATATGTTGGAGGAAGAGAAGAATGAGGGCGAAGAAGGGGGTTTCAATTTCAATTGAAAGTTAAGTTCTCCCTTGTAACAATTCTCGACTCAGTTTGGTTTGTTTTGTTTAAAAAATTTGCATACAGTATCGCCTTATGCCTCATTACTAATCAAAATCACATTTGAATGGGAAAAATTCAAAGTCAGACGCCTTTTTACAATATTCAAATAGTCACGGATTGCATTTCCAGTATAAAACAAACCTACCTACGGCCGGCTTACGTATTAAGATACATATACTCAAGGCACGTTATGTTTATAGAAGTCTCCTAAAGTTTGTAGTTTTTATTATTTCATAGCGCCGGCCGGTGTTAGTTGGTTGGTTGGTTATGTGTTTATGGTTGGGGTTTTTAGTGCCTAGGTAAAGTTTTTGAGTTAAGCAAATTTACAAGGCGAAATCTCATTACCATTTTCAAGCAGCAATGACGGCCACCGCCCAGATTTCTTAACACTTCACTAGAAAAAAAAGAACAAATATCTTTCGGAAAAATATAGTCAGTTTGAATCCAAGTACACTTTAAATCTCTGGATAAGGGTCATAAAACGTATCAAAACATTCGAAGAAAAACAACTGTCAACTTAATGAAATTCTATCGAAATTTTTGACATCTGTCAAGCAAATTGATGTCATTTGTAAAAATCATTGAATTTAGACATTTTTCTGCATTCTTAAAAATCAATCTTTGTTTTTTTAGATAAACAGAGAAATTTCTTTGATATCAATGATATCTGATTGAACTTATTAAAAATTGAATTTTTAAGATGACAGGATGTGGGAGCACTTGTCATATACGAAGTGTCATGTTTAAATATAAGGCGTTATTCTTTTTAAGATCAAAAAAAAAAACATTGAGCTTGAGTTAGACGAGAGCTTTCCTATTATTTTTTTTAATTGACTTATTTAATAAACAACTGACAGTTAAGTTCTGTGAGAAGAATTTGACATTTGTCTTGTTCATACCACATGACACAAACGTGAAGTTAGCCGCGCTCAGCTTTTGACTTCATTAATTCGTTCAATATATACAAAGCTCATACAACTAGCTCCAATATGCTATGAAATGTCTGACCTGAAAGAGAAACAGATTTTTTGTTGACAATTCACATCTATAGTGTGATTCATTTCGTGGTTTCAAGTTTTAAGCGTTGACATTTTACGCATGTCAAACTGATCTTCATTGAAGTGTCATAATATTAATTGAATGTTTTCAATTTATGTTAATGGCTTGGCTAACAATCGAACAACGTTTTGAAATTTTGAATACTAACTACAAAATTGGTGGTAGTTCAGACGTAGCCAATTTTGGTGAAATATGCGATCATAATCGATAACGCTAGAAATTAGTTAAATATTGAAGGAATTTGAAATTGAAAGAAAGCGATTAAAATAACGCTAAAGAATTGAATGCTGCGATTCCTGAATATCGAGGCGGTCAATTATATATTATTGTTTTTCGCATCTAATTGTAAAGTAAAAATTTTATAATGAAGTACAAAATTTTATCACAAATGTGTGTCTTTTTGTTGCTTTACTTATGCTTTAATATGTCTTTTCAGAAAAAAGTTGTAGCTGTCTGTGACTGTTTATAAAAACGGTTTCTGAACAAAATGTATACTTTTGTGTAACCGAATTTTCTGGAAAACAAACTTTAGATTAACTTCTTATTTCTTTTTTGACAGAGATTTTATTTTTCTAAACTCACCTAATGGCTGCGTTGAACATTGTGTTCGATAGGTGAATTTTTTGATACATTATTGAACGTGTTCAGTAACTAAATTGAGATAGTTGTCAGAAATAAAAGTTGTTTATAAAAAGCAGACAAACTTTTATAATTCGCGGTTCAAATTGTTTGTAAAATACAATGATAAATGGATGGAAATAATTATCCTGACAAATATCTTTTTACTAACCAAAATATGTATAAATTTTAAATCACTTTTTAGATTGTTTTAGATTTAACCATATGGTGAATCAGCTGTTCTGTCAGACAGCCACATATGCCAGAAATTCTTGGACAGCTTAGGTTACTTGGGTTGATAGTCCAGCTGTTTTGGATCAGCTGTTCTTTAACGCGTGACTTACTAAGAAAGATGCATCTGGATTCTGTATCTATCTTAGATTGAACGCATCCATTGAGTTGTTTAAAAATGACATTTGCCTACTTTTTTATATGTCATTCAACTGACATGAAACTTGGCATCATTGTTAAATCAGACAAAGACCGTAGTAATGTCTTGAACACAAAAATCTTGAAGAGAATGAGAAAATGACAATGAGATTTCAACTTCGTTTGCTTAAAATGGTCACATTTATCGAATCGTAAAATTGAAAATGATCAACCTTTTTATAATCGTTTTGCAAGACCTGCCAAGGGAAATAATATTCTCCTATCCTTCAATAAATAAAGGGTGATTTTTTTGAGGTTAGGATTTTCATGCATTAGTATTTGACAGATCACGCGGGATTTCAGACATGGTGTCAAAGAAAAAGATGCTCAGTATGCTTTGACATTTCATCATGAATAGACTTACTAACGAGCAACGCTTGCAAATCATTGAATTTTATTACCAAAATCAGTGTTCGGTTCGAAATGTGTTTCGCGCTTTACGTCCGATTTATGGTCTACATAATCGACCAAGTGAGCAAACAATTAATGCGATTGTTACCAAGTTTCGCACTCAGTTTACTTTATTGGACATTAAACCAACCACACGAATGCGTACAGTGCGTACAGAAGAGAATATTGCGTCTGTTTCTGAGAGTGTTGCTGAAAACCGTGAAATGTCGATTCGTCGCCGTTCGCAGCAATTGGGTTTGTGTTTTTCGACCACATGGAAGATTTTACGCAAAGATCTTGGTGTAAAACCGTATAAAATACAGCTCGTGCAAGAACTGCAGCCGAACGATCTGCCACAACGTCGAATTTTCAGTGAATGGGCCCTAGAAAAGTTGGCAGAAAATCCGCTTTTTTATCGACAAATTTTGTTCTGCGATGAGGCTAATTTCTGGTTGAATTGCTACGTAAATAAGCAAAATTGCCGCATTTGGAGTGAAGAGCAACCAGAAGCCGTTCAAGAACTGCCCATGCATCCCGAAAAATGCACTGTTTGGTGTGCTTTGTACGCTGGTGGAATCATTGGACCGTATTTTTTCAAAGATGCTGTTGGACGCAACGTTACGGTGAATGGCGATCGCTATCGTTCAATGCTAACAAACTTTTTGTTGCCAAAAATGGAAGAACTGAACTTGGTTGACATGTGGTTTCAACAAGATGGCGCTACATGCCACACAGCTCGCGATTCTATGGCCATTTTGAGGGAAAACTTCGGAGAACAATTCATCTCAAGGAATGGACCGGTAAGTTGGCCACCAAGATCATGCGATTTGACGCCTTTAGACTATTTTTTATGGGGCTACGTCAAGTCTAAAGTCTACACAAATAAGCCAGCAACTATTCCAGCTTTGGAAGACAACATTTCCGAAGAAATTCGGGCTATTCCGGCCGAAATGCTCGAAAAAGTTACCCAAAATTGGACTTTCCGAATGGACCACCTAAGACGCAGCCGCGGTCAACATTTAAATGTAATTATCTTCAAAAAGTAAATGTCATGGACCAATCTAACGTTTCAAATAAAGAATCGATGGGATTTTGCAAATTTTATGCGTTTTTTTTTTTAAAGTTCTCAAGCTCTTAAAAAATCACCGTTTACCTGTCGTAATTTTCAAAAAGGCTAAATATATCTAAGTGTAAAATATTTAGAGCATTACGTTCATCACTTAAACTGCTATTGAGTTACAGTCTTGGTTTTGAAAATCTCTCAGTGGTAAGTGTATTAAGAGACCTTGGTTTTATTTTTGACACAAAGTTGTTTCTTTCGGAACACGTTGATTTGATAATATTTAAAGCAAATTTGTTGATAGGGTTTTGATAGTAATACTTTTGTAGTGCCCGTAGCGTAATGGTTATTGCGTTGGACTGTCATGCTAGAGGTCTTGGGTTGCGAGAAATTGACAAATCCTCCAAGAGTAAATCTTGTCATGAAAAGTCCTTTCTCAAATAAGCCATTGAAATTGTAGGTCCCCTCCATCCCTGATTGACACAGGAATGGTTGAGAGTTGTAAGTCCCAAGACCCTTTGTTCTTCAAACCACCTAATCTATTTATTTAGTGTAGTCCTAATCTTTTGACCCAGAGTGTCTATATCTACCCTACCTTTATTCCATTCAATTGGATGATAGCTGCTGGTTGAATTGACTGCAAGCAAAGTTTAAGTGGCAGCGGGTGTAAGGCGGGAGTATCGTAGGTCAGTTCGTTTTATTTTTTCGCTATTTTGTTTTTCAATTAAAATTCACAACAAATTGCTTTCAGAGTTGAAAAAATATGTACATATGTATATACGAATGTGCATAGCGCGGTGCAATAATATCAAAAAAAATATAAAAATTACATAAAAACTTTTTTGTATATCTAACAGATACGCCTTGGAATGTTTGTGTAGAAAGCAAAACGTCGACTTCAACATCGCTCGTCGTCGTCGTCGTCGTCTTTTGTCATCGTCGTTGTTATCGTCTTGTTTTTCCTATTGTTGTTCTTTTTTTTGGTCTTCACAACCCCTCCGTCTTGAGATTCGGACAAAATGCAATGCGATATCGAACCATCCCATTATAATAAAAATAGTTGGGCGCATATGTGAAATGTGAATTTTGCAATGTTGAATTTATGGGTACATTATTTTTTGTTTTTTGTGGGTAAGTTAAGTATAATCGTACGAACTTAATGTGTTAGCTGATGCATCTTTTTGGTAGAAGCACACTTTGGAATGCTAAAAATATTAAAAATAATATTTTTTGTTTCTCTTTATCGAATTGTTGGTATTTTGAATTCATTGGGAGTGGGTTGGTTATGTTATGGTATCGTTTGTTATCATAAAGTCATTAGATTATAATCAATTTGATTTGATTTATCTTTAATTACTTGGGAAAACACTTTTGGACGTTATGGGACTAAGATAAAAGTTGAAATTTTTATCAAAAAATTGTGTTTACATCTTTAAACATGGGAAAACCGAAAAAATCTTTTGTGGCAATCATGATAGCGAAATTGATTGGTCATCCATTTGACAATTAAGACCGCATAAGATTTTTTTCGTGAAACTTTGTACTTTTACGTTGCAAAATCAAAATGAAATGTTTACCATCATTGCGAAGATTAAATTACCAATATTCTTGACTCATTGTGAATATTTTTTTGATATTCAGGATTGTGAGGTAGTACCCGTGGCATGATGGTTAGTGCGTTGGACTGTCATGCCAGAGGTCTTGTGTTCGATCCCTGCCTATGCCATCTAAAGTTTTTTCACGGGTTCTGCCTCTTGCGAGGAATTGACAAATTCTCTAAGAGTAACTCTTGTCATGAAAAAGTGCTTTCTTAAATTAGCCGTTCGGATTCGGCATATAAACTGTAGGTCTCTTCTATTCCTGACAACATGTTGCGCCACCCAATTTATTTTTTTTTTATCAGGATTGTGAACAAATTTTCTGTCAAATTTTCTAGCTAGCTGTCAATTTTATGCTGTACTCGCCAAGTGATTTTGACTCAAATTGAAAATATAATTCTTATAAGATTAATAGTTTATGTCCTCCAGAACAAACTTTAGAAAAGGGTGGAGCTAAAGAGAGTAAGGGTGGAGCTAAATTAAAAAGAAAAACAAAGCAAACAAAATAAAAACAACAACCACTCGTTGTGACCTCAATAGGATAGCGATTGCAGCGTTTTTAGCAATCTAGACATTTCCAGGATCATTTAACTCCTTATGCTCTTTAACACAGAAGTTCAATTAAACTCAGTTTGTATTTAATTTCATGGATTTTCTTAATATTTTCTTTACAAGTTCGCATTCTTTAAGGAAAATTAAATAAACGTCTATAAGAAACACATTCACAATACACAGAAAATTGGAGGTATTCACAATACCGACTTTTATTTCAATTGATAAATTTGATAAGTTGATTTTCGCTATAAGGGTGATTCTCTTCAGAATGATTTTATACATACTTCGAAAAGTTACATTTTGAACATATTTTTTTTAGAAAAGTACAATTGACAGTTGTTTTCAGCAACAAAATAAAATAAAATACTGTTTGAAATTGCAACAAAGTTGCATTTCAAACTTATTTTATTTTATGTATGAAGAATTCTTATTGAAATTTAATTAAAATATTAGAAAAATTAACTTACAGTGAGTTTACAAAATTATATGACATAAAAGCTTCTTGCCAAAAATAATATGAGCAAATTTGAGAAATTAGCGGCCATTTGCCCGAAATCGCTTTTAAAACATAAAAACGAACATTTTAAAGCTACATTCTTGGCAATAACATTAAGTTATATGTATATATGCATTTTATTTTTTCTTGAAAACTACAATCTAAAAACATCTTTAAATACATTATATAATTTAAGAGGGCTCAGTAGCGACTACGGTGTCGATCATTTCATGGTATACCTAAGAACTTTAGTAGACCTCGAAGATCTTAAGTTATTCTGCAAAAAAAGTTCTTTCTTGCTTTCACTATAAAAAAAAAACCTAAATAAGATCCGAGGCTCCACAGTTTTTTCCTATTTTGGTAATTGATAAGTAATTTTTTTTATTGTAAAAACAACAATGTAGTTTACAGAGGTTAAAAAAGGCCCAGAATGTATGCAATCTAAAAATTCATAAATACTTTATTTTGAAGTTAGTTCCAAAAAATGTTCTATTTTTAAAAAGTACAAAAACATCAACATTACAATTTATTACAAAATAAATAGAGAAACAAAATAGTTTTTTTTTTAAATAACTTGAAATTTTCGAGGCTTGTTAGACTTTTAAAATGCCATAACATAATATTCATATTACACAATAATCATAGCAGCAATCTAGGTCCCTTTAAAAGTTATTTTTTTCTTAATGAATTTTTGAAATTAAAAAATAATAAAAAGATGCAAGCATTTGCTTGGAATTTGCAGAATAAATCATTCTTTAGAATCATTGTCACTTCATTTTTTTGTGTCTATTGCTGACATAGAGAAGCTTGTTTGATTTTTCAAATAGACATTTTGTCAAGCGAAAAATATAATTATCACCTAATAGACAGTTTATTGAATTAAATGTCACCCAAAAATACTTTTGCTTGCGAGTAGCTGTCAACTCAACGAAATACTTAATTTGTGTGGAAATCAGTTACCTAAGTTTAGTTTTTCTTGTAACATGTTTTTTGCAATTTCAATTTATTTTTCTTAATTTAGAAACTTTGGACTATAAAAAGGATTAAAAAAAATTGCTATCCAAAGAGCTCCTATAGTAAAATGTTTTTCAATTGGCACTTAAAACTTTGAATTTAATTTGTGAACGCACCCTTTCACTAATTATCGAACTGTCACTGTCAAATAGTTCGATTAACTCAATACTTTTCTCTTGCCGAAGTACATGAACGAGTAACGTCAGCATATTTTACGAATACTCTATGGAAATTCGGAGTCGGGGATTTAAACTTTAAGTCACATATTAATTGTGTGATGCTCTTGTGTCAATGTCGAAAATGCCTCCCCCATTAGAGGTACCCTGGAAAACGATCCAATCAATTTATATACACCCATAATAGATCAAGATGACTCAAAAATTGAAGCCGATAGACCCTTTAAGTTCTGCAAAAGATGCACCAAGATGATGAACTTCATCGCAAAATCATCTTCAACGACGAAGCCTCAGACGGTTCTTCAATAACCAAAATATCAGTTATTGGTTAGGTGAAAATACACATTTGCTTCATAATTCATCACTTTATCCACAAAAAATAACGGTACCGGCGCAGCGGCGGCGATAACGATCGTCACGTTATTGTGAATGGCCATCGTAATGACTACAATCGATTTATTGAAGAGTAATTTTGATGAGCGTATTATCTCAAGAATTGGGACATTTAATTGGCCACCTCGATTGTGCGATTTAACGACTCGAGACTATTATCTTTGGGGCTACAGAGTCAACATTGAACGCAAAAAAGCAGTCGTTTAGGCAAAAAAGTAAAGCCAAATCCTCGAAACTTGATCCAACGAACCAACCTCTGCAATCGCGCCCCCGATTCGATATGAACAAAGTCAACTTCCATTAATAAATTACAAAAATTGATTGCACTTAAATAATAATTAAGTTTTTGAAAGATTTCAAATAACTTACTTTTTTAATAATAAACACGCACTCAATGGGATAACACTACCCTTATTATGTAGACACAGTGTGAGCACTAGGAAAGGGAGGGAGGGGTTGAAAGGAGGTGTCGGTGCACATTGGTTTTGAATCCCTGAATATTGCAATGGCTGGGAAAGTGTGGCAAGGCATTCCACATTCACATTGTACGGCTAAAGAACGAATCTCTGTACTTTACAGTACGATCGAAGTTGGGCTCGAAGGTATATTGATGAGCATTCCTAGAAACGCGAGTATTACGGTTGAACTGTTTAAGGGAAGAATTGCAACTGGATATTTTTTTAGAGCATAAACCATTCAAATAACGTTAAAAGAGGGTGAGACAAGAAACATTTCGACGATTTTAAAGCGACGTAAATTATCTTATGATGGTAATATCACCAATCAATCTAAATGCTCTATGCTCAATACTATCCAAGAGGCTTAAGTAAGTTGCAGGACCACCAGCAAAGATCAGAGGGGGAGAACAACTTCTTGCATTCCCTTAGAAAACCCAAACATCCTGCGGAATTTTTGGCAACATAGTGATCGTTCAACAAAAGGTGGTTGCTGATACACATACCGAGAATATCGAGATGTTCAGTTTCCTTGATGCAAGTGCCATCCAGGGATAATAGCAAGGGGAGTATATTAAGCTTTCACGATACAAGACAGTATTGGGATTTCTAATCATTAAATTCCACGCGGTTTTTTATTCCTTTGTACAATGCTGTTTACGTTGGAAATTATTGAGCTTATCATATTTTGTCGTTGCAGTTCCACATCCGAAGAAGAGGGATGTGAATCTGAAAACAAATATGAAAAGATAAGAGTACTATCGCCAGCGAAACAATGTATTGGTTTAGAAGTTGCAGACAGGAGATCATTAATAAAAATGAGAAAGAGTGTTGGAGATAGAACAGAGCCCTGGGACACACCAGCATTTATTATGTGGTTTTCAGACTTGAATACATCCAATACTACTTGTATTAAACGATCCGAAAGGTAATTACTAATCCAATGAAGAAGAGATTCATGAGAGCCTGATGCCAAACCCTATCAAATGCTTTTGAAATATCAAGTGCAGTAATCTTACTTTCTTCAAAACGATGTAAAGATTTGTTCTACTGTTCGGTGAGATGAACATGAGATCACCAGTGGACCTATTGCTACGAAAACCGTATTGTGGGTCATTAAGAAGCTTTCGATCTTTGAGATATTTCTTGAGCTGATAATAAATCAGCGTTTCCATGACCTTGAAAAGAAAGAACGTAAGTGCAATCGGTCGGTAATTAGAGGGTGAGGAAGATTTGCCTTTTTGGGGGATGGGCTGGACAAATGCGGTTTTCCATCCGCTGAACGATGAGGAGTAGGACAGATGAAAAAGCTTACGCAGTGGTTTTGCCAGCATTGAAGAACACCTCTTCAGAACAATAGCGGGAATACCATCCGGACCAGCGGATTTATGTTTGTTAAGATCTTTTAGGACTCTCGCTATAGTATGAGTGCGAAAAAAGATTTGCCCCATAGAATCACTAACTCGCTCAAGTACAGGCGGAGTCATTACATTCACTGGCAGCCTTGAATTGGGGGTGAACTGCTTAGCAAAAACATTAATATTCACTAAAGAGCTAGCAAATGGAGTGTCATTGACAACGAGCGTAGGAACCGAGAAAGATGAAGAATTCTTCATATTTTTTACAAATGACCAAAAATGTTTACTGCATTTGGGACATTGCAGTATTTTTTGCCTTAATTTTTAGTTATGTTAAAATTCGGTCCATCGAACATGGGCGTTGCAGGGCTTCCTAGCTTGCTTGAACTTATTTCGGTTTTCCTCAGTTGTTAATTGAAAACAAAATTGTCAAGTTCTCATTGAAAATCCTTTATAATTATGTATTTATCTTATGTTGGTAACCATGAGTTTCGTTATTTAACTGAATTAATTTCAAGTGTTATCATTTTAATGCAAAGATTTAAAAAAAAATCAACCATTCATAAGAAAAATGTAAACAATTCAATAAAATTATTTAAATCAAGTTCGAATGTCTTTCAATACAAACTAAAGAATGTCATACAACTTCTTTCGCATATGTAATTATGACATTTTCATATTGCTGAAATTACAAAAATTGACCAACTTTTATGTGGCTACAATCTAGCTACAAAATATAAAGAAAACATTTCATAAAATTCGCATGTGCTCTAAATACATTAACTTCAACAAATCATAACACAATACGAGTACAGTACTCGTACTCAATAATAAGCATTGCAAATTATGATCTGATAAAGTTTGACCTGAACTGGAAATATTTCCTTGTCTGACCCTCAACTTACTCGAGCTACATAAATATTGTGGCTCGCAAAAATTTGTAATTCATGCAATTCTCATGCAAGGTATAACGAAATAATAACCATTGAATGTGTGTATATTGCGTGTGGAGAGGTAAATAATATGAAATGAAGTAAATTATGCGTAAGTTGTAACCTACCTACCTGTTGGTGGTATAAAACATACAATTTAAACAGTGGGGCACTCAACATTTAAAACATGGGATGGTTTGTTTGGGTAGCTGTCACTTTTGAAGCTGTCATATTTTGACATTTGTCAGGCAAAAATTATGCCATTACAAAAAATGGAACAATAAACGCTTAAGTAACACATTAACTTAATAGTACCCGTGGCATGATGGTTAGTGCGTTGGACTGTCATGCCAGAGGTCTTGGGTTCTGCCTATTCCATCTAAAGTCTTTTCACGGGTACTGCCTTTTGCGAGGAATTGACAAATTCTCCAAGAGTAACTCTTGGTCCCCTCCATTCCTGACAACATTACTCGCACACAGGAATGGTTGAGAGTTGTAAGTCACTTGGCCCTAGTTCTCAACGGACTGTTGCGCCACAAATTTTTTTTTTTTTTTTAACACATTAAAATCAAATTCAGTACACAAATTGTTTCTGTTAAAAAAGTTTGATATAAAAATGAAAAAAAATTTTTTCTTTATAAACATGTTTTTAGGGTCAAAAAGTCCACTGTAAAACGCCGGTGCGCGGTTTACCTTTTTTTCATATTCTTAGTAATTTTTATAATTTTATTTTTCTCACCACTTCATTGGAAAGTAAAACTAAAATAAAAATCACGTACTTTGGCGTCATAGGTAGGTTCCTATCGCAAGAATTATCATTTCCATATTTGTTAATACAAGATGTAAAAAAAGTTAAGGTATGTTCACACTCTTCTTGTCCTTCATTCTGTTTGATGTATGGATATTGATCAATAAGAAATACATTTTCTAACTCAATAAAATTTATAAGAACCTAGAAGACACTCTTTTAAGGTATAAAAACAATAACTTTATTTATAAGAAAAAATTATTGTAAATAAAAGAAAAATTACTTCACGCATGATAAATTTTATCTATAGGTAATCAATTGTGAAGACAATAATAAAATTGAGGCTTCATGGCTTGTTTAGTACTTGTGCGATATATTTTTTAGAGTTTGGTTGCGAAAAAGTGTGATATGAATTGATAACTTGGCACATTCAGCAATAAATTTTGCTTTGATTTTATTTTCATATTGGAAATTTAAAATTCTAAAACATGTTGAGGGCATAATTTAATTTGATGGATTTATGGACAAGCAAAATGTTTTCAAGACGGTTTTTTAAATTTATGTTTGTTACCTTCATTTTGGAATATTGATATTGAATTTTATTTAAATACCGCATATTTTAATCTGCAAAATTGTTGTTTTGATATATGTAAGTATTTACAGGGTTCTTCAATTAGAGGTTTTGATATTAAAAATATTGTGTATGTTTTAAGAGCACCCGTTGGATGTTTATTTCATTTTTAAGAAGAAGGCATGTTTTTAAGAATAGAAAACCATATAATCCAAATGGATGCCACGGGCCTACGGATGCAGCAAAATATCATTCTCACGAAGGTTCCCATAACCAATTCCCATTTTTGGATCTGTATGTATTCAATAACTTTACGAAATCCGTCTTTAAGGCCTTGAATTGATTGTGGAGCTTTGGCATTTTAAATTGACCAGGGTAGATTTTGCAGCCCCGTGGCAGCCATTTTGCTTTGGTGACATCTGTCAAATTTTTTGTCTATTATTCAGTTGTTATAAAACTTTATTATCAAAACGAATGTTTGTTAACGCAAACATTGCACCAATTTTACGGCAGACTTGTTGGTTCTTCCAAACAGTACCCGTAGCATGATGGTTAGTGCGTTGGACTGTCATGCAAGGGGTCTTGGGTTCAATCCCTGCCTGTGCCACCTTAATTTTTAAAAAAATAATTTTCGCGGGTACTGCCTCTTGCGAGGAATTGACAAATCCTTCAAGAGTAATTCTTGTCATGAAAAAGTGCTTTCTCAAACTAGCCGTTCGGATTCGGCCTAAAATTGTAGGTCTCTTCCATCCCTGACAACAGTACTCGCACACAGGAATGGTTGCGAGTTGTAAGTCACTAGGCCCTGGTTCACAACGGACTGTTGCGCCACCCCATTTTTTTTGTATTTATTGGTTCTTCACAGTCGACTCACTAATGTTTGGTAACCAAATTTGAGACGACCAGTTCAGTAAACAATCAGCCAACACCCGACCCGTACGTTCAAGGAACATCAGATCGACCGAGAACATCGGCACGGTCCGTGAAAGTGTACAGCAGAACCGAAGGCAGTCTACTCCTCGCCGTGCACAAGATCTCCGCCTTCCGCAGACTTCAACTTGGCGAATTTTGCGTCGGGACTTGGGTCTTTTCCCGTTCAAGATCCAACTGATCCAGAAACTCAAAGTTCATGACCATAGACAACACCGTTTGTTCGATGACTGGGCTTCGAATTGTTTGGAAGAGGACCGAAAAATCATCTTTAGTGACGAGTCGCATTTTTGGTGATGGATGTGTTAACAAGCAAACTTTCCGTGAATGGAATGAGACCAACCTACGCGGGTTCACCAGGTGATAATACATCCTCAAAAAGTTACCGTGTGGTGTGGATTTTGGGCCTGCGTTGTAATTGTTCCGTACTTTTTTGAAAAAGACGTTAGTGAGGTGAGGTCACTGTCAAAAGTCTGAAAAAAGTGTAAAAAATTGGCCAATAGCAATCACCTTAACAAAAAATAAAACGGTTAGCCAATTTGTATATTTTTGATTGCTAGGGACAAATCACCTACGGACATTTGTCATTGATACTAAACTTCGTTTATTAATAAGTAAGCTCTAACCCGCTACCTGTCCATAAACTTAAGAAGCAAATAAATGGACTTCATGAGTGAAGATGATTTATCAACGAAAAGCCGGATCAATTTGATAAACACTTGAAGAAATTAATCAGCGAAGATTATACCGAAATTCTTGGTAATTGACCGACCGGCTGGACCTTCTGTCTAAACTGAACTTTTAAGGCCTAAAAACCTGAGTTTTTATAAGCAAAAAAGTACGGCGTAATGTTCTTTGTGGAATGCCTAGTTCCAAAGATTGAAAATTTATTAAAGAGAGCACATCATTTAGACTTGTTTTTTATTTAGAAGTCTTAATCTAGATAGAGTATCAACATCTTATGAATTTTATTCCATCCAAAAAAATGTTTCTTCATATTCTCGCACTAAATTCACAGACAACATTCGAAGAAGTGTGTGCCGAGAGTTTTGCTGAGTTTAACCACCTTACTAAGCTGATCCAACGAGACCAACCGAATATCGGACGTTAATGGTCGATTAGAAAACACACTTGATTTGTTTCTTATTTCTGACCCTGATAAGTAAACTTTTAGTGTTTTATCTCCTCTAGACACATCTGACTATTTTGTTTGATCAACTTCTTGTTTGTAAATCCGTCCGTATCCGAGTATTTTCTGGTGCTTCGAAACTAAAGGTATTTTTGTACGTGGCCAGGAAGTCACCCCGACGGCACAACCCCCAACCTGAAGGGGCCGGATCCTTAGTTAACTCCAAGGAAGAAAATTGGAACCGAAGTCGATGTTGAGAATATGGAAAAACCAATTCTCCAAATTATATAACGGCGGTGACGAACCGAATTCCGCTGTAAGGGAGATAGAACCACTCAACCTAGGCGACGCAGATCAACAATTCCGCCTGCCCGACCTTGACGAAGTGAAGATAGCTATATCTAAACTTAAGTCAAACAAAGCTGCTGGAGCTGACGGCATCGCTGCCGAACTATTCAAAGCAGCAGACGATGACTTGGTAGGGAGCATGCACCAACTCATCTGCAAAATATGGTCGGAAGTAAGCTTGCCCTATGAATGGAAACTCAGCATAGTTTGCCCAATACATAAAAAAGGAGACCCTCTAAATTGCGCCAACTACAGAGGCATCAGTCTCCTTAACATTGCGTATAAGATCCTCTCTGCCGTATTATGTGAACGTCTGAAGCCTTTCGTCAACAACCTGATTGGTCCTGATCAGTGTGGTTTCAGACCAGGAAAGTCCACTATCGACCAAATATTCACCATACGGAATGTCTTCGAAAAAACCCAGGAGCTTCAAATCGATACCCACCATCTCTTTATCGAGTTTAAATCCGAGTATGACAGCATCTATAGGGAAGAGCTCTACAGAGCAATGTCTAGTTTTGGCATCCCTGTCAAACTTATCCGTTTGTGCAGAATGACGATGGAGAATGCACACTGCTCTATCAAGGTCGAAAAACATCATCATTCTGGAAAGAATTATAAAAAACTCAACTGTCAACACTAGCGGCACAATCTTCCAAAGGTCCATCCAATTACTCGGATACGTAGATGATATTGACTAATTGGAAGATCAAAGCGTGATGTCAGTGGAGCGTTTTTGAGCATTGCGACGGAAGGGAAGAAGATGGGTTTAGTGGTCAATGAGGGCAAGACCAAGTATATGCTGTCATCAAAAAAGGACATTGAACAACGACGTCTTGGACAAAACGTCACCATGGACAGTTATAACTTTGAGGCAGTTAAGGACATTGTCTACCTAGGCACCGCTATTAACACAGACAACGACACTAACGCTGAAGTCAAACAAAGAATAAATCTTGCAAATCGCTGCTTCTTTGGGATTAGAAGGCAATTGAGAAGTAAAGTCCTGTCTTGAGCATCTAAAATCACCATTTATAAGACACTCATCATCCCGGTTCTCATCTATGGAATTTATTTATGAAAGATGATAGCATCTTAGGATCCTTCGAGAGAAAAATTCTTCGGGTGATTTTTGGCCCCGTACCCATAGATGGAGAATGGAGGAGAAGATATAACGACAAACTGTACGGGCTGTACAGTTTGTCGTTATATCTGACACTGACCTAGTTAGCAGAATTAAAGTCCAACGGCTTAGATGGCTAGGTCATGTAGAGCGGATGGACATCAACGCTCCAGCCCGGAAGGTCTTCGAATCCAATCCAATCGGAAGACCGCGACTCTGGTGGCGCACCCAGGTGGGAGAGGACCTCAACCAACTTGGCGTGCGAAACTGGAGACAGCAAGCTAGGGACCGAACTGGCTGGAGACGCATGTTGGTTGAGGCCCAGGTCCGGTCCGGAATGAAGCGCCACCTTAAGTAAGTAAATAAGTAACTAATTGTTTGCGTCAAAACTTTCCACTAAAAGTAATAACTCCTAAGGGAACACTGGGTAATAGGAGAAAGCCAACTCAATTAGTATTACAAGAACTTTAATTGGTCACAATTTATCATCTATAGAGACATTGACTCTATTGCAGATATGATCACAAGTTTGATTCCTTTGGGAATGAGAACATTCATCCCAAACAGTTCATCAACCCCAACTCATGGTTTCATTTGAGCTTCAAAGATGTTATAAGCGTTAGAAAAAGTAAGTTTCCGTTGTTATAAAGCCAACCCAAGTGGGGAAAACCGGAAATGGTTCAAACGAGAGCAAGATATACTGAAATGTCCCAAAGGCAGTACAATTTTGGTCTTCTCCGGTTCCTTCGCTAATTGTCAATGACACTCCATAGAGACAGCTTATCACTTGCTATGCAGTTCGCCACCAATTCAACTTCGCTAAAAAGAATTATGATTTTATGAAATAAATCTTCTTTTGTAAACATCCTAAAAGATCTTAATACACATAAATCCAGTTGCCCTAATAAGATCCCGGCTATTTTTTGAAGAGGTGATCAAAGCTGGCAAAACCACTAAGAAAGCTTTTCATCTTTTATCCTTCTCCTCAGGAGTCGTTCCGAGTAGAGTATTGAAGTGAATAATAATTCCCTTCAAATTATACCCTTTTAAACTTTCCTAATGCTTACACCGTGTCTTGGTGTAATTAGGGTATCGAAAATGCCCTTATTAAAAAAAACGGCAAACCTATGTCTTTGTAACGCTAGGTTACAGAAACAATTTTCGACTCACACTATTTTAATTCTTCACATTACTCATTTATTTCAGAAGCTTAAATTTGATCCCAAATTTCAATACTGTCAGCCGAAAAGGTTACTTACATACGTCAACACAAAAGTGCTTAAGATTTACGATTTGCGACTAAGTTTAAGGGATTTTTAACAATTTCAATGTCTTTTTGAAAAGTGCTTCGGGCCATTTTATGTAATTGTAGTTTCTGCTTGACAAATGTCAAATTTTACAGCTCCAAAAGTGACAGCTGCTCAATTCTGTGTTCAAAATGAAAAGGCTCTGATAGTTTTTCAGAAAGTGGCTTTTTAACTTGTAAACATTGTTTAAAATAAATTACTTCACAACTTTCTTGTCTTAAAAGATTAACAAACGAGGGTAAAGAAGAACAATAGTTTGTAGAGAAAATATACAGTGTTGGGCAAAACATTAGCATTGTCATTCAAAAATTAATAACTTAAACAAATCATGTTAATTTTTGTCTAAAATACATTATTTTTTTTTTATATACATTATGCTATACTCCTAAATGAACCACAAGAGAAAATATTTTTTATAACTGTTTATTAAATATGACAAAAGTAGTAAGGTGTTGGTTAAACAAGTGCAGTTGAATCTATTTATTAGGAGTTATTCAGTTAACGGGCAAGCTAAACAGTGGTCTTACCTAACTTTTCTAAGATGGCAAATACTTAAAAGGAAATAAAAGAAACAATTATAAAATAATATAAAAGTGGAATCAGTCAAATTAAAATATCGGAAGAATATTCCATTTTAAAATCAGTGATTTTCCGATTAATATACATTTTTACAAATCCAAAAAGTCATTCCAAACAGTTCATCGAGATAGCAGACCAAGAAAAGTAACAAAATGAGAGGATTCTGCAATAATAAAATCATTTAAAAAGACCCATTTATATTATTGATAGGAATACGGACCCAACTCGACCTGAACGTAAACGCGATAACAATTCGAAGACGAGCTGTTTCTCTTTCAAGGCTTTAAAAAAGCCTATTATTTCCACCAAAGACCAGCTGACGAGATTAAAATTTCCTCATGACCACATCAACTGCACCGTTAGAAAATGGAGGAAAATACTCTTTGTGGTCAAATTCAATTTAAATAGTTCCGATGGTTTCCATCGTGTTCGCGGATTAGCCAAAGACGCACTTAATCCACGTTACACCAAAGCTACTGTGTAACACGGAGGAGGTTACGTAATGGTGTGGGGATGTTTTTCAAGACATAGAATGGGACTGATTCACCTCATAGATGGTATACCATGGATCGTTTTATATACCGTTAAATTCTGCAAAATATAATAATGCCACACGCTGAGGATCAGTTGCCTGTTAAATAGATAGTTCAACAATACGGTAAGACGAAGTTTCAAGAAAACCGAATTTACGTTTTATAATGGCCGGCACAGTTCTCAAATATCAACTTCATAGAAAATCTATGGGATCGACGATTTGTAGGGATTAATTACAAAAATAAAATTGATCTGTATCATCAAATTAAATTGGCTTTGGAATTATACCAAACAGCATATTAACAATTCATTTGACTCCATGCTCGAAGATGTGCTGAAGTAATTAAAAACTAGGTTTGCTACCAAATACTATAGCAATATTTTAGTAAGACTAAACATATATATGTATTTTGTTAAAGCAGCTTTTGTTTTAACCAGCCTAATATTGAACTAATTGTTCTTATTATGCTTTACGTAATAAACTTTTACAAACACAATTTTATTTTATTTTATTTTATTTATATTTATTTCCATTAGAAAGTTTAAATATTGATTCAAATTTTAAAAACAAAAATATACAATAATTGAGTAATAAATTTGTTATTTTAATTACTTAATAATGGGCATATTTATTTTGGCCAATACTGTATAAAAAATGATAAACAGCTATACTACTTTAGTCAACGTAAGGGCCTTTACCTTTTGAGCACAGAATTAACTGGCTATTAAAAATTAAATCTATTGCTGGAAAACCCTTTGAATGTCATTAAAAATCTGTATCCGAATGTGACAGTAATTATAACTTTGACAGTAAGTGTAACATGCAACTTTATCTTACCTATTTACTGTTGATATTTACTAAACACGTTTATTTTAAATGAATACGTTTTCTAAAAATGATTTTTACCATTTGTTAACACATAAAGATAAATAAATAGAATTTACATACATTGGACAATAAAATTGATTTTATATTTCATCACATTTCTAAAGATTAAAAAACAAAAAAAAATTAAGTTGAATTCTCCAGAAAAAACGACGTCAGTATTATTTTTAAAAAGAAACCACCAAAAACGTGTACACCCACTCTCAATTTATATTTTAGTTTAGTTTTTTTTTTTTTTAATTAAACACGAAAATATAGAACACTTTTTTAACAATAAATTAAAGAGCCATCAATTTAATGCAAATGGTTGAGGTTTTATTTTTATTTCTAAAAAAGTCATTTTTAAAAGAATTTTAATTTTATGCATCTGTCGTTTGTTTTTTTATCTTTTTTTTATTTGCAATTATTTTTATTTTGTTTTATTTTAAATTTAAGAACATTTTAGAAACGAAACCCCCAATTAGCAGATTGCTTAAAGATTTGAAATTAAACAAAGTTTATTACTTTCTAAAAAGTCCAATAAATTCATTATAAAAATAGAAAGAGATAATTTGCCTTTGACTCAAATAGAGGTCGCTTTTTGCCTCCACTGTGTTGGAATGCCTGCACAATATGTGTTCTGAAAACAAAAATGACTTTGCGGCAGCGAAAATAAGTACGATTTAAAAAAGTAAACCACAAACTCACTCGAGGTCGGTATTTCGAAAACGTTTGCAATTCTTTTTATTTTTTTTTGATTTCTTTTACTTTCGCCTTTCCGCTTTTTCTATTCTGTAACGATTACATATGAGAATTCGAACACCACATGTCACTTTAAAAATGTATTAACAATCTTGCACCAGAGGAATTTACATTTGGAATGTTGTACTACTCTCGTTGATAAGGTCAGTCCTAATTGAAGAAGATAATTAATTAGCCCACAGCACAAGCAAAACTCAAAAACGTGAAGAGAAAATTTTGGCAAAAAGTCTGTCGTGGAATTTCAAAAATAAATAAATATATTTTTTGAAAAAAAGAAATGATAATAAAATTTGTCTTATTTTATCTGGCAAAGCACACTCCCACGACATTCCAAGTGTTCATCTATATACCGTCCCATGTGGATATTCCGAGAGACGTTCACGTCCATATCGACCAATGATTTATTTTTGAAAACAAGAATATTAATTTTTTATGTCCGAATTGTTGCCAACAAACTGGATGACAGCGGATGACAACATTCTTAAGTTGTTTCTTTTTGTTTTTATTTTAATTTTATTTGTGTGTTTCAATAATAATTATAATTAATTTTTATTTAACTTTAAATGGTCTGTGGAGAATTTTTTGGGGGTTGTGGTGTTTGTTTTTTGTTTTTTTTTGATTTATATTTAATTGATTTTCAATATTTGACACATTCCAGAGAATTTTTTGGGATATTTGGGATAATTGAGAACACATTTTTTGAGAATTAAATAAATAAAAAAGTGCAATCCACTTAACGATTGCGTTTTGACTTCAAAAAAATTGACAGATGACCGTATTTCATTTTAACATAGAGTATGACTTATTCTTCAAGTGACAGATGGTTTTGACTGAGTGTCATTATAAGGTCTGTTCATATGCACTCATTTTAGTTAGATCTTATTTAAGAACTATTAACATAAATTTGTTTGAGTTATTTAAGACTAAAAGCTTATTTGTCTGTTAAAACGCAAAATATGATATCCGCTGCTCAATAAAATATGTTGTGTTTGAAATCATTTGAAACACTATTGAGGATCGTCAAATCTGTTTTTAACACACTCTGATTTTATGTGTAGTAGCCATGGTCCAGCGATTAAAACGGTGCGTAAACTCTTAGAGGGCCAACTCTTCCAAAGACTCTTCCCTTATTCATCCCCAACCCACGGATAAATCTGAGACTCTATTTTTAAAATTTGTGCAGAAAGTCGGCATCAAATTGTAACCCTGTCCAACCAAAATCCCCCAATCTGTTGGCGGGCTAGATCGTGCAAAAGCAGGCGTTTAATAATTCCAAGGCCTGGACATCCTTTCTTTCCTGCTGCCAGGAGCAACCTCTGGGCTATGTAACCAGAGGTTGTGATGGTGGTAAGGGAAGGTGGGTATTAGACCTAAGTGGTTTCGTTAATCCAAAAAATGGAACTTATTGAAACTTGTCACTATATCAAACCCAAGATGATATACGTCCCTGAATGACCCAAGTGGTTTCGTTACTAACAAAATGTAACTTAGAGCAACTTGCTACTAAATTCAAGCCAAAGATGATACAGTACGTCACTGAATGACCAAAATCAAATCTTAAGTTTGCTATCAGCTATAAGTTTGGTATAGTAATTTTTAATACAAAATACTTAAGATGAGACTTAAATACAACTTTATGAACGTCACTAAATGACAGATATAAAGTACAACAAACTGAAGCAGTCCTTAATTAAGATTTCGGTTTGGAAACCTCTGAGAGAGCAGACATCTTTTAAAACTGTTGTCAATAAACTACCGATTTTAATGTCAGTTGTCAATAAATGACGCTTTGAAATAATATCCATCACTAAATGTCAAACACTATAAATGGAAAGCTTCACTTAATTACGAATCAGGGTGTGAAATATTTGAGAGAGTACACATGTGATGTCAGTCTTTCATAACAAATGACAATCAATGACGCTATAAAATAATATACATCAACTAGTGGCAGATAAGATACGTATATTAAATGTGTCATTAAATGGCAACTTGGGTTCAGGATCATGTAAAAGAGCAAAAAAAGTTATCAATAGTTAGTGTCCCTAATGTCAATTGTTTACCGATGACACTTTGATAAATTTAGTGTCTATCTATCTCAATCTTAAAAGAGTATAAACAACTAATAAATAAATGCCATTTAATTCCATAATCTGGGAAAGCATACACCTCAGTTGACATAAAATGTCACTCAATTTTATACTCTGTTTTCTTGTCTTTCACAAAAATATCACTGAATCTAAACTTAAGTTTCGTGAGTAACGGGCTTGAGATTCTTTCAACAGCTTATTTTCTTCAATTCATTTATTGAGCCGTGTTTGCAGAACAGCTGTTTATATTTTATAGTTCGACATCTCAGACCAGTTTCCTTTTTTGTGGATCGGAAAAACGATTGACTCCCTAAATTCTTAAGGAATCATACCTGTTCCCAAGCTTGGTTATTAACTCAACGGTTCCATACTTAAAAAATTCTGCTGGTATCCCATTGGAGCCTGCTGCTTTTCCATCCTTCATTTTATTTATTGCTGCATCTACTTCTTCGATGGTTATATATGTGTCCAAAACTTCATTATAAATACCCGGATGTGCAAGATGAAAGTTGTTTCCTATTGTTCACCAACTTCCAAAAGTCCTTCCAGTTCAAACAATTTGATAACCGTCTAGCTTCTGTTTCAAAATATTTTGTTTTCTTTTGGAAACACAAGGTCTTGTAATAGGTGTTCGTTTGAAGATATTGTCTTTTAAAGTGCTCATTGCTTGAGCGACGATAAGCGCTTAACCATCCAAATGATAATTTTCTGGCCTTTTTACACTCTAGATCAAACCAGGGCGCTATAAAACTATCTTGTGCTTTCCTAATACTGCAAAACGTTATCGGAAATGATGCTTTCATGACCTCTTCTAATTGACTCAGGTTATATTGTTGATAACTTTTGAGGGAAGTGTTAAGATTTCTTTGGTATGAGTCTCATAGGATTTGAGTCCTCAGTTACAATCGCAAGTCCACAAGTCACAACTAATGGAAAGTGATCCGAAAAGGGCACATTTTCTACTTTGAAGTCAATTATTCGGTCGTTTCAATTACTACCAACAAAGTTGTTATCAATTATCGAAATACCCTGATTGCCGACAAATAAAGCTGTAATCATTTATCGACAAAAGTAAATTCCTTCCTTATCCGCGCAGCTGGTTCCATGATAATTCGAAGACTATAAGAGTTTCAAACATCCTATAAGTTTGCTAAGCAACTGAATTTAATAAAGTTGATGTGTCAATTACTTCTAAAACTAGCCTAAGCAAATGTGACTTTATTGCAGGCAAAGATATAAGGACATGTAAGTTTAAAGCAAATTTAAAGAAAACAAACAATTTAAAATAAAAGCGTTTTAAACATTCTAAATTGAGGTATCCAGAATGTTCAAAAATAATTTTTACTTAAATTTGCTCATACATATACAATTCAAAGATGCTGAAAAATCATTTCGGTCAAAATAGATCAAAATAACACACATGTATTTTTCGTTAAATTTTTAAATCATGAATTTCTCAATTGGTCCATATTAAGGCTAAGCCAAATCTGCTCTCAATGCCTCAACTCAAGTTTCGCTGGTTATTGACGTCGGTCACTGAATCACATTTCGAACATAAGTTCTTGATTTTCCCTCCAAATTAATAATTATCAATTATTTACGACTCAACCTTTTACAATCAAGTGAATCTCTTTATACTGTTTTGTACAGAGATTCTTTCTTCAGCCGCACTACGCGAATGTCGAATAGTTAAACACATCCTATCTTTCCTCGTCAGTAGTTAGTTAGAAAAACTTTTGAAAAATGGTTTTGAAATTAACAATTATCATACTATATTCACAAGTTGAATATGGTTTGACCTATCGCCGTGTACCAGATTGACAATGAATTTAAGTTTTATTAAAAGTCGCCTTCGTGGATACGTTGTCTATAGTGCAATGCGGTTGTAATATTTATATAACATTTTTCAGCCTACTTTTCCATTCAGAACTTCCAATGTTTCGGCCAATTCCATCACAGCTGCTCCAATATATTTTATACAATACGGACAATATGTGGAAACGTCTGAGGAGGTATGTTCTTTTTTGAATATCTAAATTTAGTTAACTGTAAATCATTCTATGTTGCGAAGATTGAGCTTCCTCTTTAAAACTTCTATAATTCTTATGGCTTAACTTCTCTATTATTGTTTTAAAATTGTCTTTAAGATCTGTAAGGCTTATACAGGGTAAAAATTCGAAATTTCACCTAACCTAAGAGCTAACTCCTCCCACTTTTTGACTAGATTATTCCTGGATGACAAATCTTTTAAGTACTTGTCTCGGCAACCTTTCTTCGTCTTTTTCCATCACCTTAGTTATGTAGTCAAAATGCAGCTTTAAGGTCCTTAATAACAATGGAGGTTAAGTTGTTTCCAAATGTAGAATATAATTTTTTTACAATATCTTCAAACTTACGCGCCATAAAGCATTATGGAAGCTGCTGTAGCATGAAATTTTGTTAGCTTTGAACTATGCTCGACACTTTTTTATCGATGCAACGTTTTCACACAGAAGAAACTGCTCCTTTCGATTCCGCTAGCTTGGACTCAAAGTGCTTTTTTGTGTTGATATTAAAACCCCTGATGTTATTTAAACCCCTAAGTATTTGTACTCTCGAACAATTTCAACATATTCACCTTTGTACATCCACTTTTCATTATTTGCATATCTTCCTCCTCCGGCACGGAATATCATAATTTTAGACTCCTGTAAATTAACTGACAGATTCCAATTTTCAAGGTATGTCTCCAGTTTGTTCACTATACACTGCATTCCTTCCACCGATTCACATAAAAAAACAATATCATCCTCAAATCTCAGTCCTGGTATCCGAGTTCTTCCGAACTGGATTCCTCCTCCGAGCTCCTCCAAGATATCATAAAAAAACAAAACAAATAGTAGTGTGCTCAACACACAGCCTTGTTTAACTCCCATTTCTGTTGGCAACTCTTCAGATATATACTTCCCATTCCATACGTAGGCCACATTATTTTCATACATCGCTCTGACAAGGGTAACGACTTTACTTGATACTCCAAGCTTATAAAGCTTATAAAAAAGCGCTTCAAGGGCGATTAAACGCAGCTCGAAAGTCCACAAAAAAGGCGCAAAGTTTTTGTTTCCTTCTTTTGAAGTCCTCTGCAATGTTTATCAAACTAAATACATGGTCTATAGTCGAATAGCTCTTTCGAAATCCTGTTTGAAATGCATTAAGAATTTCATTTTTTTCGGTCCAGTGTGTAAGCCTATTAAAAATTAGAGTACTGAAAAGCTTTACGGAAGAATTCAAGGTGGAGATGCCCCTAAAATTTTCCGGTACATCATTACACCCTTTTTTGTGTAAGGTATATATTATTGAGCTCTTGAAGCTTTCAGGACGTCTGTGCTGTCAAAAATTCTGTTGAACTCCTTTATCAATACGGATAAGAATTCTGTGGAACAGTTAGGAAAAACCTCTACTGGAATTCGGTCTTCACCCGGAGTTTTGCCAATTTTGGCTTTTTTAATTAAATTTTTTAGCTCAGTAGTCGAGAATGGTGCATCAAGAAATTCATCTTTGAAATACGAAGCTGCGTTCTGTGGAAGCGGTGCAAATTGCGGCGCGTTGAGTAATTTCGTGAAATAAATACGGAGTTCTCAGTTATTTAGCCGGTTTCCAAAATTCTGCTGATGACTTAGTCGTATTTAAAACGTTAATGTTTTGACGCTCTAGACTTTTTCTATTTTCAAAACAGAGTTGTTTAAAATTTGTATTGGCAACTGCATACACTATTTTGAAAAAAGATGTGTTGAATTTCCTCAGCAGCTTTAAGAAAGTGAACGATTTTTTCTTGCTTTTAGACACTCATCGTCAAACCATCCCTGCCTAAATATTTTATAAAACTTAACTTCCCCGCCTGTTGGGACAGCTTTGACTATCATTTGAGTTAGGTCATTTAGTTGTAATTAGTTATGCAACATATGTGATGCAAGTTCCGAATTTAAATTATTACGATAAATGTTTAGAAATCTGAAATCGATGTTCGTTGAATAATTGTATACTCGCCATTTTGATCGCCATTGCAGCTACCATTGAGCATTCTTCCACCCGGAGAATCGGCTATTTCCATTATTCTAGCGCCTTTTGCATCACTTAATTCATCCTTAGATCTGCGATAGTGGTTAAAGATTGTAGACTGACCTACCCCAAAATTAAAACTTCGAGTCAGAAGTACTCGTACATCCATTGAGCCTAGAGTTTGTAGGGTTTCGCAGAGTCTGCTATAATCTCGCAACCAGTATGAAAAGTTCAGATAAATGGGTATAATGTTGACCACCGAATCATTTATTATAAGCTCCAATACTTCCATTTCTTCAACTTTAAAAAAATTCGTAGAAACAACATCAAGATGCTTGCGATATCCCCATAATCCTCCACCACTTCCTCTCCCAAATGCTTTTGACTTTTTTGCTAGAATCCAACTTGATTCATAATTCTGAAAAATATCATTAAATTTATAATTGTGTTTCAAAAAACATAAATATATCAAAGCTTTTTACAAAGTAAACAAAAATCCATAACAAAAAATTTATTTTTAAGACCTGAAACGTTAAATTTACATAATTATTTTGATTCTGTTAGACGGGTACTCCCTCATTCCGTTCTTTCGTGCGGACTTCGTCATTACAATATTTAGGAATTTAAGAAGGGTTAGAACCCTCTCTTTTTTCTAATTTCGTTAAATATTAAACTTAGTACTCTCATTTTGCCAAATCTAACCTATTTTTGAATTTAAAGTAGCCACTTTTTGGTTCCACTGATCTCGTTTTTGTCTCAAAACAAAATAGTGTTTACACACACGTCAGCTATACAATTCCGTGTAAATCCCATCAAAAGGTCGGACTGTCCCTCAATCAGTTTATAAACACGTACTACGTGCCTTCTCGCTTTTTTGATTCCATTTAAAATAGGCCCCTTTCCCTCCTCATTTTTCCACCCACTTCACTGATGATGTAAAAAATGTCTAATACCGAGAAGAATGTTAAAAATGTTTCTCAACATCAACAATAACAACAACACCAACAACAAAAACAAATACAAAATCGCACGACAAAAATTAAAAAGGAAATTCCAGAACAATTTAAAGCCGACCCCACATCACTCTAAATCCGGGTTCTGATTACATTATTTCAATGTAATGTAAACGAAAATAAAACTGCATAAAATGGACAAACAACATCCGCGTTTTATGATAATTTTGTTTTGCTCGCGCTCACATGTCATTCGCTGGAATTTCAAGAATTTACTTTCGACAGAATAAAAAGTCGAAAGAATTAAATAAAAAAGAAAGAAAAAAAAATGACAACTTAAAGGTGCTGAAAATAAATCATCTTAAATGGAATTAAGTACATAAAATATGTAGAAGCAGAAGAAGCACTGTAGATGTGACAGTTGAAGAATTTCAATTGAAATCGCTCTCCTTGGGGACGGACGAGGTGGGTGGGTCAGGCGGTAGTCGGCGCGGCAACTTTAAGTGGATTAATTAGAAGCCAGGGTTTAATGAGGCGATAAAACCTTTAATCGACTTTTCAGCCTCGAGTACACAAAAATGTCGGTTCAATTGCACTGACTCTGACATATTACATATACTCGTACAACTTGTATAATGTATAGGGTAAGGAAGTCGGTCGGTCGTCGTCGGTGTGTTTTGTGCCTCAGATTAATTGTCGAGATTACGTAGAATTTTTCGATGTTTTATTTTCTTATTTTTGTTGTTCTCATTCAATGTTTTTTGTTTGTTTGTGTCTTCGTTGAAATGCGATCAAGTCAAGACAGTATGGTCCCCATCCCCATCAGCCTAAAAGTCACCGTCGTCGTTGTCGTCGTTGGTGTTGCCGCCACCGTCAAAGTCAGCGTCACCACAGTAGACATTTCGGCGTAAATTCTGTTGAATGATAGCTCGGATGATGGAATGGTCACGACCTGAGCAGTGGCGGGCGGAGTGGTAATTATTCAGCGGAAACTTTTGCTTTTCATTTATGCGCGACGCGATGCGTCTTCGTGTTTATTTTTGTTTGTCTTTTTTATTGAGAAATTCCTACTCAAGGTTTTTAGAAATAAAATTTAAAATAAAAAATCGTATTTTTAGAATGGAATTTTAATTGGAATTAAACGGGGTATGTCAACGTCGACTTTGTTGTAAATATTTTCAATGAATGGTTCGGTTGGTTGGTCGGTCGGTCAACTAAGAGGGAGGCAACACAGGAAATTCTTCGATTTAAATAGAAAAAAACAAACATTTTTGAATATGAAAGAATTTTTGCATATTTATTTATGTTTTTCTTCTCAGTTCCAATGAAATTTGCCGGTTTTCGAAATACATCGCAATAGCACTTGGTAGTAACATTTGGTGTTTATCAGAGTGTTAAGATTTGTTTATCTAGATAAATATTAAAATGTTAGAAGAGACGATAATATTTTCATGTTAATACAAAAATTATCACAGCGAAATGATATTGCGATGGGTGTTTTTGTCAGCAACGTTGTTTTCTGAGAAAATAATTGCCTTTGGTTGCAATGATTACAATCTTGATGCAATCATCAGCGAGAAGGTGTGATGTTGGCTATTGCATGTGGTTTGTGGAACAAGAATGGTGTGTGTTTTAAGAGCAAATAAATATTTCATTGGACTTTAAAATTTTGCAAATTGCAGGCGGTCGAAAAATATTGAGATTCCGTAATGTTAAGTAAATTTTTTTGATAATTTCTTCTAGCTTTTAGCTTTCATTGAATAAATTGAAACACGCCTCACAAAAAGAAAAATGTTCAAATCAGTCCAAATTTAAGAGGTGAGAAAATAATTTCCACTAATAACATAGAAAACTTAACTATCTATAGACCAAATAGGTATATCGATTTGGAACAAATCTATAGTTATTGAAGGAATTACTGTTTTCTCTCCAAACATTATAATATGCGGTGACCTTAACTGCGACCATTTAATTGATCAATTGAAAACAGGAGATCCTTCGACTTGCACTCACTCAACTTTACACAACCAACCCACTTTTCTCAGTCATCTTGAACGCTTTTAGATCATTACTATGTGATTGAAGTAGATCGAGTACTGTTATATGATCAGCTTGAAACTCTAGTTTTTTTTAGTCATGATCTTATTTTTTTGACCTAATATTTTGAATCAAGTGATTTCTAGAATTCAGTTTAGAGATTTTAAAAGTATCAAAAAAAAGACATCTTGAAACATGATAGCATGGAATGACATTTTCCTCATGTCTTCACCAAATGACCAAGTTGAGTTTGAAAACACAAATCTTAATATTGTATTTAATCAACACGTTTCGTTGACACGCTTTTGTGTTCGAGCTCAGTAAGTTGTACAAATTATTACGAAATAAAGTACTTTAAAAGGTTAGAAGCACAAAAGTACAGTTCTACTATAACCGTCTAGATTTAAGATCCGATGGTCGTAATCTATAGAACAACCTCCGCCAGCTATAGAAATGGGTAAACAAAGAAATAATTTTCCAGCTGCAATTAATATAAATTTGCTTCTACTTCTTTAATATCTCCAAAAGATCATGTACCTTTAAATACCATTACCAAAGCACCACCTTCTTCAGACACTTTATTCAGTTTCGATTATGTGACCGCCTTAGACATAGTTGAAAGTTGCATAAGTATAAAGTCCAATTTCACTGCTGCTGATGATTTGAATCCAATTTTCATTAAAGCTATTCTTCCATTTCTTCTAGCTTACTTTACACATGTAATAATTACAATCTTTACCACTGGCATTTTCCCACATCAATGGAAAAAGCAAAATCCCCACAAAACTTGCTTTGTAATAAATTTAGGCCGATTTTAATACTTCCTTTTCTATATAAAGTCTGTGAAAAGAAAATGCAAAAACAATTAAGCAGCTTCATCAGTCGCAACAACCTTTTAGCCGATGTTCAATCAGATTTTTGTTCACACCAAAGCTGTGTAACGGCACTAACTAAAGTAATCGAAGAAATAAGGACCGAACTCGATATTGATAAGGTAGCTATTTTAGTCCTACTAGACTTTTCAAAAGCATTCGACATAGTAAATCATTCGATACTTCTAAATAAACTGCGTCACAGATCCAACATATCATCAGAAGCCATTGAACTGCTTTCTTCCTTTTTGAACGATAGAAAGCAAGCCGTTTTCATAAATGAAAATATCTCCGATTTTCTTCCGATTCAACAAGGAGTTCCCTAAGGATCAATTTTATCTCCTCTTTTATTTTCATTATATGTGAATGAAATCGGTTTCATTATAAATAAAGAATCAAAACATTTTCATGCCGATGACATTCAAATTTACAAAAGCTGTCCTTTGGGTTTAATTGACGACTGCGTTTTCACCCTGAACCAAGAACTTGAAAAGATATCCTACTGGGCGTCTTGCAATGGGTTGATTCTCAAGCAAGCAAATGCAAATGCCTGGTTATATCAAGAAAAGAATTAGATTTAACATACTTTCCTTTCTCTAAAGGAGAAGCCATTAGAAATCGTAAATTCCAGTTAAAATCTAGGTATAACCTTCAATAGAACATTGGCCTTGAATGATCACATCAACAAATTGATAGGTAAAACTTATGGAACGGTTAGAACGCTGTGGACCGCCCAACCGCTTTTTTTTAGTTTTATTTCATTTTTCATTTTATATTCATATATATTATTTTATTTTAATTTTTAATGGTTATCTTAAGCTAAGTCATAGGCTTTCACAAATTTATAAGACATCTGTTATCTTACTGTGCAAGCTTTATAAATAAATAAACTGAAACTGATAGAATTGCAACTTCCAAAACCAAATTAAAGCTAATAAACGTTAAAAAAAATACAACTTATTTTGTCCATGCCAGAAATTAACAAAACACTCTTCTAATTTGACATTAATAACAAAACATAGAAAACATCGCATGAACAAAATTAGAACATCTATAAGAAGTAAACATAAATAATTTTCATTTCTTTTCATTATGGTAATATTGGTATATGGCTGAATTATGGATGGAACATAATGTCGGACAAATAGCTTCCGCGACCTCGGCGGGACACGGACACCTCCATCAAATGGTCCAAATTTTCGATATCGCTGGGGCATAACTGAGGTTCTATGCCGTTAATGTAGCATTATTTCGTCCTTTAGCTCTTGAATTTTTGCTTATAAATAATTCCAAAAAATAAGTCCAACGGTGTCAGACCACATGATATTGGCGGTCAATTGACCTCGTAACACGTGGGATAAAACGGTCATTCAATTTGTCGTGCAAAAGAGCCATTGTCCCTTTAGCTGTGTGGCAACCGGCCTCGTCCTAAACCACATATCGTCTACATCCATATCTTCCAATTCGGGCCATACAAAGTTCGTTATCATCACACGATAACGAAAGCCCTTCAAAGCAACTGCCCGAACGGCTTCATTCTGGAACAAAACTACGGCGCAATGATGCCAATGTCGTTGCAGTTCCACATCCGAAAAAGAGGGATGTGAATCTGAAAAAAATATGAAAAGCTAAGAGTACTACCGTCATCGAAACAAAGTATTGGATTAAAAGCTGCAGGCAGGAGATCATTAATAAAAATGAGAAAGAGTGATGGAGATAGAACAGAGCCCTGGGGCACACCAGCATTTATTTCTTGAATCCATCCAATACAACTTGTATTGAACGATTCGAAAGGTAATTACTAGTCCAATGAAGGAGGGATTCATGAAAACCGAAAGCACGCATTTTCGATAAGAGAGCCTGATGCTAAACACTATCAAATGCTTTTGAAATATCAAGTGCAATAATCTTACTTTCTCCAAAGCGAAGATTTGCTCCGCTGTTCGGTGAGATGAACTATGAGATCACCAGTGGACCTATTGCTACGAAAACCATACTGTCGGTCATTAAGAAGCTTCCGTTCTTCAAGATATTTCTTGAGCTGATAATTAATCACCGTTTCCATGACCTTGGAAAGAAGGAACGTAAGTGCATTCGGTCGGTAATTATAGGGAGATTGAGGAAGATTACCCTTTTTTGGGAAAAGGCTGGACAAATGCGGTTTTCCATTCGCTCGGAACGAGACCTGAGGAGTAGGACAGATGAAAAAGCTTACGCAGTGGTTTTGCCAGCGATGAAGAACACCTCTTCAGAACAATAGTGGGGATATCATCCGAACCAGCAGATTTATGTATGTTAAGATCTTTTAGGACTCTCGCTACAGTACGAGTGCGAAAAAAGATTTGCCCCATACAATCACTAACTCGCTCAAGTATAGGCGGAGTCATAACACTCAGTGGCAGCGTTGAATGAATTGGCGGCGAACTGAAGAGCTTACAAATGGAGTGTCATTAACAACAAGTTTAGGAACCGACGGAGAGGAAGAATTCCTCATATTTTTTACAAATGACCAAACATTTTTACTGCCTTTGGGACATTGCAGTATTTTTGGTCATGTAAAAATTAGGACCGTCGAATATGGGCGTTGCAGGCCTTCCTGGCTTGCTTGAACTTATTCTGGTTTTTCTCAGTTGGGTTGGCTTTAAAACAACCGAAACTTACCTTCTTGACCCTAATAACCTCTTTACAGCTAGCATCGAACCATGCGTTTTCCTAGGGTCTGACGCTTTTACCCCTATTCGGGAATGTAGTCTTTGCTTTTCTGATACCGCTGTTTATATCTAGTTCAATTGCGCTACAAGACAATACTTTCAAGATATTGGAGATATTCTACCGTTTCATCCATTTTTACAGAAAGTATCATCCTTTTTATTTTTTGCTGAATTGATCTTTAACCCCTTTTGCTTCTCTCTCCACAATTGTTGTCATAGAGATCCATGATCCTAGGAGGTAGTAAGAACACAGTCCAGATTTGTTTGTAGTGGGATTACGGAGTCCATTGAAAGTTGTGGATTGGACGTCATATATCAAAAAAAAATAACAGCATTGGGTAGAATATATAGGCTTGCCTTACTCTGATTTGAATTTCGGATTCTTCTGATAACCTTTCTTTATGCAGGACATGACATTCTATATGTAACAATCAATTTTTGTGGAATGCCTCTACCGAATAAAACAACCCAAATAAATTCTCTATTGAAAAAGAGTTTTCTGACCGTGCTATTTCTGGAAGATCTGATCTCAATTCACCACATAGATCTTGTGATTTAACACCTTTAAACATTTTTCTTTAGTGTCACGTGAAATCTAAGGGTTGTGACAAAGCTCCATAGTCGATTTAAGATGTAAAAGACGGAATTCGTAAAATTATCAGATGCCGATATTTAATTAAATATTTGTACTTTTTTATATTTTTCGACACTACAATATCCCATCTAAAAACATTTTTTTTTTAATTCCTACTCACTGTTGTCATCACCAGAATGTCAGAACGACCTTCTTTTGACCTAATATTTCCCTCAGAAGTCAAACCGCACACAAATTCTCAATGTTTTTTTTTTGTCATTTTTCAGTTTCTGTCGACATGGATTTGAATGTTCTAAACTAGAATCTCATTAATTTCTTAGAAGACATTAAAAAATTGTCAGCTTCAACCTTCTGTTGTTGTTCCGTCTTTTCATTGTCATCAAGAAAAAACACAAAAACATGTCATCATCAAAAAAAACAAAAAAAAAAATAGTAATAACGAAACACATTCTCATTTAGTTGGAATTAGAAAATTCAGCTAAAAACAAAAAAAAGACTGAATGGCAATTAATTTTTCGATGGAATTAACCAAGAACACATAAAGGGTAGGGACATGTCCAAATATTTGTATAATTAAACATGTGTCGGGCACCTTATAGCAAACAAAACCCATCACCTACCTACCTAAAGAAGTTTGCTTTAAGCACAAACAACAAGAATTAAATGAATTTCTACTATAATACCATTCCGTTTTTTTTTTTGGTGACATTTTTTGCTTTGAAAAATAAACATGGTTAACCATTTTTAACAAGAGGAACCTTTTAAAATTTGCATATGTTTGTGACTGAAAAACAAAAATTAGGTCAAACCTAAAAGAGCAGCAATCGCATTATGATACTCCTATCCAAACAAGTTCGTTCTAAGAACCTATTAGTTATTGTATTATGGTTGCAGATCCCAAGTATTTCATTGTTATTTGCTTAAAAGTTGTGAAAAAAGAAATAAAGTGTAACAGAAGCTTTAAATATTTGGCAACAATCCATCATCTTGAATTACAAAATGTCTGCAAAACGACCAAAACAAAACAAAAGAATATACCTATAGTAACGCCATCTATCTACGTCTCTTCTTACTTCTCATACCTACTTTACTTACTACGTACGTCTTCGTCGTCTTCGTAGACTTGAACGGTAGAAGTATAAGCTGCGATGACTCTGTGTTGTTACTTCACTGAATGTTTTCTTTAAAGTTTTGTTTTGATGAAAAATTATTCCTCGACTCGAATGGAACACGAACCTCATGATTATGACGATGATGATGATGATGATGCTGATGAAATTGAGTCACACACCAGAATTATATTTTTAGGAAGAGAAAGAAAAAGACTGAAGGAAGAGTATCTCAGTTTATTTTTTTTTTTAAATCGAAATGGGAGTAAAGAAAATAAAAGATATGGCAACTTTGTTGGGAGATCGTGGCGTTGGCGTGCACCGCGTGATCTGTGATCCGAACACAACAGATTGTCGTGGTTAGTTTTGGATTCATTTCGTGGATGTGGAGTAAATGGTGTGTGCATACAACATAGAGTGGAGAAACTTGTACCACCACAGTGAGTTATTTGATACAGAATCAAAAAAGAATAAAACAAAAAAAAAACTAACAAAAGCTGGATCTATAAGTGATAGGTCATGTTTGTTATTCCTTGAGTTATATTTATATGCATGGTGTGTCAATCACAAGTATTATTCCATAATGAATAAATATACGATTGTCTGTAAAAAACAGTATCATTTCCTTTAAAAACAAAAAATCATGGTTTCACGTTGGGCGCCACTTAAAATAAAACTTAGGAAAACTCGGTTAATACAAATGTGTCTAGCCTTAATTTCAGTTTTTTTTTGTTTATTGTTCTTAACAGTCGTTTTTCAATCAATAAAAAGAGCTAAAACAATTTTAGGACCTAAACAAATAGAAAATTTTCATTGTTAACTGCTATGTAGCTCGGCTATTTCATTTCACAGGCCCTATTTAGGCTGTGGCTCGTGGATTTTGTGTAATACTGACAACACTTTTGTCTGCAGATTAATTTATAACACTTTTTGACTGGAAATTGAGGAATTTCTTAAGTAGGTCGGAGATATCTCTGGGCTCTAAGTGTTAGGACATGTTTGTTTATTATTCTTTAAA
Source organism: Eupeodes corollae (assembly GCF_945859685.1). Classification (NCBI taxonomy): domain Eukaryota; kingdom Metazoa; phylum Arthropoda; class Insecta; order Diptera; family Syrphidae; genus Eupeodes; species Eupeodes corollae. Next base: position 284,916,955 of record NC_079147.1, read on the forward strand.
TTATATTAATATGTAAGGTGTGTCAGTCACGAGTAATATTCCACTTTTCCGTTAAAAAAATGTATCTTTTCTTTAAAATATCGAAAATCATGGTTCCACGTTGGGCGCCACTTAAAATAAAACCGACGAAAACTCTTAAATGAATAATTCAATTTAAATTAATTGTATTTGTTACTTGCAATGGGGGTTTTTAAATGCATGAGTGTGGTTAAAAAAAAATTGTAGGACTTGTACGAAATTAATGTAAGCGACTTTCAGGGTTAACTTCTATGTAATTCGACTATTTCACCTATCAGGCTTGTTTTAGGACCGTGTCTAGTGGCTTTTGTGTTAGAATTAAATGTTTACTGTCGGAGGATTTGTTCATCAACTCATTCAAATAAAAAAAATTAAGGAATTAGCGAAGTATGCAGATGGGAGGGATACCTTCTTCGTCTTCGCTTTAATTGATAGATTGTGTTTGTTGGTTATTTTTGACATTTTTAACTTCCCATAGTGCTTCTATCACTGATTAGATCAGAATTTTATGAGCTTATCATATTTTGTCGTTGGAGTTCCAAATCCGAAAAAGAGGGATGTGAGTCTGAAAACGAAAATGAAAAGCTAAGAGTACTATCGTCAGCGAAACAATGTACTGGATTAGATGCTGCAGACAGGAGATCTATATAAAAATGAGAAAGAGTGTTGGAGATAGAACAGAGCCCTGGGCCCACCAGCATTTATTTTGTAGTTTTCAGACTTGAATCCATTAAATACTACTTGTATTAAACGATCCGAAAGGTAATTACTAATCCAATGAAGCAGGGATTCATGAAAATCGAAAGCACGCATTTTCTATAAGAGAGCCTGATGCCAAACTCAATCAAATGTGCAATAATCTTACTTCCTCCAAAGCGATGTAAAGATTTGCTCCACTGTTCGGTGAGATGAACCATGAGATCACCAGTGGACCGAATGCTTCGAAAGCCGTACTGACGGTCATTAAGAAGCTTTCGATCTTCGAGATATATCTTAAGCTCAAAATTAATCAGCTATTCCATGACCTTTGAAAGAAGGGACGTCAGTGCAATCGGTCGGTAATTAGACGGTGAGCAAAATTCGCCTTTTTTAGGAATAGGCTGAACAAATGCGGTATTCCATTCGCTGAACTAGACCTGAGGAGTGAGACAGACGAAAAAGCTTACGCAGTGGTTTTCCCAGCGTTGAAGAATGCCTCTTCAGAACAATAGCGGGCATACCATCCGGACCCGCGGATTTATATATGTTAAGATCTTTTAGGACTCTTGGTACAGTACGAGTGCGAAAAAAGATTTGCCCCATAAAACCACTAAGTCGCTCAAGTATAGGCGGAGCCAAAACATTCACTGGCAGCGTAGAATTGGCGGCGAACTACCTAGCAAAGAGATTAGCTTTCTCTTAGGAGCTAACAAATGGAGTGTCATTCACAACGAGCGTAGGAACCGAGGAAGAGGAAGAATTCCTCATGTTTTTTACAAATGACCAAAAATTTTGACTGCCTTTGGGACATTGCAGTATTTTTTGCCGTAATTTTTGATCATGTAAAAATTTGGTCCGTCGAATATGGGCGTTGCAGACCTTCCTAGCTTGTTTGAACTTTTTCCGGCTTTCCTCAGTACGGTTGGTTTTATAGCAACGGAAACTTACCTCTTTGGCTTTAATAACCTCTTTACAGCTCGCATCAAACCATGCCGGGTGGCCTCGTTGACCAGCAGAGTTAGGTGGTTTAACTTAGCGAAGATTTCTGCACACACTACATCGGGTGTTGTATGGCCCCAATGTTGAATCCATGAAGAATTGTGTACATTGAAATCGCCCGTGACAACAATTTCAGTGCGAGGATAGGACGAAACAATTCTTGGGATGGATTCAGATAAAGCATCAAATTCACGAGAACTTGATACTCTGTCTAGATTGGGGCTTCAATAAAGGAAGCAATAGTGAATGATTTGCTTATTTACGGAGAATTTGAACCACATGCATGTTTCATTTCTGGAGTTTTTTTTTAATTCTTATGGTGCTTCCACTATAAGTTTAATTTGATTATGAAGAACTATATAATTTGTCTTAGCACAAATTGTGTCATTTCTTATAAACAACAAAAAAAATCGTGGTTTCACGTTGGGCGCCAATTAAAATATACTGGATAAAAAAACCCTTAAAGTAAAATGTGTTATGCACTTTTTTATGAGTTTTGCTCATATCATGCTTTTGGGGTTTTTCAATCATCGAATATGGTTGAAAAGATCACCAGAACCCGTAAAAATGGAAGCTAAAGATTTTTCATTGTAAATTGATATCAAGTTCGAAAATGTGACTTATTTCGCTAAATAAAAGGGTGTGTTTCGTGGGTTTTGTGTAGATTTGAAACTGTCTGAGGAATATTTCCTCATTTTATTTACATAAAAATATAAGAACTAGCAAAGTAATTCATAGGTGCCCCCAAGGCTATTAATAATAGACCATGTTTGGTTTTTGCTTTTCTGGACATGTTTTTGTTTCTCATCTAATAATAGTTTATACTGGAGAAAAACAATGAGCCATTTCTTTAAATAAATCAAAAAATATGGTTCCCACATTGGGCGCCACTTAAAATAAATCAACGATAAGATCTATAATAAAATATTTTTTTACCATTATTGTAAGTGAGTTTGCTTAAAACTCGAAACAGAAGTTTTGTCAAATCATATGAATAGGCAAATTGTTTATAGATGTCCCCTCAAACCTGCTCCAAAAACACACAAAGGAACAGTTCAGAGCTGTTGTTCTCGAATCTTCGATCTAATCAGTTTTTTTAATTGAATTTTCAGTTTCTTTTCAAAATGGTTGCTTTATCAAAAGACAAACTCGTGTTGGGCGCCATTTTAATTGAAATCAATTATTGTAATAACAGAATTGTGTCTACAAATATTTTTTAAAAATTTAATTGAATGATTTGAAGCTGACTTAATCAAATTGTAAATTTTTCTATGGTGTTTAATTGACAAGTAATCATTCCATCATTATGGCAATTATTAACCATCAAATAATAAAAAAGACAAACACAAAAGAACTTAATACCCCCAAAGAGGGCTGCAATCTACAACACAAAATGAATTTCACTCGTCTCTACAACAAGATATTAAAAAACGAATTGGTTTCTGTTTATAGGTATACAATTATTCAAACCAACAACAACAACAAAAACTATAGCAATTCAAGCAATTTCATGACAGATGGTGAAGAATGAAATATGACAGTTCACAAAACTAAAAGTAAAAGACCAACCAGCAACAAATTATTATAAACAGGTCTATCATATCGCATCTCATAAATAAAAATAATAAAGGTTTAATGTAGAATGAGGGTGAGGGGAGAAAAGATACAAAATATTTGGAATAGATATAATTTAAAAAAATAAAAAAAAGCGCAAACTATTTATGGGTGCGTGCTTAACTTCAAGTGCGCTCTCTCTTCATGCTTCACTGCCTCAAAACAAAATTACCAGAGAAGGAGAAAACAAAAAGAAACATCGAGTATAATTAGAAAATTTAAAAAATATATAAATATAACAATAATCATAAGATAATTTGTTTAAAATAATTTAAAGAAGAAAAACCAAACCAGGAATGTCATTGTCAAGTGGCAAGAAAATATTAGGTTGTTAGGTGAAGGAATTTTGAATTATAGCAAAAGTTGATATGGTTGAAGAGCTTTTTATATCTCTATTGTTCTTTTTGGAATGTTTATTATGTTCTACTAAAAAATGACCATGATAAAAGGGCATAATTAGAGATAAGTTGGGTCAAAGACTTTTTGTCAGTTTGTCACATGAAAACAAAGAAATAGAGCCACCGACGACAGTTGTTTGCGATGAATAGAACAATGGGCACTAACATGACAAATGCGAGAGCAATGAACAAATAACGGGGGAGAGGCCTTCAACTTAATGAGTGCGTAGGTGATATAAAAGAACTTAAGCGTCATTATTTAAATGAAGTGGATATAAAACAAAGAAACTGTTAACTTAGGTTAATGACTTGAAAGTTTGCGCCACAAAGGTGATTATAAGTTCACTCCTCCATACTTTTAAAAACTTTTATAAGTAGATTAAAAAGATAAGTTCCCATCTCTTTATTAAATTAAGCTTAAGTTTTTTTTTATGTTAGAACATGGTTCCATAATTTAACAACTTTGTTTGTTTTTGTTTTTGTAAGAAACGATCATTTATCAAACAGTTTATGAAAGAAATTTAAAAAAAAGAAGCATTTCAAAAACGTTCTCATGATTGGTGAACTCTGATTCCAATCTAAGAATTGATGTTTTTGAGTCGAATTGAGTGCGATTTCAGATTTTTTTTGTGACCCAGCTTAGTCGTTCCATCTTTTGCCCTACTCGTCATCTATGCACGTAGACGTAGTTCACTGTAAGGACTTTTCTCTCGAATCAACCCAAGACATATGCATCCATTTTTATCCCACTTCTGCACCGTTTAACGGTTGCCAATACTCAAAGTTTATATTAATTTCAAGGAAAGTAACGAAAGAAGCGACACCTGGTCTACCATTTGGAACTTTTTATAGTAGAATTCAGAATAAGGAAAAATCAACAGCGCCACCAGCAGACCTAAAAACGTACTAAAAACTTTTTGTTACTTGAGAGAACTACAGATTCTAACCGCCAGGACAAATTTTAATAATCATAATAAAAAACAGTTGACCGAATTCGAATTGAATTTGCGGTCGTGTTTATAAGAAATGAGGGGATTCGAAGGTTGAACAGCATAACATACATCAATTAAACCTTATTTCCGCTTTAAACTGCTATGAAACAATACCAATTATGAGAAATGTAGTGTTAACTGGTGTTTCAGTAATGTCGGCAGTGCAGTGTGAAACGGAACAGATTTTGACGGACAGTTTGAAAAATGATTGAAGTTGTCATTCTAGCTCATTTGCCGGATTCTATAGGGATGATATTTTTGAATGATATCTCTGAACGATTCTAGGGGGGGAGGGGAGTTATAGCTTGCATTGGTTTTCAACATTGAAACCAATCAGTGGAAAGTTTTGGCAGGTCATTTATAGCTAAAATTGTGATTGTAATCCATCGAAAAATGTTTACTGACAGAAATCTATCATTGGAATTGTCCGAAATTGGAACACAAATCAGTGGAACGATTCATTTCACTTTTAAACAAAAAAGTATCAGCTGTTCAGGAAATTTTTTTCCGGATTGTCCGGAAAGTAGACAAATAAATATTTAACCAAAAATAAATACGCAATTACTGTTGTTCCAAAATAGCTTCACGACAAATATTTGTATACTGGCGTTTCGTACTTCTAGGACTCATCAGTAAACGAGTGAGAAAACCTTCACTTCAGTTTGAAGTTTTCTTATATAAAACAAAAAGTTTAAATTTGAATGAAAGAATCATGAAATGCATCTAAGAAACTTCCCTAAACTCGTTAAAAAAATTGGAGTTCATTTTTAAAAAATTATAATTATTCCATTTAAAATAAACTACAATTCTTTTGAAGCGAAAAATGTTGTTTTGAGTATATTAAGGATCCAGTTTGCTTGCTTGAAAGGTTGCTTATACGAGTACATTAATGCTGACAAGCTCAATAGATACTCATTTACTTACTTAGGTCCTCATTCAGAACCCCTAAGGGGCATAGGGCCTCTACTACAACTACGCACCATCGTGTGCGGTTTCTGGAGATATGATTCATCTCCCCCCAACTCTTGCCTAGTGACGCTGATTCCTCCTCGACTGTCCTGAGCCATGTCGCTTTCTTGGTGGCCCAACTCTTCTTTACCTTTTCGAAGCGTATGTATGGCCACTTACGCTTTCGTATAATAGAGTCCTGCTATGAAGGCCCTCACTGGATATTACGAAGACATCTATTTACGAAGGTTTGCAGTTTTCTTGTAATGGCTAAAGTAACCTTCCAGGTGGGACCTTTGTGGGAAACAGTCTTAGCTTTCTTCTTAAGGTGATGGAGTTATTCCTCCAAATTTTCGACAGCATATGGAACGCCGCTTTTGCTTTGTCGATGCGGCAGATGACGTTTTGTTCTCTTTTGCCTTCGGTTGAGACGATACTTTCAAAGTATTGAAAGCTCTACACTTTTTGCACCGGTTGTGAGGAAACATTTATTTGAGAGGATGGTCGGGTTCCGATGCTGATCATTCTTGTTGTGCCGGAATTCATTTTTAGCCCCAAGGAGATCCATGATCCTATGAGATAGTAAGCAAACATCGTTTGCGTAATCTAAGTTTTTTAAATAGGACGTCAAAGTCCATTGGCTCATTTCACTGCCTGAAAAAGCTGCGTGAAGTACATAGCTTATCGCCAGCAAAAACATCGTGCAGAACGTAACACTTGGATCTATCATATTTTAGTTAGTTAATTAGTTTTTGGGATGCCTCTCCTCCGCAAAGCTGACCAGACGTACGCTTCCAGTATGATTTTTAGAATTATTTTGGCTACGGCAGGTAGAACGCAAATTCCTCACCTCTTCAATAGATGGCCGATATAAAAAACTGCTGGGAGTTACTTTTAGATGTTCAAATGGTAGACATGTGCATTCAAGAGGACACAAGCGTCCACAGGTTTTTCTCAAAACCCACCTCTGTCTATCAACTCCTACTCTTACCTCCCCGCGGTGAACATCGGGTGCCTCAACTGGAGATTGGGTTCCAACCCCAGTGGAAAGTTGTTGGGGGCAGCAAAGGAGAGAGGGGGATAGGATAGGTAAGGCACCTCTCCTTATCCAGGCGGCAGCGGACGAATTCTCGCGATAGAATCAACGGTGGCGTCTACAGTTCCAGTAAGGTTGAACTACTTAGTGAACACCTTATAGGGCTTATTCGACATATTCGGAGCCCAGGCCTGTAAGGAGCGGTTTATCCGGCTCCCCTTCCTTGGAGTTATACTAAGGATCTGGCCCTCCAGGTTGGGGGTTGCGCCGTCGGGGTGACTTCCTGGCCACGTAAAAATCCTTAAGTTTCGAAGCACCAACAAGCCTCGGATACTGACGGATTCACTGTTGACAACCCACGCAAACGAAATAAGGACAACGAACTTCGGATATGTACGTGGAATGTTAGGTCCCTTAACAGACCACGTGCAGCCGAACAATTAGCGGAAGCCCTAAACTGCTGCAAGGCAGATATTACAGCCATCCAAGAAGTGCGATGGGATGGACCGGGCAAACGCAAACTAAAAGACTGCGATATCTACTAAGGCGACTGCTACTGAGAGCAAAGACAGCGTCTATTTGGGTGTGGATTTGTTGTTGGAACTAGGCTCAGGCAAAAAGTCTTGAATTTCAACAGTGTGAGCGAGCGCATCACTACAATCCGCATCAAGGCTAAATTCTTCGAATCCAATCCCGAGGGACGGCGCAGTAGAGGAAGACCGCGACTCAGGTGGCGCACGCAGGTGGGAGAGGACCTCAACCAACTTGGCGTGCGAAACTGGAGACAGCTAACTAGGGACCGAGCTGGCTGGAGACGCTTGTTGGTTGAGGCCCAGGTCCGCCCCGGACTGTAGCGCCACCTTAAGTAAGTAGTTACTTTTAATTACTCATGTCAATAAAAACGGCTTAGCCTTAAATATGTAATCAAGTTCGTATTGTTCTTACTTAGCTGGAAGGACGTTTGCCGTAAATTGATCGGCAGCTTCTAAATCGACTTCTTCTTTAGTGCAAATATGTTTTTGATTTTTTTTGTCGAGTTTTACTTTAAAAGAAAATGTATTCCTTCTCCTAAACGACATTTATAACTAATACGAGGGTAGGGTAAAAAATGTCCCGCCTGGGCAAGAAAAACGATGTTTTAATTTTTTGATTTATTTCTCAACATAATCTTCTTTAAGACTGACACATTTCTCATAAAGGTGTTCTAATTTAGTTATAACAGTTTTAAAAACAAATTCTTCAAAGCTCCTTCTTTAGAGTTAGTTCCCCTTGTCAAACTCACTGTTTAGACTGTTGTCTAGCTTTGCAGAGTCGTGCAAATAATCACTCGAAGTATCTAGAAATTGAAAACGATCCAAATTCCCTTCAATTAAAACTAGCCTTCCTACAACTGAAGGTGATACAGCCCCCCAAAGCATCACATGTCCTCCTCTGTGCTTTAATTTAGCAAAATTTTTGATATGCATTGCATGGTTCACTTTCCACCATATTGTTCAACTTCCGTCGGATCCAAAACTATCAGATCTACTTTCATCAGTAAAATGTACGCTTGTCCAAAAATCGTGGCTTTTCAAAATCTATCGGTTCGCGAGCTCTAAGCGTTTTTTTTCGTTGATTAAACCATTCAGATCTCAAAACTCTTAGCACGGCCTCTGGATGGACTTCTTTTCCATATGTATTTGGAATTTAGGAAAAGCAGAAAGGGGTTTATTTTCTACAACTTCTCTTTAGGCCCCGAACTAAATGTGAAAAAGCATTGCCACACAGAAACCATTTATTCGGACTTTCGGAATCAGCTGGTAAAAGTCAAAATGTGAAAATCAAAATGAAATCTAATCTTGGATCTTACTATTTGTGTATTTTTTAAAATGGATTCATTTGCAATAAATGAAGAAAATTTGCAACGAAACCGCGGATTTAAAATACTAAAGAAAATTTTAAGAGATGCATGTAAGTAAAATTTAAATCTATCTTCTTAAATTCTATACATATGGCATATATCCAGATTCAGAAAAAAACTATAGAGTTAACAAAGCAGCATTTAAATACTTGTTGGAGGAGCTGGATCAAGAACTGGACCCGTGCGTGTTCTCAATTTCAAACACACCTATCAGCAGTCTAGCAGCTGTGCTCAGATTCCTGGCAGAAGGAGGGTATCAATACGGCGTAGGAAAAGACCTAAAGATTGGAATGGCACCTTCTACGTTTTCTGCAAACCTGAAAACTGTGTTAAATATTTTGGAAAGAAAACTGTGTCCAGTATGGATTAAACTGGAAATGACTGACGCTGAAAAACTTGAAGCTAAATGTGAATTCTACACCACCCTTGAGCAATTTCAGGGTTTTCTTGGAGTAAATCCGATAGCCTTTGGTACTGTGTTTTGTTTGTAATTACTTTTTTGGACCTTCAAAAACATATGTGAACTTACATTTTTGTCAATTTGTATCCATTCACTTTCGTAGACAAAACTGTTGTGTCTAGTTTTGAATTACTCCTACAAAAAAATCTGTTCGTAGAAAAATCTGTCAAACTTATTATTCATTCAGGGCTAGTGATACCACTTTTCAGAACTTCGAATTTTTTAGCAGAATTTTTACATGCGAAATAAGAAAAAACAAACCAAAAGTGAATCGTCTGCAAACAGACAAACTCTCAATTTTTTACAGTTTTGTTCATATCGTTATGTAGCAGTTTAAAAAGTAGTGGTCTAAGTATTCAGCCTTGATGTACTCCAAGATCAATTGGCTCAGGATCAATTAAAACGTTGTTAATCAGGTCTATCACATATTCCACCGTAATCAGGAACTTTTACGAATTTCGAAAAACTGTGTCACGAATTCCGTCCGTAATGGAAATTGTATGAGATTTTCCACTTCGAAAGTATTTGGCAACATATTTTTTGTACCTCTTTTTTCCGATTACGATGGCATTCGTGATAGGGCTGAACATTATTATTACCCCGCACCGTGGGTCGCATACTGCACACATGGGCCTCTCGCTTGGAATTTATTCGATCCAGCCGTTGCCACCACTCGCCCCAAAACATTTTTAAAAAATTATGACAAATCCCATCTCTAAAAGAAAGCTTAATTCTTGACCATAACTTTAAATTCGAGCGTTTTACTTCTAGTTGAAAACCAAACATCTAAAAAAACACCCTTTGTCAAGTCTATTTTCATATATTTATGATATTTATTATCTCACCCTTCAAAAATCTACTTTATCTTGATGAAATTTGAATGGTTCTTTAAGATAGAGACTAACTAGTGACTGAGATTAGTTCAAGTAGGTATTTAAAATATTTAAGACAACATATTATTGTCGCTAATCCATTAGATTTAAAAATAATCCTGCATCAAGGGAATGCTTTTATGTTATAAAGAATTTCTTACCATTTGCACTGTCCTGAACCATTGTGGCAGCTCTGGATAATACTTCCAATGGGGATTCCATGATGTGTAGATTTGTCTTAACTGGTTTTCTTTCGTCCAAAAAGTTGATACAATAATGTAGGTAGTTTATTTTTCTACAGCAACAATTTTCTTTCTAATTAGATCACAAATATCGTACCGTCGTAAGCACTCACGCACCGAATTAACTTTAAAAAAAAGAACGACTTTCTATATACCGTACCGGCAGATGAAGAAACAGCAGCGGCAGTGGCAGCAGGCTATGATTATGCTATGCTATCAAGAATAATCGACAACGTAAAACGCAAAACCAGACGACAACGAAATGAAAACAAACCCGAAGAAGGAGAAGAAGAGCAGCAGGCCCAGGCTCAGGCTCAAGCAGCAGGACAGAGGACTAGTTTGCAGTTTCTCCTTTCAAAAGACAGATGACGGTGATGATGATGGTGATGGTGAACAGCAGTTCTGTCTGTCTAGCACCTGGACACTTTATAGTATATCTTTCTTTCTCTTTTTCACAAGGACACTTCTTATATATTCGAGGACGACAAGCCTGACTGCGTCTGGATTTCAATCGATATTTTGGTGGCGTCACCACTCACACACTTGGTAAATTTTGCAAATAACTTTCGCAGATATAAAATAAATGATTCCTAATTTCAAATTGGAAATATGAAGACGAAAAAGTTGTAAATCTCTCTGACTTGTTACTGTTTCTTTCTGTTAGGTTGTCTGTCAGAAAAATTATGGAATAACACCAGAAAATCCAAACCCAAACGATGGCTAATGGCTGAACTGATGGCTCCTCTGCTTTACAAAGAAGACGACTCACGATGTTGATGATGATGATGATGGTGGCTAAGGCGAAGGCGATGGCGATGGCAATGGTGCTGTTGTTGGTGCTGGTGCTGATGGGGACGACCGCATTCCAAGCGAAACAAACGAAAAGAACCAACCAACAAACAACAACAAAATCGATGGCAGCGGCGACGTCGACGCGACGGCGGGACAGGCGATTTCTGCGGCACACGATTTATTTTTTCTCAACTTTATTTTTGTTGTTTTTTACAAAAATTCACGAGACGGATCTTTGTGCCTGCTGTCAGTGGCAGTGGCCGGTGTAATAGTGATGGTGAAGGGGGCGACGGAAATAATAATACAAAAATAAGACACACAAAAACAACAAGAAACACTTCACACGATACGAAAGGTAGGACGGCAACGGCAACGGCAAGAGACCATCACACAACTCAGCGGCAGCTATTCAATATAAAACACAACAACAACAACACGATAGATTGGCGAAAGAGCAAAAGAAAGATATAGGGAGAGAGAGCGAGAGAGAGAGAGAACGTGGAATTTGATTTTATAAATTATTTTGTTGTAATTTCGCTGTTTTTTAATAAACTTTGTTGTAAATCAAATCAAATAACTGTTGTTGTTCACTTGCGATTGCGATTGCGAGCTCAATTACATTCCACACCACTTTTCTTCTAATAGATATTTTATTTTGTCGCTATATGACGGGACGACTATTATGGCCGGGGAACACTCCTCTCTGTCTGCTTCTGCTGTCTCTTGGTATCTTGGAACTTGGATTTGGTTTTGGATTCGATTTGCAACTCTCTCCAGCGGCGCACTCGAGAAATTCTTCTTCGTTTTATGTTTGTGTGTATTGTTGTTGTTTTATTGGAATTTGTTTAATTTCGTTGATGTTTTGTTGTTGTTATTTTGTTGCAGAATCAAAAACCACCAAAAAGGAACTTTGATTGATTGTTACTTGTTCGTTGTTTGTATTTTTACAAAAATTTCTCCAAAGTTTCTCCTTGAAAATCAGAATAAGTTTACTTAAATTTATTTTATAATTTATATAAAATGCGAATCAACTTGCAGTAGCGGTAGCAGCAGCACTAACAACAACAAAAATTGTTCTATTCAGTTTCAGTGACAATGCGAGAAGACGATTAAATGATGATGATTATTTTTAATTTTATTTTTGTTCGTTGTTGTTCTTTGTTATTATGACAATGCTTCTATATTTTCCATTTATTCACGAGATGGAAATTTAAGGGTTGATTTTATAGATATTCAAAATATAGAGAGGATTATTTTGAAATTAGAATTTGGGGGGATTTTATTTTAATTTTATTTCTAATATTAAAAACGACCAACCGCAACGCGACGGCAGTTTTTTTCACTTTGAAAATTTCGTCAAATGGAATGCGAAAGGAATTTGTGGAATGCAGTCGAAACGTGTTCAGTAGCGACAAGACTGATGTGGCGGAGAAATTGTGAAGTAGATGGAGGCAAATAGAGGCCGAGCAGATGTTTTTGTTGTTGTTTGATTCGGTTGGTGGTTTGTTGTCAATAGATGGCAGTTATTGTATGGCAGTTAGAATTTTGGGGGATTTGAATTTTGTTGGATTTTTAATGAAATAATGCGTGTATGTAGTTTTGAAAAAGTATTCAAAAGGTAAAAACTCTTAAGTCTATTATTAAAGTTTTTCAGAAAATGGATTTCTAACTTGCAATCTTTGTTTAAACAAAATTAAGAAGGATTAAAAGATAAAATTTTCAGTAATTTTGACAATTATTATAATAATTATTTAAATAGTAAAATTAAATGTTGGTAAGTGGAGCATTTAATACATTTATTAATATTTTTTTGACTTAAGTGCTTTTACCGAAACAACTTTTAAAGCTTTTCATTTAATAAGCATCCTAACTGCCTAACTATAATAGACTTAACCGAAAGTAAGAAAATGTCAAAACCGAACGAACAGTTATCAGAAGTTATCGTCAAAACAAAAAGTAGCCATAATGGATTCAAGTAACTTAAGACAATTTGACATTTGCTTAAGCTCAAGCCATTTAAATGGCTCTGGCGAAATTTATCGAAACCGAGCAGAACGTCTTTTATCGTTAGTGACATATAAGCTGCGTATTGGTTCTATTATAGTTGGGCTTTAAGTTGTTCTTAGTTCGGCTTAATCGCCATTGTGTTTTTATTTTTATTTTTTTATTTATTTACCAAAAACACATCATGAGTCAATATACAAAATTTAAAAGCAAACAAAAATGTTTGGTAAAATATCTTAAGCTGACATAAGCGATTTTAATTTTTTGAGTAATATCGATCTTAAAAATATCTTTAGATCTGTACATATCAGTACTATTACCAAAATCATTGTTGACTATTATCTGATAAAAACATCCTCTACTTAAGTTGTTTTACCTTTTGTGTAAAACCCTACGAATTAAACTTAAACTATATTACAAAAGGTCATAATTTGTTTGTTTTAAAAGATTTATCAACGAGGATAAAAAAGAAAAATTGGTTGCGGATAGGCTATAAGAAAAAGGATAAATAACAAACATTATTAAGTCGACTTAAAAGCTTTTAGCTTTTAAGCACAAAAATATTTATGTGAGTTTATACAAAAAAAAACTGCCTAATTAGATACACGACAATTGAGTGGTAGTTTAAGGTGAATGTATGATGAAAATTGTATTTCTGCTTAAAGGTTTTGATCCTGATGGTTTTTACATTTTTTTCTTAGAAGATCAGAAATCGTACTATCCATAGACTTCTCGATGGAAGGGGACAAAATGATGTCGCTTCTCTACTAATGCTCGCACTGATTCTTTGGCTTAAAAAAGTACAAAAAAACAACCATGTAGTGATTGCTCATCATATTAAGAAAAATTGATCTTCAATCGATTAACAATTTACCTACAATAAAGTCAAGTCCAAAATTTTAAGTCATTGTTTTTTTATGGCTCGTACCTTTAGCTACCGTTAAATCGAGCCTATCAATTGAGTTAACTTTATAATCGCAAACGGCTTCTGTTTAAGTTATATTCATGATTTAATTCGACTTATCAAAGTTTTTTTTAGCAAAGCGAGTAAAGTAAAAGCAAACAAAAAGCTTTTATTAGGAAGCTGTGCGAAAGACTTGTGACGGAAAGTTTTACCGAAGCATAATTTACGAACTCTGCGAGTAACAATTATTTTGATGTATTTCTTATATTCTTATGTATGTATATATATAAGCCTTTTTCCAAGCAAATACTTCCGACTAATTGGCCTCATCGATTTCATGTGAAATTATTTTGTCTTTAAACGTTTTAAAGAAGAATAAGAGAATATACATATTTTGGTGAATTTTGTTAAGATAAAATATGTTGACAAAAATATTATTTGCGGGCCCGACTAACAATTTAGCTTCTATAAGCAGCGTTACCACTTTACTTCAATTGAAGTAGATCTACTTCTTTTTTTCAAATAAATTTAAAATCTACTTCCTACTTCGCACCATCATCAAAATATTGAAATCTACTTCATTTTCAATATCTGGTTTTTTACCTACTTCAATTTTAATAAAAATAGACTGAAACTACTCCTTTTTTCTATCACTCTTGTATGTAGTCTTAAAACTTTCTAGAGAATTAAAAATCGCTTGAGTATTTGCATTTGCAGTTAAGTTACGTCTTATCTAATGCATTCTAGTGTAACCATTTTGTCATTTTCTACATAAATGAAAGGGCCTAGAAGGACCTTTATCACAATTTCTAGTCAAAAGGGCTGTTGAAAATGTCTAGGCTGTATTTCAATAACAACTACTTGATTTAAGAAAATAATGCCCTAATTCTCATCGTTTCACTTTTCAATAGACGAAAATTATTTATTGTTTTTGTTTCGTTTTCAAACAATTCTTAACGACGTTTTCAAAGCTTTTCGATCTTTCAATAACAAATTTATATAGTTTGAATTTGTAAATATCTTTATCTATCATACGTATAGGGCCTGTATGGCAAGTTTTGCATTCTTAAACAAATGCGAATTCGAGATTTTAATCAAACATGACATAACGATGGTAGAGAAGATGACTGCCAAAAATATCATTGTTTTTATTTTTAATTTAAAAACAAATATTATTTTTTTCGAAATTTGATTTCTTGAAAATAGGTTATCATTTTTTACAAAATTAAAATGCCAGTCGTCTAGTCTAATAATAAGTTCAAAACTATATAACCAAAAATAAATTAAAATTCAAAAACGATTTTCAAACATTTTTAAAAAACAAATTATTTTTTCTTGAGAAATCAAATGGCATTTAAATTTTTGAAAACAAACTTTTTTGCAGGTACATTTTAATTCAATACAGGAAATAGTTTTACACAGACATTTTTGAATACATGAGCGAGTTCATGCGAACTAGTCGTGCATTTTTTTTCTGTTTGTTAATGTTTTAAGTTGTGCCCTAGTCGTATTTTGGATTTGACTGTTTGTATGAAAAGATATTTTCAAGTTGTCCAAAAACAAAGATAAAAGGTTTGTTGATGTACTAAACTTGTATTACGATTACAATAACTATTTCTTGAAGAACTCGTCCTTTGCAATAAAAATATTCTTAAGTCATTTGATATGACTTAAATAATTACATTTTTTTTTCTACTTTTTTATTGAAATAATATAATTTAAAAATATGTAGAATAATATGAAAAAGTTAATTTTTGAAATCTACTTCCATTTTTCTCAATCTACTTCACTTTTTTACTAAAATCTACTTCCACTTTTTTCTGAGAAGTGGTAACGCTGTCTATAAGGTCTAATTCTGTTCAAATGGTAGACATGTGCATTCAAGAGGACACAAGCGTCCAAAGGTTTTTCTCAAAACCCACCTCTGTCTATCAACTCCTGCTCTCACCTCCCCGCGGTGAACATCGGGTGCCTAGTACCTCAACTGGAGATTGGTTTCCAACCCCAGTGGAAAGTTGTTGGGGGCAGCAAACGAGAGAGGTGGGGAGAGGTGTTTCCACTAAGGCACCTCTCCTTATCCAGACGGCATCGGAAGAGTTCTCGAGATGGAATCAACGGTGGCGTCTACAGTTCCAGTAAGGTTGAACTACTTAGTAAACACCTTATAGGGCTTCTTCGACATATTCGAAGCCCAGGCCTGTAAGGAGCGGTTTATCTGGCTCCCCTTCCTTCAGGTTGGGGGATATGTCGTCGGGTGACTTCCTGGCCACGTAAAAAAATACCTTTGGTTGCGAAGCACCAACAAGCCTCGGATACGGACGGATTCACTGTTGACAACCCACGCAAACGAAATAAGGACAACGAACTTCGGATATGTACGTGAAGCGTTAGGTCCCTTAACAGACCACGTGCAGCCAAACAATTAGCGGAAGCCCTAAACTGCTGCAAGGCAGATATTACCGCCATCCAAGAAAAGCGATGGGATGGACCGGGCAAACGCAAACTAAAAGACTGCGATATCTACTACGGCGACTGCTACCGAGGCAAAAAGTCTTGAGTTTCAACAGTGTAGTCGAGCGCATCACGACAATCCGCATCAAGGCTAAATTCGCCAACATAAGCCTAATATGCGCGCATGCCCCAACAGAGGAGAAAGATGAAGACACCAAAGACATATTCTTCGAGCTCTTTGAGCAAGACATATGAGCAGTGCCCTGGCTATGACATTAAAATTGTCTTAGGAGATTTTAATGCCAAGCTAGGAAGAGGAGACACTTTGGTGGCATAATCGGGAGATACAGCCTGCACGACACCACCTCCGACAACGGATTCAGGCTGGTCGATTTCGCTGCGGGGCGAGACGTTCTGGTAGCTAATACGAAGTTCACACATCTCAATATCCACAAGGGGACATGGAAATCTCCGGATCAATCAACCGTCAACCAGATTGACCACATTGCGATTGACGCACAACACTTCTCAAGTATCCACGACATCCGAACATTCCGAGAGGACAACATTGACTCGAACCACTACCTTGTTGTAGCCAAGGTACGACTACGGATATCCCGATCCAAGCCAAAACAAGGAAGTAATGTGAGAAGATTCGACGTTAGACGGCTACAATCGTTAGTGACTGCCATGTCCTTTTCTGATCGAGTCTCTAATAACCTCTTAAGGAGTCCTATGCTGCCTTCATTAAGCATTGAAAACCAGTGGCAACATTGACTTGCAGCCATCAGAGATGCCCCCTCTGAAGTGCTAGGTTTCACACGGCCACCACAGCGAAACCCCTGGTTTGACGACGAATGCCGGCAAGCACACGCAGCGAAACAAGAGGCATACAAAACGGCGCTGCACAAAAGGACTAGAGTTGCTCGCGAGCTCTACGAGCAGAAGAGGAGATAGGAACACCGGCTTCTTAGACGGAAAAAAAGAGAGCATGAGAAGCGCGCGATCGAGGAGATAGAGGGATGTCACAACAGGAATGAGGTTCGTAAATTTTACCAAAAGGTAAAAAAAACCTCCCAAGGGTACCAGCCACGAACCGAAGCCTGTAAAGACGATCAGAGGAACATCGTAGTAGAACGCCAGTGGATGCTGAGAATATGGAACGATCACTTCTCTAAATTATATAACGGTGATGACGAACCGAATTCCGCTGTAAAGGAGATAGAACCACTCAACCTCTGCGACGCAGATCAACAATTGCGCCTACCCGAGCTTGAAGAAGTGAAGATAGCTATAGCTATATCTAAACTCAAATCAAACAAAGCTGCAGGAGCTGACGGCATCGCTGCCGAACTATTCAAAGCAGCAGGCGATGACTTGGTACGGAGCATGCACCAACTCATCTGCAAAATATGGTCGGAAGAAAGAATGTCCGATGAGTGGAATCTCGGCATAGTGTGCCCGATACATAAGAAAGGAGATCCTCTAAACTGCGCCAACTACAGAGGCATCAGTCTCCTTAACAATTCGTATAAGATCCTCTCTGTCGTATTATGTGAACGTCTGAAGCCATTCGTCAATAACCTGATTCGTCCTTATCAGTGTGGCTTCGGACCAGGAAAGTCCACTATCGACCAAATATTCACACTACGGAATGTCTTGGAAAAAACCCAGGAGCTTCAAATCGATACCCACCATCTCTTTATCGAGTTTAAATCCGTGTATGACAGCATCTATAGGGAAGAGCTCTACCGAGCAATGTCTAGTTTTGGCATCCCTGTCAAACTTATCCGTTTGTGGAGAATGACGATGGAAGATGCACGCTGCTCTATCAAGGTCAGAAAAGATCTTACCGATGCATTTGATGTCAAAAAAGGTTTTAGACAAGGCTAAACTTCTTCAACATCGTTCTGGAAAGAATTGTGAAAAACTCAACTGTCAACACAAGAGGCACAATCTTCCAAAGGTCCATCCAATTTCTAGGATATTCAGATGATATTGACATAATTGGAAGATCAAAGCGTGATGTCAGTGGAGCGTATTTGAGCATTGCGACGGAAGGGAAGAAGATGGGTTTAGGCAAGACCAAGTATATGCTGTCATGAAAAAAGGACACTGAACAACGACCGACGTCTTGGACAAAACGTCACCATGGACAGCTATAACTTTGGCACCGCTATTAATACAGACAACGACACCAGCGCTGAAATCAAACGAAGAATAACTCTTGCAAATCGCTGCTTCTTTAGACTTAGAAGGCAATTGAGAAGTAAAGTCTTCTCTGGAGCATCTGATATCACCATCTATAAGACACTCATCATCCCGGTTCTCATTTATGGCGCTAAGGCCTGGACCCTGTCAAAGAAAATTGAGAGCATCTTAGTATGCTTCGAGAAAAAAATTCTTCGGGTGATTTTCAGTCCCGTACGCATAGATGGAGAATGGAGGACAAGATATTACGACGAACTGTACGGGGTGTACAGCGACACTGACATTGTTTGAAAAAGTATCATTTGTGCATAAGTCTTTGCAAAGTATACAATAAAATCAACGTAGAGTGTTTCAACTGGTCAAATAATTAGAAACAGTTAATTAACATTTGAGTTGGGTGAAATAAAAATAATCTTTATATTTTGCATTGGTAAGTAGAAAATTCTGAATTGTCTGCAAACGTTTTTATAGAATAATTTTTAAATTTTGGAGGTCAATCACCTTGGGAAAATTAAAGAGGTGTCATCTTCCTACAAGAAAAGCGATTCTTGAGCTTTGGAAGCTTAAAATGTCCTATAGAGCAATTGCATCTCAAAAGAATTGTTCTGTAAAGAAAGTTTTCAATGTAATTAAGCATTTTCAAAACTTCAGGACTGCTGAAAATGTACCTCGTAAAAAACGAGCTGCCAAATAAATCGAGCGACTAGTAGGCTGGGCAAAAAAGACCCAAAAATAAGCTAAACAGAGATACAACGCCAACTCTCGGTTGCATTTGATGTCCCTATAGGGCGACGCACAATCAGAAGAAGATTGGTGGAAGTTGGGTTGCATGGTCGTGTTTCTCGGAAGAAACCATTAGTAACCGCAAGGCAACGTAGACTTAGAATAGAGTTCGCAAGATCACATGCCAACTGGACAACAAACGAATGGAAGTACATAGTGTGGAATGACGAATCTAAAATAAATAGGATGGGCCAAGATGGTGCACGAGATGTCCGAAGGCCAAAAGGAACAGCGTTCCACTGTAAATACGCTTTGCCAGCAATTAAGCATGGAGGCGGCTTGCTTAACGTTTGGGTTTATTTCTGGTGGTTTGGAATTGGCCCAATCCATCGAATTGATGGAACGCTGACAGCGGTTAAATACATTGACATTCTTAAGGAACGATTAGTGGATTGGGCCCATGAAAACATGCCAGTGATATAGAAGTCTCAGCAAGACAACGACCCAAGCACACTGCTGGAATAACGAAACAGTTCTTTAGGAACCAATCGATACAGGTTCTGGAATGAGCATCATCAAGTGCAGACCTAAATCCCATAGAGCATCTTTGGGTCGATGTTAAAAAGCTGTTGCTCTCAAAAATAACTCCAACAATGATGTTCTTTCGAAGGCATTAAAGATAATAATAAGCTGCTTGGAAGGCTATACCCGTAGAGCAGTGCAGGCGGCTTATTTCATCAATAGAACGAAGACTTAAGATTTAATTGACCTAACCATATGTCATATTATTATTTCATTTTATAGATAATTATATTGTATGCAGGGTGTTCTCCGATCATTTATTAAAAAATAAAAGTTATTAACCAAAATGCAAATAATAACACAAGATGGTACCTTTCTTGAAGATACCACTCTGAAACTTTTTCATCCAATACAAAGTATTTTTGAAGATAAAAATAAAAAAAAAAAAAAAGTGGTGCAACCGTCCATTGTGAACCAGGGCCTAGTGATTTACAACTCGCAACCATTCCTGTGTGCGAGTACTGTTGTCAGGAATGGAGGAGACCTACAATTTTAGGCCGAATCCGAAAGGCAAATTTGAGAAAGCACTTTTTCATGACAAGAATTACTCTTGAAGTAATTGTCAATTCCTCGCAAGAGGCAGTACCCGCGAAAATTATTTTTTTTTTTTTAAATTAAGGTGGCACAGGCAGGGATTGAACCCAAGACCCCTTGCATGACAGTCCAACGCACTAACCATCATGCCTCGGATACTACATTTTTTTTTAAAAGATAAAACCTGATACAAAAAATGTCCACCTAAAAGATATGGATTTATTAAATAATATAAAAAAATAAATACTACATCATCAACATTCCTGTCAACAAGTTTTATAATCTTCTTAGCAAAGACCCCCATGAGGAACACCGTGTACGCACAACTTCGAGTAATTTGCAAAAAAGGCGTACTTGACTGTCAATATAAGTAAATTTTAAAGAGTTTTAACAAAGAGTCAGATTTAACGCATTTTTTCAAAATAATACTATTCGTTTTATAATCTTCCTGGATTGTCGTTGAAACTAATCGTCAGATTTTTTTAACAGGTTGTTTAGAGTGACCAATAAAAAGAATTAAATATTTGATATTATAGCCCATCATCCAAAGCAAAACTGACAAATGTGATCGATCTTGAGATGAGAGAATTAGTTAAAAAAAATACATACATATGTACATATTACATACATATGTAGATATGTTATTTAGTAAAGATATCTGAAGCTTATTAGTTTCATTCTAATTCCAACCACCTCAACTCTTACTTTTATCTTTTAATTTCAATATAAACATGCAATTATAAAAACCAATGGGAGGACTTTAATTTGTCTGATTAAAATATAAAAAAAAATAATTTAAATTGGTGTGAAATTCACTAAAATCCACCAACATTTGACTTTTTAAATCAATTGTGTTTAAGCGCCATCTGTTGTAAATAATTGGAGCTATTAAAAAGCATTGCCAGTTTACAATGTCTTGTCTTTGACAGTTGTTGTCAACAACAAAACAGAAAACAAAACCGTCATTGAGTAGAAACGAATACACTACATAGACCACTTACCTATTGTACTACTCTAACTACCTTTGAAAATGCAACTCTGCTCTTCAAAAACAAAGATAAACCACTTGCCAAAGAAGAATTGATAAAATTACCAAAAAGAAATGTCAAAATGCATTAAGCATACAAAAGCAAAAATCCACAATTTTTCATCGCCAAACCACTAAAAGCTTGATACCAAAAATCAACCCAACCAAACCAAACCATTATCTTCATCATCGACGAACGAGAACCGAGAACGACGACGACGACTCTAAGAAGAACCAAGAGCCAACATTCTTCTCTTGGCTCCGCATTCAAGTTCATTTCATTTAAAAAGCAAAAATCAAGAAACTCACAACATCAATAAAGTTGAAAATAAATTGTTTAAATATTAAATGTAATTTAACATTCCAAATAAAACTTTAATTTTGATTTCAAATCGCAAGTTTTTGTTGCTATTGTTCATTTTATTCCAAGGAAACAATCGATTTGCACGAGAAATCCAAACCAGGTGAGCAGAAAAATCAATTTTATATTCAAAATTTCGGGAAGGAAGAAGAAGTGGAACTTAAAACAAAGCAAAAATAATAACATTTAAAGTATGAGTAGGTAAAGATCCCAGAAAAGTTTGTGTCATCATCATCGGTTTCGGTAGTTGAGTAATAATTCCACTGCAGCCGCCACCACTGCCGCCGCCGGTTGGAGTAGCAGACAATAATTCTTATTGCATTTTGATACATACAAAAATAGAGAACAAGGCACCACAGAAACATGGCCATCAGTTTTGAGAAGCACCGCGAGAAGATCATCGCCGCATGGAAAGACGTTCTCGATGACAAAAGCACCACCGATTGGTATGTTTTTCTTTTGATACTATCGATAATTGTTATTGTGTCTAGGAGTTGTCGTCTCTATCCCTTTTTTGATCTTTCTTCATTAGGTCACTTTATGGCTATGAGGGCAATTCAAATGACCTCAAAGTCGTAGGCAGCGGAGAGGGTGGCATCGAAGAGCTAACCGAGGAATTGAATAGCGGCAAGATTATGTACGCTTTCGTGCGTATCGAAGATCCCAAGACTGGTCTGAATAAATTTCTTCTAATTAACTGGCAGGTAAGTGAGAAATATGCATGTACCTAGTTTCAAAAAATACACTACAAAAAACAAGAGAGAGAACGTGAGAATTGGCAATGGTATATCTTGGCTGCGGGAATATTCCCAGGCTTCTTTTTAATTTCAATGTCTCGTGCTGTGGGATTTGTGCAAATTGCAAATTTCCAATCACAAAAGAAAAGACTGTAGTCAGCCTTTTATAGGAGAGGAATGTGGTTATTAAATTACATGTGTCGACGTAGTTCGTATTCCTCTTTATCTAATCTGAAAAAGGTTCAATGTTTACTTTTAATCTATGTACACATTCCCACCTGTATTGAAAGTTTATTTTTTTTGTAGAGACAAGATAAATTATTGGAAAGTTGAGTGTTTAACTTTCAAACAAAACAAATGACAAACAACATGTTATGTGATGGATATGGAATTATCCAGAGCACAAAAATGGTATTGAAATCGGTGACGATGATAACTAGAGTGATGACTGATGAGTATGACACACGACAACATTTTTAATCTCTCTTGTTTCCATTCCTTTTGTATGGAAATCAAATTAAAATGAACAGAATTTCAAAGCTGAAAAGTACAAGTACTAAAAGCGAACAAGTTCCTATCCCCATCTGCATTATGACAGAAAAAACAACACGACCTAAAAACGTCTAATCGATATTCAAAACTCCGCCGATACATGACATTGGAATCTCCACCTACCTCATCTTGTTTTGCTTTTAAAAAGGATATGTATCTAAAAATTATTCAGACAGGGTGATGAAGTGGTCTGGTGGACTTTTATAGAATAGCCATGAGAATAGTGACTTCACGCTGGTACATTCTGCAATTTCGCCAAAAGCAGATAAAACGAGAATTGTTTACAATTAGGTTTAAATTTAGTTGTTGTTTGTTATAAGCAAACCAAGTATTAATTTTTTAATGGTGGGTCTCTACTTGAAATTCGTTGGTCTTTTCCAGGATCTGCCTCAGTGCCGATATTTGTGTTGCAGAAAGGTTTAAGACGCTCACACAGTACTTTGGATCGGATTTTCTAAGCAACATTTAGCAGGGATATGCCACGGTATTTTTTGCATAACATTGGGTCGCCTTTTTTGTAGATGGGACATATGGAGCTTATCGACCAGTCAGTGGGTATGCATTCTTCCTCCCACACTTTGGTGATGACCGGGTATGCCATCCGACCCGGATGGATGGCTCTCTCTACCTCTTCTCTCCTGAGGCCTGGGACTTGGTCTTCATTGACTGGTCTTACTTCTCTTTCGTCATTATCTTGCTCAACATTTTGCGCATTCAGCAGCTGTTAGAAGTGCTGCTTGAAAACATCTACAATTCCCTGTGCTTCGGTGACTAGGTTTCCTTCACTGTTTCGAAGAGCTTGTGTAACGGTTCTGAAACCGGAAGCTAATTGCTTCGACCTTTTAAAGAAATGTCGGGTGTTGTTCTTGGCCCGAGATCTTTGCACTAAGAAACTGCGGATGCTCTTTTCTTCCTTCGCAGGTTCTTTTTCTCATTTCTCCTTTTCGTGCGGTACTCTTCCCTTGCTGCTCTTGTTTTTCTTTGCAGCATCTGCACACGTGCATTTTTAGTCTCTCTTTTCAATATCACGCACTCATCATCATACCACGGGTTCTTTTTCGGGGGTGGCTAGTAACCTATGGAAGTCTCGGCTACATTTTTTTTTTTATTATTTCGCGATATTGGTTCCACAAATTGTTGACGCCAAATTGGCCCGCTCAGGCGCTCACTGTAGTCTCTGGCATTCTCCAATGTGCTAAGGCAACCGATGTTGAACTTCTTTCTTTGGGCCGCACGTGTTTTTTTGTCGTTTGATATTCGAGCTTATCTGTTGTTTATTCTTGGAGGCTGTGCTTTCCAACTAATCCGCCAAAGTTGTCTTCCTTTACGATTTTTGCATTGAAGTCTCCGAGTACGATTTTTTACGAATCCGCATCCAAATATATGCAATCTTTGATGACAGCTATAATAAATGTCGCAATTCTTTCTCTTCATTGTCCCTGATCCTATATATCGTATTTCATGGATCGCAGTAATATCTACCTTATACTGCGAGAGGACAGATTCAAGTTTCTGAGTTGCACCTGGAGTGTAGAGCGTTCTTACATTCCAGGTACAAACTCTCAATGCGTAGTCCGTTGTCGTTTTGGGTCTGATTACCATAAGAGGAGGTTCATTATCGGAGGCTGGTATCTTTCTCATAACTTTCAAGTTTTTCACTGTGGAGGGGTTGTTAGCCCCTCGCACTAACCTCCAAATTTGTTGGGCCGTTGATAAGGTGATTTTTTTCCCCGATTTTGCACCCGCGCTTACAAGTTTCGCAAGTTATATCTAAAGATATAACCAGTATCCGGTGGTTACCACGAGGAGGTAATGTAAACACTTGGTGTATAGGAAAAGTTGCATAAGCATAAGCCCCCAGATCCTACAACACCTCACCACTCAAAGCAAATTGAGTGAGGAGAAAAACTGGACATATTTTGTAATTGTAATTGTAATTTACTCGTATTTATTAGTTTAAAAAACACTTAATTCAGTCTTTAAATTAAGTTATTATAAAGAAGATAGGTCATTTTTGATTTAAATACATTCAATATAGATATTATTTTCACATTACTAGGAAGCATATTGAAAAGTTGAAGACCTTTATATAGTAAGTTGTTTTGGGTCTGAGCTCTTCTGTACAGCGGAAGTCGGAAGTCACCAAGATTTCTCAACAAGTATCTACTGTTGGTTATGTACTCCACATTTCTCTGTAAATATACTGGATATATATTATGTTTGATTTTAAAAATCATGATAAGCGTATTGAATTTAAGACGCTGATCAACATTTAGCCAGAGATAGCAACATTTGATTAATTGGCGTCATTGTATTACATTTTAAAATTACTCTCATTGCTTTATTTTGCATAATTTGAAGTTTATTTTGATTTCCAACACTACTCTTATGTATGAAAGGGCCAAGAAGGACTTTTATAATAAATTATGTATAATTAAAAGGGCTATTAAATTGTCTAGGTCGTATTCCAATCACAAGGACTTGCTTCTAGAAAAGCTACGATGAGAATGCCCCAATTCTCATCGTTTCACTTTTCTCTAGACGAAAATTATTTATTGTTTTTGTTTCATTTTCAAACAATCCTTAACGACGCTTTCAAAGCTTATCGATCTGCTAATAACAAATTTACAAAGTGTTAATTTTGAATATCTTTATCTTTATCACGGCCATCCTCGCTCTCGATGCATTTTATAAGTTTTGGTTCTTATACACAAAACCAATCATTTCAAATTTATAAATTAACAATTTATTTTGATTTCGATTTAATATATCAAACAGTTATATTGAATCAACATTAAGGATAATATGTAATTTTAAACATCATTTTAGGACAACAAAAAAAATAATCAACATTTAACAATAAAAAAAAGTAACAATTATAATTTTTCAGCAATTTTAATCAAAAAAATTAAATTAAATTGAGTTCAGGTATAATCATCTCAATGATTCGCATTCCCAGTTTGTTTTTAAATTGTTCCAAAATCTAAAACAAAACCAATTTAGTTACTATGCAATAACAACATTTTATCTTTATTAACAAAATAAAGAAAGCACAATCCAGGTTTAATACAAAAGCTTGAACATATTCACCATTGAGAACAACTACAATTTACATTTACATTAGCTCAGAGGCAATTTTAAGCTTGTCTATTACGTAAACAATGTAATTTAATCAACGATATTAACAACAATAGCTCAGAGGCAATCTTAAGCTTGACTATTGTACCAACAACTTCAAAAGTTACAATAGCTCAGAGGCAATCTTAAGCTTGACTATTGTACCAACAACTTTCAAAAGTTACAATAGCTCAGAGGCAATCTTAAGCTTGTCTATTGCGTTATTTAAACAAAAACTTTCAAATGAAACATAACTCAAACAGACCACAAATTTCTCAAATTGGCATTTAAATAAATTTACCTTGAATCTATTGATCAACCTCATCTTGAACAATAATAGGCCTAAGAGATTCTCGTGATGCGGTTATTACAGTATTTGAATTTCCTCGCTTAAGCTTATACCGGTCAAAAGGTAATATTCCTACCACTTCAAATACTCCTTGGTATTGAACATCTTACTTGGACTGTCGAATCTGATTGCTTTTATAAACAACTTTCGTTCCTTTTTCTAGCCGTGTTGGCTTAGTTTTGTTTCGATTAAATCTAACCTTCATTTTAGTTGCATTTTCTTTAATATTTTTATCGTCTAATTCTCTTATCGAAATTATATCATCATACTCTGGTTCCAAATTTAACTGAGAAAATAAAATCCCAACTTGTGGTGTTCTGTCATTTATTCCTGTTAGTATTTTTAAAGGTGATAATTTTGTTGTCTTATTAATTGTTGTGTTCAACGTCAGTTGTATTCGACTAAGGTAAGTTGTCCATTCTATGTTTGCATCAAAATTAGTTCTTAAAAGATTTGCAACCGTGTCAACATATCGTTCTACTTGACCATTTGCTCTGCTTATTCCTGGAGCAATCATGTGGTGTTCAATTCCATATGATAAACACATTTTCTTAAAGTCATCACTTGTAAAATTTGTTCCTTTGTCAGTGATAATTTTTAGAGGCACTCCAAATAAAGTTATAAAATCTTTAATACATTGTATTGTATGTGATGCTTGCAACGTTTTCAATGGACGTAGAACTATAAATTTGGTAAACGCATCAATGATAATAAGTACATAACGATCAACTCCTTCTGTTTTTGGAGCAAAAGGACCCATACAGTCGATGTGTATAGTATGAAAAGGAATCGGTTGTTTATCAATTGGATGTAACGTTATTTGTTTCTTTCCAGATGGCCTTTTGGCTACCAAACAAATTACACATGATTCTATAAATTTTCTGACATTCCTTGCCATCGACGGCATCCAAAAATGTTCTCTCATTTTGAAAATAGTTTTTTCCCAACCTATATGGCAATTATCTTCATGGTATTTTCTAATAAGAGACAATCGACATTTTTGAGGAACGTATAACTTATTGCCACTTTTATCTTTTCGGTATAAAAGCCCTCTGACTATAGTGTACTTTGAAATAGCTTCAGTATCTTTATCTCTTACTTGATTCATTATATCGATTGTCATAGAATCTGTTTGTTGTTCTACTTGCAACCAGTTATCTGTTAAACTTGAAAGTCTGTAACAGATTTTAGTGGGTGGATTTCTACTTAGATAATCGACATGTTGAACCATTATCCCCTTGCGATAAACTATATCAAATTCAAAATCTTGTAGATAAATCCACCATCGTGCAATTCTTGGCATTAAATCGCGTTTATCTTTTGTAGATTTTATTGCGTTACAGTCAGTTACTAAAGTAAATCGAATACCTAACAAATAAGTTCTAAAATGTTTGATTGCATTAACAGCAGCAAGTGTTTCCAACTCGTAACTGTGATATTTTGTCTCAAAAGGCTTAGTAGCTTTACTAAAATATGCTACAACTCGTAATTTATCTTCAATACGATGAAAAAGCACAGCTCCATAACCAAGAGCACTCGCATCTGTGTGTAATTCTGTTGGTAAATCAGGGTTGAAAATTGTAAGAACAGGTCTTTGCGTTAATTGGTTCACAATATATAACTTAGCTTCTTCACATTCTTGACTCCAATCAAATTTAACATCATTTTTAATAAGTCGTGTAATACAATGAGTTTTTGCACTAAACTCCGGAATAAATTTACGAAAATAGCTTGCAAGACCCATAAACTGTCTGACTTGTCTCACATTTGTTGGAGATGGGGCTAACATTAGTGCATCTATTTTTTTGGAGCTCGGTCTTATACCTTCAACAGATACTTCTCTGCCAAGATATTCAATTTGTAACTGAAGAAATTTGCATTTTTCAATATTCAATGAAAATCCACATTCAGTCAAAGCTTTCAATACAATATCAATTCGCTTTATGCCTTCTTCAACACTTGTTGATGGAATGACTACATCATCCATATAAACCAGTGCAATTTTACTTTGTATTTCATAGTTATAGGCGTTATCAATTGCTCGCTGAAAAACTGCAGGAGCATTAGCTAATCCAAAAGGCATTCTTAAGAATTCAAAATGCCCTTCAGGAGTAACAAATGCCGTTTTTTCAATTGAATCTTCAGCTATAGGAATCTGATAAAATCCCGATGCCATGTCCAAAGACGAAAAATATTTATTCCCAGCTAATTGGTCTAAATGATCATCTATTCTTGGCAATGGATAACGGTCTTTAATTGTTATTTTATTTAATGCACGAAAATCCACACACATCCGATGTTTACCATTCTTTTTTGAAACCAATATAACAGGGCTAGCAAAAGGCGAGTAACTATCTCTTATAATATTATGTTTTTTTAAATCCGAAATGATGTCCGATAATATTTTTTTTTCTGATATTGCCATTTTATATGGACGATAGTTTACCACCGTATCCTTCATCAGGCGAATATTAAGGCAACCTGTTCTAACTTTTTTGTCCGGAAAGCCCTCTATCATATAACGAGAATATTTACTTAACATTTTGTTCAAACTTTCACTTTCAATAACTGATAATTTAGCCAAAGTGGATGAATCTACTTTTGAGAGGCAATTCACGATATGTTTTTTTCTTAAAGCTGACCCTTTAGAATCTGCTACTATTTCTAAAGAACTATCCTTGAGTACTTCTCTTCCAATAATTAAGTCAACATCTAAATATTCTTTTCCAACAACGTAAAAGGTCACCTCAAAATGAATGTCCTTGAACTCTACAAGCAATGTCAACTTTTTTGAAAGATTAATAGAATTTTGACTTATTCCTTGGATGGATTGGCTACATGGTTCCATACATTTTTCATATTTAAAAGCGATTCTCTCATTTATGAGAGAACAATCTGAACCAGTATCAAAAAGACAACCATAATGTTCATTATTTATTACAACATCCGAATAATTTGATTGACATACTTTGTTACACGCATTAACTTTTATTTTATCCAAACGTTGCTTAGCCCAACATGAATTCTCAACATGACCAGATTTCTTACAAAAATTGCAAAGGTTTTCATTTTTATTTGTAACTTCTTTCAATTTAGTATTTGTTGTTATAATATTCGGACAATAAGTCCGAATGTGGCCTAGTTTACCGCAAGCAAAACAATTTTTTTCAATTTTGATACGTTTACTTGTAGATGCGTAAGAATACGCAGATCGTTTGAGTGACTCGTGTGAAAATTGATTTTTAGGTTTTTGAAAACTAGACGTATTTAAAGTTTCAATACGCCTTGAAGAATTACTTATTGAGGATAAATGATCAATAAGGCTCTGAACATTGTTTGGCATAACAAAAGTTAACGAATTTCTTAAACTTAAATCAGTTATACAACCAATAACAATTCGAACTATCATATCTTCAGGAATTTCAAATGGTAACTGATGAATTAGAGCAATTTTTTCCATGACAAAATCGTTGTATGAGGTGGCTTCACAACTTTCAAAATTCGTCACCTTCTTCAAAACTGCGACAACATTAAATATATAAGAAAAAAAAATAAAAAATTACTTATCTTTTCTATCTTGAAAAAAATGTTTTTTTTTTTTTCATTTTTAAACTCCAAATACCTGGACTTTTCTTCCAATTATTTCTTTAGAAATATCTCGAAATTTTTCCTCAGCAACAATTCTGTCTTGAATTTTCTTTAGGATCCCAATAATCAAAATCCTTCTTCTGGCTTAGGATGTATCCCACTTCTGATGAAAGGGCAAAGAAGGACTTTTATAATAAATTATGTATAATTAAAAGGGCTATTAAAATGTCTAGGTCGTATTCCAATCACAAGGACTTGCTTCTATAAAAGCTACGATGAGAATGCCCCAATTCTTATCGTTTCACAATTTTTCTCTAGACGAAAATTATTTATTGTTTTTGTTTCATTTTCAAACAATCCTTAACGACGCTTTCAAAGCTTTTCGATCTGCTAATAACAAATTTACAAAGTGTTAATTTTGAATATCTTTATCTATCATGTATATATTATCGATGAACAGAATTGAAATGAGGAAATACAAAGTATTGTAAACTGTCAAAGCACAATTTTGAGAAATATTTTTTCTTATTCTGGTCAAGAAATCTATTTTTTTTGAAATTTTGTTACAAAGTTTATTTAAATGAAAATCAAATTTAAGTTTACTGTCAATGAACACTTTTTAATATTTGACTGTGCTTACTCTTTCAATTGTTTCACCATTTAAGGAAAGGCTTACATTTGACTCTAAGCTATTTATACACATGCACTTGGCTTTGTTGATATTTTTTTAAATTTGTTCTTGCACAACCAATTGTTCGCACTATTCATATCAAGCTGCATATTCTCCTCACAGAACTCTAAGTTGCGACCGCATATATAAATAAGTAGTATTGGCAGCTGGCCAATCAGATGCTAGAACCTGCCCAATGACTTCAACTTCAAAGCTTTCGGCTTACTTTTTCATAGTAGTTCATACTTAGAATCTCGAATCTATAGAGTTCTTTTTTCTTGCGCTCTTCAAAATCTATTAATGACACATCTGGAGTTCCTCAAGAGTGTCACCTTGGACCTTTAATCGTTTTCCTTACTTTACATGATATCAGTATTTTTTTAAGAGATTCTTCAGTGGTTGCGGGTAATAATATCTCGCTCCACATTTTAAAATTAACTTAGTCAATTTTATTCTCCGTGTAACCGTAATTTTCTATAAATAAATACGTATGTATAAACCAATGAAAAAATATTATATGTTCACGAAAGAAGACATCAACCTATCTACAAAGTTAAATACAATTTTGACCTTGAAGAATTTGATAATGCTAATGTAAATTATTTGCCTTACATCACTTTCTTAAGACCTACTCTTGGATATGCTTGCCAAGTGTTGTCGCCATATTATGAATATCATCCCATGTGATGCTAGACATAATTTTCCGATTACCAGAATCGTCTTAATTTAATTGCTTTAAAATTGCCCGGCCCAACGTTGCCAAATAGATGATATTCTGTTCGCCTACCAATTACGGCCACTGCACATATTTCTAGAATCCAAAAGCTTTATAAATGAGGCCTTACAGTCATTTACTTTTAATACGCTTAAAACAGCCTTTTGCCATTCCCTGTAGGTTAGGTTAGGTTAACGTGGCTGCGGATTAGAATCCACACACTTAGGCCAAGAGAAAGGCCCATTGTGATACCACATGAATCTAGAGAATTACTTCTTACTAGTCGAACCATTTTGAGCTTTTTATAAAGCGAAGAAGATATTTGATATCCTTTTTAGCTAGTTCACTGGGATTATCAAAAGAGAAGTCCCCCAGATGAAGTTTGCGTCTGAGTGAAAGAGCAGGGCAAGTGCAGAGGAGGTGAGAGATTGTTTCCTCTTCTTCTTCGTCCAAACAGCTCCTACAGAAGTCATGCCTATAAAACAGTGTCCCGTTAGAACACCTATTAGGGAGCTAATATGAAGTCTGCTTTTAGATAACAAGTCTTTAAAGCGCTTTAGGTCCAGTGAAGGCCATATGAGTTTTGTAGCTGCGCATGTTGGTAAGTTGTGCCACCTAGAATTTGCTATCGCAAAAGCTGTTTCTTTTAGCATAAGTTTACATGTAGCTATCGGTATACTTATCTTCTCCCTTTCAAGTGAAATAAGCATGACGGTTCCATTTTTAGCGAGTTTATCGGTTCTACAATTACCTGTGATGTCTCTGTGGCCCGGCACCCAACAGAGGTGAATGTTAAATTGCTGCGCCATCTCCACAAGAGACGATCGACAATCGAGGGCCTTTAAAGATTTGGTTGAGACACCGTCAAGGGATTTGATAGCAGCTTGACTGTCAGAGAAGATGCGGATATCAGAAGTTGATATCCCGTTTTCTCTTAGCCAGGAGAGAACCTCTTTGATCGCTAAAATTTCCGCTTGGAACACGCTACAATGATTAGGGAGGCGGAATGAGATGCTTAGATTAAGCTTTTCTGAGTACACACCACTACTAACTCCTCCTGGGTCCACCTTTATAAAAATGAATACTTTTGTTATCCAGGAGTTTTTTGTCTTCCCATTCGTCTCTGGATGGAATGGATACCTGGATTTTTTTTCCAAGTAGGAGTTTAGGAATAGTGTAGTCTATGTACTCAAAATGATGGAGTGCCCCACATTGTTGTTGGTCCATTGAGATGAGGAGTCAAGTCTTATCGCTGTACTCGCTGCCACTTGTTTACTGAAGATGTCGAGGGGTGTCAGATGGAGGAGAGTGTCTAACGCTGCTGAGGGTGTGGTTCTCAATGCCCCGCTTATGCAGTGACATGCAGTACGTTGGACTCTGCTGAGTTTGTCGCAGTATGTGACTTTCTCCAGTGCAGTCCACCATACTGAAACCCCGTACATAAGTATTGGTCGGATGACCGATGTGTATAGCCAGAAGGTTATGCGAGGTTGAAAACCCCATTTGCTTCCTATAGCTTTTTTGCAAAGGAAAAGAGTTGCTGTAGCTTTTTTAACTCCTGTATATTGGATTTCCAACTTAATTTTTTGTCCAATATCAGACCAAGGTATTAGGCTTCATTGGTAAAAATTAGTGGTATACCTTTTAATGAAGGAGGTACAATTACTGGGATCTTGTATTTCCGTGTGAAAAGGACGAGGTCTGTTTTTTGAGGATTAATACTAAGTCCGCAGTGATCCGCTCATCTAGTGAGCATATTGAGTGCGTTTTGGAGGAGGTCTCTCAGTGTAGTAGGATGTTCCCTGTGACGGCGATAGCAACATCATCGGCATACGAAACCACTCTGTAGCCTTCCCTCTCAAGGGAGAGAGGACAGAACATCGCCGTGCGAAGCGCCTCTACTGACAGACCTTTTTGTGTAAAAATCTCCCAAACTAGAGCTGATGATCCTGCTTTTTAGCATTAGATTAATCAACTTACAGATTGAGTATTCGACGTTTAAGGTCGTCATAGCAGAAGTGATAGCAGATGTGTCAACGTTGTTGAAAGCGCCCTCAATATCCAAGAAGGCCACCATAATGTATTCCTTTTTCTCTAGGGAGTATTCGATAGATCTTACCAGAGTGTGCAAGGCTGTTTCTACCGATTTCCCTTTGCAGTAAGCATGCTGAAACATTGATAGTCTCTTCTTAATTTTGTTGCGTATATGGATATCGATCAATCGTTCCAGAGTTTTGGGAATGAAAGATGATAAGCTAATAGGTATTAGGTCCTTAGGGTTGACATGCGAGCATTTGCCCGCCTTGGGAATGAAAACTACCTTTACATCCCTCCATCGCTGAGGTATATAGACCAGATTTATACAACTTTTGAAGATCATCTCAATGATGGGCTAAGTTATATCAATGGTATATTGTAGCTCAGCAGGTACGATTTGATCTGGACCTGGAGATTTGTAAGGTTTGAAACTATTCAGAGCCCATGTTAATTTTTCTTTTGTAACCAGATCTTGAGGAAAAATTAATTAAGTTAATACCCGACCCAGGACTGTTTGTTGAATTAACGGATTGGGAGCTATCCGGGAAGTGGGTGTCTAATAGCAGGTTTACCGTTTCTTCGCAAGAGTTAGTCCATGTACCATCTGAGTTTTTAAGACATTGTTGGATTTGTGGAGAGAATCTACCTTATCCTTGATGCCTCCGAGGATTCTTTTATGGAGTTACAGAAGGATCTCCATGAGGATCTTTCGGCTGTTCTCAATTCTAGTTTATACTTTTTGAGGGATTCTTTATAGTAGTCCCAATCTTGGGGATGTCTAGTCTTCTTTGCTCGATTGAAAAGCCTTCTACAACCTTTCCTGAGTATATCTAGTTCAGCACCCCACCAATATGGTTTCTTCTTTCCCCGCACTGTAGTGAGGGGGCAGGCAATTTCCATGGCTTTATTGAGGGCTGCTGTAAGCTCATCAACCTTTTGATCGAGTTCAAGAGCGCACAAGGGCCGATCCGGTAGTTCTGGTTTAATCAGATTTTTCAGAGTCGCCCTATATTTTGGCCAATCAGTTTTCCTATAATTCCGGAATTGGATCGGTTTTGGGGTCCCTTCTATAAGTGTGAATTGGATGTATCTATGATCGGAGAACGAGTTCTCCTTTGATACTCTCCAATTCAATATTTTATTTGAGAGATTTAACGACACAATAGTCAAATCTAAAACTTCTTGTCGATTTGTGACGAAGGTTGGTTCACTACCTACATTACTACCAGATTACTTGTTAGAATATAATCAAAAAGAGACTCACCTCTGTTATTTATATCGGTAGCCATTCCCTGTAACAATAATTTATTCTTCTCTTTTCGCTTTCTCCGGTTTTTGCTGTTAATAACTTTTGTTCTATAAAAGAAGTTTAAGGTGAGCCCACATTTCCTTAATGTTTAAAAATAAAAAGAAAAAAATAGCTCGTAAGTTTAAAATTAGGTTAAAGCTTACACTTAACTAAAAAAATAATTCGAATACTTATGTTATTTTATCAAAATATAAAAAAATCCATTTCTTTCTAGGGTGAAGGTGCTCCGGTGAACCGCAAAGGTACCTGTGCCAATCACATTCATGATGTAGCGAAAATTCTCGGTGGAGCTCATTTAACTATAAACGCACGCAATGAAGATGACATGGACGAGGAGCGTATTGTTAAAAAACTCGGGAATGTTAGTTCAGCATATAGTTTCAAAGAACCTCGAGCAATTGTTGAAGAGCAAAAAGCCCCCGTTGGAACTAATTATACCAGAGTTATTCCAACGAAGGAATTAAATGCAACTGTTATGCAAGATTTCTGGAAAAAGGAGGAGGAAGAAGAAAAACGTCGTTTGGAAGCTGAAAAGGAACAAAAACGAATTGAATTGCTGAAGTTGGAGAAAGCAAGTTTTTGGTTTAAGTTTTGTTCTAAAGTTTTACTAATTTTTGTTTTGTGTATTTCTTTTATTTAAATAATAGGAACAACGTGCGAGAGAGGAGAAAGAGCATTTGGAAAGAGAGAAACAGGTTGTTAATAAATCTAAACTACAATCAGCCCATGTGCCCATTAAGACGTAAGGAAAAAGAAGCATTTTGAAGAACCCTTTTTAACATTTTCTCATCTTTTAAAAGATCCCCTCAACCTTTGAGTCCCGAAAAGACACTCAATAGTTCAGAACAAGGAATGACTGAAGCTGAACGAATGCGTCAGTTGCGCAACCAAGAAGCCCGTGAATTAATTGGATCTAGAGTTGGTGCAGCTAAAGCGATCTTCACAAGAAACACCAGCGAAGGGCAATTGCAATCTAAGTAAGTAAGATGATTGAATTCCCATGTCAAAAATACACTCTTTTCGACTTTTATAGATTAAGTTCTGCCCCACCTGCTAAGCCCGCTCGAGCATCAATCGCACAAAGAATAAACGCTTTAAATAACCAACAACCTGCAGCTCCACCACAAGAACCAGCGCCAGTTGAAGCACCAGTAGCAACACCAACAATGCCAGCTGCAGCAACAGCAATACCAGCAGTTTGTGTTCCTGTTGATATTGTCAAAGAAATTGCTCCCTCTCCTGCTCCTCAGCCAGTAATCGAAGTCATACAAGAAGAAGCACCAGTGAAACCAGAAATGACAGCAATAGCGAATGAAGAAGTTCACCAAAGTGCCGCCACAGATGATTACATGGATCAGGAGGAACAATATTCAACTATCAAGAGATCACCACATAGCAAATCGAATTCATTGCAATCACCCGATGAGGTGACAGTAGTCCAACAGGTGTCGGAACCTGTGCAACAACAGCAGCAAAAGCAATCTTCCTCGAATGGATCCCATCGACAAATGAATGAGAGTAAGGGAACGTTTTTGGGTTTGTTTTTGAAAGAAAGTGATAAATTGTTTTAATGGTGATTTTAGTTGCTGATATTGTCAATGAGGATGACCTTATCTGTCAGGATGTCTTGAGTGATAATGGATTGAAAGCCAGAGCTCTCTATGACTATCAAGCTGGTAAGATTTTAAATATATTCTTCTTGTTGCTTGAATCCTTTCATCAGAAAATGTATCCTTTTAGCTGATGAATCTGAGATAACCTTTGATCCTGGTGATATCATCACCCACATCGATCAGATCGATGAGGGATGGTGGCAAGGACTCGGCCCTGACGGAACATATGGTCTATTTCCGGCCAATTATGTTGAACTGATTAATTAAACTAATCAAGCAATTATCGTCGTCTTTTTCTTCTTCTACACATAAACACACAAACTCTTAGCACACAGACAAAAATCACGCCCTCAAAAAACAACATTTAGAATTCATTGTTCTTCTCATAGAATTTTATACCTTTTAAAAAACTAGATAACTAGAATAATCAATTAAAAATCAGTCCTTTTGATACCATTTAGATAAAATTTCGAAACAAAACAAAAAAAAAAACACAAATCACAAACGCTGATTGTAAGATTTAACACATTCATCTTTAGGAACCTTTTCACACCAAAACAACAACAATTATAGAAAAAACAATTGACACGTTTAAGGAAGGGATTGAAAGATCCAGGTTGAAAAATACATAAAACAATCATTGTTAAATTTGAATTTCAACCGAATCTCTCACCCAAAATAACACTGGCAATAATTTAAACAAATAACAAAAAATAAATTTTGCCAAAAAAAGCGAATAAAGTTTTAACAAGATATATTTCAATAAGTATTTTTATGCATGAAAGAGTTATTAATAAAAATTAAAATAAAAAACCAAAACAAAATATAATTAAGAACAAAGTTCTTAAAGAAACCAATGTGTAACGTATTATTAGTTTCCATTTTCGTCCATTTTTTATAAATATTATAATATTTTTGTTTAATTTTTCCAAATATATTTTAACATATGTATTTTTTTTTATTTTCTAAAAATAATAGTAAACCATTTTTAACCATTTTATATATCTACATACATTATCTCTAGAATGTAAAACCCTAGTGCCAAGCATTTATTATACACTTAAATTCATACATTAAAAACATATAAATATATTATTAAAGAAAAATAATAACATTCACCAATTTTTCTCATTTTAAAGGCAGCAACATTAATTTTCCATTTAACAAAAACATAAACTATTTTTGTTCTTTTTAATTTGGCACTAAAGACGCCAAAAAAGTATTTTATTATACTTTTGTTTTGTTAATTTAGTTTTAATCTTTATTAACTTTTTTTTTTTATTTTAAATTTATATTAAAATGTCTTCGAGGAAAATTCCAATTTTAAATAATAAATAAAACAAAATAATAAAATGACAAACAAAAAAACATTTTTTGTTGAATGTATTTGTTGATGTATAACTGTAATTTTAAACAATTTTAAAGACAAATAAAAAAAAGCAACTGAATGGGAGATCAGAGTAAATGTTTGAAAATACATTTAAATTTAATTGTTTCTTATTTTCTAAGAGGAATTCAAATCATGGATTATTTTTTTGAAGTCATTGTTAAATTGCAGATTTTCGACGTCTTTTTACGGATCCAACAGCGACACTTCCTAAAAAGTTTAAGTTTTAATTCTTTCATTTTAAGTTGTCCATTATTTGGAAGAAAGCAATCAGTATTGTTTGGCGAATACCTTTAATTAAAAAAGGAGACCCCTTTAACTCCACAAATCTTCTCTGCGGCAATATCTGAACGACTAAAGTCCCTCGTCATTTCGTCAACAACCTGATAGGCCCTTATCAATGTAACTTTAAACCACGAGAGTTCACAGTCGATCAAACATTCAAATTATGACAGATCCTGGAAAGACACCAAGAACATAAAATCGATACACACACCCTGTTAGGCCCACTCCTTACGATATAAATAATCGATCTCAAAGGAAATCGATTAAGCTGATCCGGTCAAGCGTTACTGTAGGTAACGTTTTTTGTAATATTACATTGTAATTAACTATTTAAGGGGAACGGTAGGAGCACATCAGACATGGGCACCACCATGCTTTTTTTTCATAGATGCCATTTGTAAAAAAAAAAATATTATAAAAAATAAACAAACAAAATAAACGGCGCAACAGTCTGTTGAGAACTAGGTCCTAATGACTTACAACTCTCAACCATTTTTGCGTGCGAGTAATGTTAGGGATAGAGGGGACCTACAGTTTTAAGCCGAATCCGAAAAGCTAATTTCAGAAAGCACTTTTCATGACAAGAAAGATTTGTCAGTTCCTCGCAAGAGGCAATACCAGTGAAAAAACTTTAGATGGCACAGCCAGGGATTTAACCCAAGACCTCTGGCATGACAGTCCAACGCACTTTTTTTAAATTTTTTTTCTAATCTCTAATTTAAACAATAAAACTTAATTCTAATGCCTTGGATCTATTTCATTGTAATTTCATTCCATTTTATTTATTTTTTTTTACTAGAAAATTAAAAACAATCTAAATTCAATTTATTTTTTTTATTTTTACTTAAAAACCAGTTAAAAAAGGTCCTTAATATAAAACTTAAAATAAACTTAAACTACCTATTCTATTTATAAACAACTTAAAACTAGAACAACCACAGCAGCAAATCTAACTATCCAACTTTTTTTTGTTTTTCCTTATTCCAAGTCTTTTTTTAAATTAAAATAATTTGTTTGTTTATTTTTTTTTTATTATTATTTTTTGTAATTATTTTTTTTTCTGGTGTCACCATGCCTATTCTACTTAAAACTAAACCTAAAAACTATAAAACAAGTATGCAAGCCTGCCAAGGATTAAAACCCCATCCTGACTACCCATTATGAAGTGCCGATTGAAGCCACCAAAACTGATTCCCTTGCTTCACCCTATCAGTTCGGTTTCGTTTGGACACAGCCCTACTTAACCGAAGGAGCTCTGCTCCGTCTTGTGCCATGACGTCTCGATTGTACAGGAGTCTCCTATACACGGTTCGTCGTCTGACGTGGTAGATTAGCATACTTGTCGTTCGGATAGAACGCCCTGAAAATCAAATTGTTGGTAGAAGACATAGCTCTTGCAATGTGACCACGAACAAGTTTATCACGAAATTTTCAATTCTGTTGATTCGATCCCCGTTGTATAGGACCTAAGCCGGTACAGCGTCGTAAACACTGCCACTCGAACACCCGAAACTTCTCCATCTGGGAAGGGGCAACGTTAAACCACCAAGTCCAACGCACTAACCATCACTAACATACCCCTTATTATAATGAATTTATTATTTACGAACGAAGACGTAAACGTTAATGCTAGCATAAAAATTGCCTGGTTTGAGATTTTAAGGGGAAGGAAATGAAGAAATGGAATACGTGGCAGCAGGACCACTTTTCCTTTAAACTTTCCAGATAAAATTGTTGCTTCAAGAATAATTCCGGTGATCTTTTTTTTTTGATCAATTGTGTACCAGTGCATTTAAATTACTCAGAAGAAAAATAGGTGAACCAATCTTTAATCGAAGATAATGTGGTGGCATTCCAGGTATTTCTAAAGAATTTAAAAATTATATTAAAAACTTAACGCTATCATTTTATTCAGTATCATTAACAACAGTATCGATTGATTTGAAAGACATCAGATCGCCTGTTAACAACTGTTGTATTTGAAAGTTAACTTCCTCAACATCAATATTTTTGGCTGCCAAAATAGCCTGATAGCTGACCCAGTTATGATTCAAGTAATTACTTGGTATATCCGGAAAAACACCCTGAACCAATTAATATTTTTCTTAAATTGTCTGGTGTTTTAATGCGTATTTGGTTGCAATTTATTCTATTTACCCATTCAACAAGGCATAATTGGAAAAGTCCGGCGGAAATCACCAGATAAAAGTAAGAGAACACCACCGAAAAGCTTATCATTGCCGTTTCAATTCTGCATAGCTCTTTTAATGCTTCCAGTTAAGATTTGTGAGCTATCCCAAATTATAATTTAACTCCGAAAACTCCGCAACACTGCAGCTACTCTTCTATTCTTGTATAAGTTGCATATTATTAAACTAACTATTAACTATTAAATTTTAACTTATGTGAAACGTTGGGAAATTTGACATAGGGCCATCTTTTAAAAACTTACTTAATCCAGTCAACAGATATCGCTATCTGGTAAAATCGTTTGGAGCTAACAGATTATTGTGACCTTCAAATAATAAATAACTTGATCATATTTTTCAAGTTGGACCAAACTGCAAACTATGTACAAATTTGGTTTAAATCGGTTAGGTAGTTTAGGAGTCCATCCGTTCGAAGGTCGTTACACGTAATTTATGTATATTATTGATAATATAGATTAAAAAAATATAATTTGAGGAAATAAACGTTTTTTTTCTATCAATGCACATATGTACATACTTATATTACTTATATGCAAACTTGAATTATTATTTGGATTTTTGAAAGAGTTTCATATATAGCTGCTCATGCAACAGCATAGAACTGTATAAAGCTATATCCAATTTCGGCGTCCCTGCCAAATTCGTCCATTTGTGCAAGATGACTATAGAGAACTCTTGCTGGATCAAAACATTTGATATTAAATAAGCTCTTAGGCAAAGGTTATGCGCTTTCATGTGATTCCATTAACATCGTTCTTGAAAGAATATTGCAGAGCTCCAACTAGAGTCAACACTGGAGTCACTATCTTAATGGAAAAACTCTGCGTGATAGAAATAGGGCTTTTGTGAGTATTGTAACAGAGGCAGCAAAAATGGGTTTAGATGTCACTAAGAAAGGACATACAACACCTGAGATTTATTGGTCTAAACGTCACCATCGACAGATGTAACTTTGTGGTAGTTAAGGACTATGTCTACCTGTGCTCCGCTATAATTCCAGTGATAGAAAATAACACCAGCGTTGAGATCAAATGAAACATTACTCTTGCTAACAACAGTTTTCTGGGCTAAGAATGCTATTGAGTAGCAAAGCCCTCTTTTATGTATCGCTATATAAAAGCCTTATCATGCTTTTCCTGTAGTACAGTGCAGACGCTCGTACTATGACTAATAGGGTTTTCCATGGGTAAAATATATCAATTTATTTTTGATTTTGATCTGTCAAAACACACATTCACCCTGTTTTTGTATCCCAGGGGTCAAAATAAATTGATTTATTTTTGATTTAAGATCAAATCAAATCAAACCAGATTTTATTTTTATTTTTGTACTAATACTA
This sequence comes from Eupeodes corollae, assembly GCF_945859685.1. Taxonomy (NCBI): domain Eukaryota; kingdom Metazoa; phylum Arthropoda; class Insecta; order Diptera; family Syrphidae; genus Eupeodes; species Eupeodes corollae. The sequence continues at coordinate 284,958,630 of NC_079147.1, forward strand.
ATAAAATTATATAAACATTTTTAGATGGAAATTCGACAGCTTTACACTCTAATCAAAACGAAGTAACACTATTCAATTCAAATATTCGTTTATTGAAAGTAATCATTATAAAGGGGTATGCTCATTTTAGGCCCGGAGTGTACGGCAATGAATTTGGTATCAAATTAAAGGTTGTTCTAAGCTGGATATATCTGCAAAAATATTTTGTCGATAACTCATGGGAGATCCGAGATATTTGAGATTGAAGTTTGAAATGTCCAACCATTAAAAATCAGCACATTTTCGACATAAATGCTAATATCTTTGGATAGAGAAAAGTTAGAAAAATCAAAAAGGTATTAAAACAAAGGTGTCAAAAATATCTTTTAAATGAAACTAAAATACATGATTTATATATTTTGAGTTATTTTTAATCAAACCTTTGAATAACAGCACTTTTTAGTCAAACTTTAGTACAATAATATCTTTTAAAATTCAATGATGATATTAATTTTGTTTGGCACCAATAAAAGGCTTAGTTCACAACCTTTATTTTCATATATAATTTTTTAGGGTTTCTTCAACAATTTATTCATTTTGATAATAATAATTCAAAAATATGCTCCCAAAATACAAAAAAAAATCTTATACCTAACACTATAATGTTAGAAGAGTAGCATGTGAGCGGTATAAGCTTAACATACAGGAAAGAGTTAACCACTCACGCTATTAAATATCTGTCAATAAGTTTTTTTCCGTTATATTTTTTGGTTTGATGCAGTTGATATTTGGTTTTTTGATGTGATTTCTTCTTAATATATGTTTTTTGACAAAATTGGATTACGATTCAACTTTTAATGAAAATCCAAGTAACGTAAATAGTTTCCAAGTGCAAAGAAACAAACCTAGCTCAGGTGTGGGACATCGAAGACAGGTATGCGTTAATTGCCAAAGGTCAATTCCACGTTTTAGATCGCATATGCTTTCATCAAATAATGAGAGACAAGTTGGAATAAGGAACATCGTAATTGAATGGGTAGCTCCTCTTCAGGTAAAATTAATAACAAATAATAACAACAGATTTTATGAATTTTTTTAAAAAGTTTAAAAAAAAAGTAAAAAAGGCCTCTGTCTCTGAGCAGCATTAGTCTGTTGTCCCTAAACATGGCAAATCTGCAAATCTGCTCGAAGACCACACAGTGTCTAATTATCAAATTGACTCTGGGTTTTATTTTAAATCCATTTGACAGTTCTTCACCATTCCAAAACTTTTTGATTGTGGCTTCGTAGACATTTTAAATAACTCTCCCAATCTTCCACAAAGCCATAAATTTAGTATATTAACCCAAATACAAATCTGAAGTGCTCGAAAAACGTGTATAACTTCTTTCCGTAATGAATAAATGATTCCGTCAATCTTTGAGTAACTTTGTCTAAATCCTGTCTGAAACTCCTTCAAGGGCTTGTTGTCCTATCGATTTATTAAACTTTTTTTTTCAAAATTATCGTATTTCTCTGTATTTGGATAACTCAACTTAACTCATTTTATTATGAATTGGGAAAATTATTTGATCTTCAAATTCATGCGGTATCAATGTGCAATGATTAAGCCAACTCTTTTTTCATTTCATTTTGTTATTGAAAACTCAGACCGATGTTCACCTTTTTATCCTCTTTGATTCTTCATTTTTTAAGTTTTAAGCTTTGAAAAAATTAAGGGTAGTTATAACGTTACTAAAAACCCTAATAATTGTTCACAATGATGTTTTAAAACAGATGTTTTTTTTTATTTGTTTACATCATTTATTTGGATTTCTAACAATATTTTTGTAAAACTAAATTTCCAAAGCTGAACCATTTTCCTTTGACAAACTCTTTCATCCCGAATTAAGTTTTAAAAAAGAACACCTCTTCTTCTTCTTGTACTGGTGGCCCAAAGAACTTTTCATATTCTTGGCGTTTCTTTTCTTCGCGCGCTTCACGTTCGATTTTTCGTTTATCTTTAAATCTTTGATGGATTCTTTTCATTTCCAGGACTTCTTTCATTTCTTCTTTGGCTTCTTCCTACAAAAAATAAATTAGTCCCCCAATCTTTAAAATCCTTAAGAACTTACATTCATATTTAGCCTCAAAACCAATGCTCTCCTCCCATCTGACATCGGTTGGCTGTAATTCATAAAATTCTTTAACCTCTCAGCTGGTGCCACGCCTCTTTCAACAACCAAAACAATTCTCGCCCATTGACGTTGCCATTCATTTCGAGTTTCAGCTATTTTCTGATAAGTATTACCCATCATAGCAATCAACATGTTAACCAACAACACTCCAACAATGACCATAAAAAGGACGAATAAAATCTTAGCTTCCACTTCGTGTTCCGTCGACGACATTGCTCCATAATAATCGCCAAAATTTGTCAATGACATTAAGAACATAGCAACAATGGATTCCATTGGTGATGGCATCGGATTCGATTGAGTGTCATCGATGTCGTCAGGAGTGGCAGGATTATCGAATGTCAAAAAAATTATGTAGTAGGCCTGGGAGAAACCCATCACGAAGACAAGATATATCGATACGAATCGTATAAGATCTCCCATCACCATGCGATAGATCATCACAACGAAAGGACCAACTGTTTTAAAACCACTTTGCATAAAAAAAAATGGTTACAATTTGTTGAAAACTTTAAATTGATGAATAGTTTTGACCTACCGGCAGAAAAATAGAAAGTAGGGGGCAGTAGTGAGCATTATAACAACAGCAACATGATCATCAACCTCAGTCATACACATTAATCGCAACCAAGGAATTGACATCATTAAACAACAAGAGAAAAGAAACATAACACGAGAAGGCGCTGTCATCTGTTAATAGTAAATGTTCAGATGTTTAGACAAAATTTATATTTTTGAAGTCGTTAAAAAGATAGTTAAAACTAAAACAAAAAAAATCTGTCAATAGGAAAGCAATAAATAAAGTTTTACTTTTGTTGGGCGCCATTTTGTATCTTAATTTTATTTAAATTTTCCTTTTTGAAAGTCCATTACGGTTGATTTTACAAAAAAAAAGACCGTTTGTCTTAATTTCTAATATTCGTAATGGGATGCTGCTTTCTCAGTGGGGCAACGTGTTGGTTTAACTGTCGAAAATACCGCTCCTTGATACATGTTCTTAATTTGTTGGGCGCCACTTTTTATTCAAATTGAGTTTTTCTCTCCCGTTTAAGGAACCGATTTCGCTTAGTTTGCAGAATACTTTTATCTATTATTTATTTGTGTCGTTTAGATTTACTAACAAATGTTGAATCTTTACATTGGGCGTCACTTCCTCAAGTATGGTTTAAAAATCACATGGAAAAATGCTCTTAATTGAACTTATACAAATTTACTATTTGGAATCAACGGTTTTTTATGGATTGAAAAGTGCAAAGATAAGATTAGGATTAAGCTTCTTTGCGATAAATCAAAATGTTGGGCGCCATTTTTTAATGTTTCTAAGTCTAAAAACCGAATCTTGCAAAAAAACATTATGTTAAATTATTCGCCTATTTCGTTATTTCGGGACTTACCAAATTTTCAATGAACATCTTGTATCCCAAAAATCTTGATTCCCTCAAAGCTGCTACTATGTAAAGTATTGATCCAAAAAATATAACAATTTCAGCAACAACACGAATCTAAAAAAAGAAAAATCTAACGATATCATCAAGGTAAAGAGCTTTTTAGTGTATTTAAGTAACCTAACCTTTGCTTTAGTTGATTCTAAATGCATTAAAGGACATTCTTCGTACGCTGTCCACCACGAAGGCCCAGTGTCTTCTTCTTCGAACTCAAAATATTCCGTAAGATTTAACCAATCTGTATGAGGAGAAGATATAGTAGTTCTAAAATTAATAAACATATTGAAAACAGCGGATTTTTACCATAATCCCGAAATGATTGAGTTTTCCTTTCTTCATATTTATCCTTTAACTTTAAGTTCCTTTTCAAGGCAGTTTTATTCATCAAACTAAAGCTACCGGCAACGCCACCAGTTGAATTACTTTGCATTTTTTCGTCATCGTCATCATCGTCGTCATCCATTGGTGGTCCTGGTCGGAGTGTATAGCTTACCAAGGAGAACATAAAATACAAAGAAAACAAATGAAATTGTTTGTAGAAACGAGATTTGACAAAAGTATTCCATTTGGTCTTGAGAAGATCAATCAAAACACCATCCAAAAGCTCCAAATGCTCATATTTATCCTAAAAGAACAAAATTATAGTCAAATTAATTTCAAAACCTTTCAGAAACTCACTCCAAAAACGACCAAATTCAAGGCCGAGTCCTTGTTAATATTTCCAGTCTCCCGATCGATGGTATCAATTTTCGACAAAGGATAAGCTGCACAAGTAATACTTCCCAGTTGCCAATAGATTTCCCTCTCGATGTTCATTATGTGGAAGAACATCTCAACTCGACCTAACTTGGCAGCCAAGGTTAATGGTGTCATATTTTGAACGTTCCTTATGTGCAGACTTGATCCAACCTCATAGCCAACGTCGAACATTTGTGTTTTTTCGTATACAACCAACATGTGAAGCACTGTATTGCCATTGGTGTCTTGAAGATCTGGATCGGCACCTCGAGCCAAAACAAGTCGGAAACAGTCCTCCTGATTTAAACAAGCTGCAAAACTTAGCGGATATTCTCCCCAATAAACATAACCTTCGTAGTTGCTGAACGGAGCCACTCCGACGTATTCATGATCTGGAGAGTCATAGCGGGACGGTTTTTGGTCCTCGGCGCTCATGAAACTTCCACAGCACCTCTCTTGAACATCTGCTCCAGCATCTAAAATAAACTTAACCATGGCAGGGTCCTCGTTGACAATGGCAATATGTAGTACAGATTCTCCATAATATTCATCGGAAACATAAATATCCAAAATCAACTTGGGGTAAAATCGAAGAAGCCTCTTCGCCAAATCAGCGTGCAAAGATGTGGCGTTCAAAAGACACAAATGAAGAATAGTCTCTCCAACAGCGCCTCGAAGCTAAAAACAAAACAAAAAAAACATTAGAAACCTTCCTTCGTTTTTCCAAGGTTAGATTTACATTTAAATTCCAGCAGACCATTCTGTAGAGACTTGGATTGGCCATGTATTCAGCCTCAGAAACTTCGGGACAATGTTCATCGATATTAAAATCTTCATCAGGATTTTCCAAGGCTCTTATTTCCGGAAGTTGTTTGTGTCTCGCTCGTTCTTTGTTTCGTAATAGAACCATTTTTGAAATCGGGATATATTTTCCAGCACCCTTATTGTACAGAAATGGTTCCACTTTTGTTTTGATGGCATGGTCAATTTCAGCAAATTGTTTACTTTGACAAGCACGTTTCATCATATCCACCAGAAGTCCCCCACCTTTGAGATTTACAAATTTATATAAAGCTTGTGTGGAGACTCCAGCTTGTTTTTTGACACCACTGGTTACGTTACTTTCGGTATTTCCCATTTTTGGCAATTAACACCAAACTAAAAAATTTACTTTATTTCATTCTTAAATTTTATTTTTATTTGATTTTTCTTTCTTCGAAGCTATAACATTTTATCTGAGGACTGATTTTGTGGATGTTTTTGGTTTTCGTTTCTAGAAAACTATGTTTACAAGAAGGACGTTGTCGTCGACGATATTTTTATTGATTTAACAGACCGATATGCCCGAATGTTGCTAAGAGGGTTTATAATTAAGTTTAACAAAAATGACAAGCTATTAGTTATTATTGTTTAGCTTAATATTAAACACGAAAGGATGCTCACTATACTAAAAACCATGAAGGTAATACATGTCATAAGGGAATGCTTATATTTTTTGTTTGAATAAAAATTAAAAACATGCGCCAAATATTCTTTGACAAAATTTATTTTAAATGCTTTTTGATTAATTTCTTTCTCTTTTGCGTAAAATTTTCATTACGTAATTTTTTAAATACTTGAATAAACGTTATTCTAAAAAAAGTTTTCCAACTCTAACGTTGAGCCTTGAGACCAATCATCGGATACATTTTTTTGACAACTTGGTTATTGTGATGTTCGAAAATTCTATCATTAAAGAAAAATTCCTTATTGAAATTAAGCTTTTGAAGTAGAGTTGATCATTTAGAGTTTAACTAATAGGTGAATACAAAGAAATTTAAAGGACTTCAGTGAAATGATTTTCAGCTGCTCCTTAACAAAATTTGTACTATTTTTAGGTTGATACTTAATTAAACTGGCTGATGTTTTTTTTATTTGAAAAACAAATGTTCAGTGATTAAAACCAATTATAGCTATAACTGTCGCCTTTATGTTCTAATATTTCTATGAATTAAAAAATTAGGAAACTATCATTGAAATCAATATGGAAAATTTTTGCGAATATACAACAATACATCATTGTGTTTTCTTCTGATTTGAATGATTGAACTGATCAAAAGCATTATTTTTTGAGAAAAAACTTCAATTGCACGTTTATATATTTATATTGGTAAGAATGCATTAAAATGAATCTTTCCACTGATTTGTGTTTCAATTTTTTACCGCCATTATAGTTTTCCTTCAGATAAAATGTTGTCGCTGGATTTAAGTCAGGATTTTTTGAATGATAGAAATTTTTAATGATCATTGTAAACGACTTGTCAAAAAAACTTTAATGATTGGATTTAACATTACTAGAATCTCACCCAATTCTTAAGGGCATATCGCATGCAAAAAAATTGATTGGTGCTTTGCGCTTAGCTTTGTAGCGTTCACATTTTTTTAAATATTTAAACGAAATAAACGGGTTTTGATTGAAAATATATTGGGCTAAATATGTATAAAGGAATAAAAAATTTAAAAAAATTGTTTGTTCCTTAACAGCACTAGAATCACTAAAAAATCATTAAATTCAGGTAGTTACTTGCGAAAATCAATGGGGCAGTGTGTAAAATATAATTTTTTATTTTTTTTATATTTTTTTCCAAAAAACAATAAATTTTTATAAATAGTATCGATTTTCTTTTTTTTTAAATTTATTTATTTATTCCAAGAAAAATTGTAGAAAACTATGAAAAATAGTGCAAATTTGCGTTGTGGCATAGGTGCAATATTTGATAAAACTTCCAAAGTATAACAGCTAGCTAAGTCAATTTAACTTTTTTTCAAATTCTAAATATATGTTCAGATATTTGCTTTCAAATTTTTTTTTTTAAAAATAGTTATAGTAACTTTTTTAGACAAAAAATCCAAAATGCATTCTTTTTTTTCCAATATTTTTTGCGAATTCATGGGGCGAGCTGATTTTTATTTTTTTAGTTTTAATTTTTTTTTTAAAAAAAAGGACCATATATATTACTCTTACTATCGATTTTGAAAAAAAAAAATATTTGTCGGAACATAATTAAAAATGCATTTCAATATAACAACATTTGTGGTGCAATTGTGAGGGATTGGGAGTTTATATAATTGCAAACTATTTTTTTTATTTTTTTTTGGCATTTTGTTTATTCTATTTAAAAAAGTAAAAAGTTCTTGCGTCTACTGTTTATTTAATTTAATTTTTATAAAAGAGGTCTATTTTGCATTTTTTAACAACAAATTTCTTTGTAAACGCACACAATGAAGTTTTCAGTTCCCAAGAATGCCACTGCATCTCAGCGCTCAAGAAGAGAATTCTTTGCAAAAGAATTTCGCCCGCCCATCCTCTCTCAGATTTTTTTTTTGTTGTTGGTCTCATGGCTCATTTAGTTTTTGTATTCTTTGTTTTGCTTGCGGTATACAATAACAGAAAATACAACAAAAAAAAGACTTTTCTTAGAAATATTTTTTTTTCTAGTATGTGGTATGATGTAAGGTCATGGACTCGTGATTTGGGTGTTACGTAGTCAATCGTATACGCAGAATTTGATTTTTGGTTCAACTTTCGGCAAGTTTTGTGGTTGCACATTGTAGTGTAGGTATAAAGAAGGGTAAAGAGGTATTGTAGGTATCGTGAATTCGCTGTCATATATTTTGTTTTCTTGATTTTTTTTGTGTACTATCACTCCTGGGTATTGCATTTTTTTAACTTCCCATACGAAGTTATTATAATGGGTCCGATTTGTCAAATTGAAAATTTTGACATTTTTCGACGTTTCAAGGTCCCTAGAGTCGAAATAAAAGATTTTTAGAAAGATGTCTGTGCGTGCGTGTGTACGTACGTTCATACGTCCGTACGTCCGTTCATACGTCCGTACGTCCGTACGTCCGTACGTTCGCTACGTTTTTTCGTCGTCCATAGCTCAAGAACCAGAAGAGATATCGACTTCAAATAAATTTTGCTATACAGATAATAAGGCAGAAAGATGCAGAAAGGGCTAACCTAAATATCTTACGAACCAAAAACGCTAGAGACTTGAATTAAATTTTATATAATATATTGTAACGTGATAGCAACCAAGTATATTTTTTGAAATTCGATTTTTCTCAAAATTTTATCAGATTTGAAAAACATTATTTTTCGTTGCACAAAATTGTTTTGGAGATGAAATCATATTTTAGTCGTAAAATTTGGTAGGTGAAACATTTTTTTTCAGTTTTTTGATTTATAAAAAAACCGTTAAATGAATTTTTTTCAAAAAAAAAAAACTTGGTTGCTATCACGTTACAATATATTATATAAAATTTAATTCAAGTCTCTAGCGTTCTTGGTTCGTAAGATATTTAGGGTTATCCAAAATTTTCACCTTTTTTTTAAACTGCTATGGTAAAAAAAACACCTACGCAATTTTCTTGAGAGCCCTTTCTGCAGCTTTCTGCCTTATTATCTGTATAACAAAATTTATTTGAAGTCGATATCTCTTCTGGTTCTTGAGCTATGGACGACGAAAAAAACGTCGCGAAAGTTCGGACGTACGAACGTACGTACACACGCACGCACAACCATGGGTGGAATCGGCTAAGGTGATTTTTGATTGTCACCTTTGTGATCATAAAAAGTGATCAAACTAATTTTTGCGTCTGTGTAAGGTGATCACCAAATTTTGTTTAGAATTTGGTATCACTTTAAAAGAAATCCACTGACGTTTGTTACAATTTCAGTGGTTGTATTCAAAAACCGATCTGAAGCTATCCGGATTATTATGTAATTATAAGTTTTGATGTACCAAGTAGCCACAATGATGTTCTGCCTGCACAATAGTCAGCATTTAAATTTTCTCGTTGAGCTCTCTGTCTCCAAACAAAGCTGTCGTGAGTATTTTGCATTTATTGCCAGAATTTTTCTGTTCTCGTTGCAGATCTAGGCAACAAAAATTAATGAATCAAAAAATTAACTTACGATCATAGCGTTTACACTATGTCTTCCTTTTCTATTGAAATACATATGCTCATTTTCCGAAGGGCGGATAATCATAATAAAATAAAAAAACAAGTAATAAAATTAGTTTATTTTTACTAAGAAACAAAATCCTACCTCCAGGAATTTGATATTTTTCGTAGAAGAACTTTTTTGTTGCTTCTGAAACCCATTGATTAAATTTGATTGTAAGTGGGCACAATTTCCTCTCCATTTATTTTAAGATCAAAGAAATAACCTCAAACAGTACTTTGGCCCATTGGAGCTGACCAGTCAGCGCCAACTTGCCTTTGGTAGCCACCACCTCCAAGAAAATTTAAAGTCACGGCTAATCGAAGAATAGGGGGAATGTGTGTTGATATGGCACATATGCGTACTTACTTTGGACTTGGAAGATCAAGAATGTTTGTTTTATTGTGGAGGTTAATCCTCAAGAGCCGGACATTTCTATAATGATTAATATTTTCATTTTCAACATTTTCAGAATGTAAAATCAAAGACACAAACACATTTATATTGTCTTAAAATTTCAGCAACTAAAAATAAAATTCAATTTCCAATGAAAGTGACAACTAAAGAGCAGTCACCAGAAAAAGTCACCAAATCGTGATTGTCACCGGTGACTATCACCTTACACAGACCGAATTTGTTAATTGTGACTGTCACCTATCACAAATCACCTTACCCGATTCCACCCCATGTTTCTAAAAACCTTTTATTTTGACTCTAGGGACCTTGAAACCTCGAGAAATGTCAAAATTTTCAATTTGACAAATCGGACCCATTACAATAATTTCCAATGGGAAGTAAAAAAATATTAAAATAAAATAGGTATTTTCAATAATTAGAAATTGTCGACCAAAAAAAGAAATTCAAGAAAAAAACATCTCCTTCGATAGCAAAATACCCACTTGCTTTATAAAATTCGAACCATATGCAAAAGACAACAACAAATCTACCTAACTAGACATACCAAAAAAAACCGGTTTATCATGCAACGTTGTTCTATTTCTTATTTCTTTGATTGGCTGCTTGTGCGGAAATATATCCCTCGCTCTGAGAGACAAAAAAGATCAAGAGGCAAATATAGAGTATTTGGAAATTCAAATTTTGAATTTGATAATGAAGAGAGTAACGATATTTCACTAATACATTCAAATTCATTTACATGAGTTCTGAGTTCGCTTCTGCGGGAGACATACCCTTAATGGGAGAACATGCATAATTCGATGCTTTTGAGGCATAGGTAAATCATAATATACAATATTTTAAAAGATATAGAAAAGTTTTTTTTTTTTTCAAAAAAACTGCTAAAATTCAGACTATATAATTTAATGTTTGAAGATTATTTTGTGCAAATGTTGACCTTGACTGCGCCTCAAATGGTCTATCCGCTTAGTCTAATTTTGGCATACTCTTTCCAACAATTTGGCCGGTATCTCACGAATAAATGCATCAATGTTGTCTTTCAATGCTTCAATTAAAGCGGGTTTTGTCTGTTTAAACATGAGCATTTTGGGCAAACAAAAGTTGGACATCATCTCACGGTAGCCCTAACCATTCACAGTTATGTTACGATAAGCATCATCTTTAAAGAAGTACAGTCCAATTATGCCAGCCCATAAACCGCACCAAACTGTGAATTTTTCCAAAATCAAGACAAATATGAGCTTCGTCGGTAAACACAATTTTTCAGTACAAAATTGTATCTTCGGCAACTTTCCAAGAGCCCATTAACCAAAAGTTTTACGTTGCAGTAGGTCGTTCAGCTTCAATTCTTGCACAGACTGTATTTTGAAAGGCATCATAAATCCTTCAGCAAAATTTTCCATGTTGTTGAGTAACAGAGGCCCAACTGCTGTAAACGGCAGTAAATTTAGTGCGAATGCAAATTTAGTGCGAAACTTAGTCAAAATAGCCCGAATAGCCGCTTCAGTGGGTTGATTAAATTGATCATTAAATGTAAGAAGCGCGAAAGCAACTTTCTTAACAGTGCACGCATTTTGGTAATAAAATTCAATAATTGCAAGAGATGTTCGTTTGTAAAACGATTCATGGTTACATTCTAGACTAAACTGAAGATGTTCACTGTGAAAAAAAGCACGAAACGTGCGTCAGCTGTTTAAACAGTGTTTCGAAAAAGATAATAGCTATTTGTATTATAAAGCTATTTATTTGTTTTCCAATTTAAAGTAAATATATTCAATATTAGTCTTATTATGATCAACCAGAAATTAAAAAAGAGGCTGTCGCTTTGTCTTGCTAAAAAGATTGTCTATTTGTACTCGTATCAATTTTTACCAAATTTGCGTACTATTTGTTGTAGATTTTATTTTTTATGAAAAAACGGATTGTATGATTTTTATATAAAAATGACTGAATATCGAAAACAATATTTTCTGTGAAGTAAAATAAGTTTGAAGCCAATATTTTTAATTTTTGAAAAGCTATTTGAGTCGAAAGTAAATTTTTACCAAGTTTTATTATTCTGTCAATTCGATTTTTTTCAAAATTTTACTGAATGTTAACAACAATATTTTTTGAAAGATAAAAGTAGTTTAAAGCCAATTTCCACAATTTTTAAAAAGATATTTGAGTCGAAAATCAATTTTTACCAACTTTTATACATTTTGTAGGTTTTTATTTTTTGTAAAAAACTGTCGATTCCATTTTGCTCAAAATTTGTCTTAATGTTGAAATTAATATTTTTTATAAGTAAAAATTAATTAAAAGCTATTATCTCAAATTTTTGAAAAGATATTTGAGTCGAAAATCAATTTTTACCAACTTTTATCATTTTTTTTGGTTTTTATTTTTTGTAAAAAAACTGTCAATTCGATTTTTCTCAACATTTTTCAGAATGTTGAAAACAATATTTTGTATAAGATAAAATAAGTTTGAAGCCTTAATTTCAAGTTTTTGAAAAGATATTTGAATCGATATTCAATTTTTACCAACTTTGAGTAATGTTTTTTTAGATTTTTATTTTGTATAAAAAAACTGTTAATTCCATTTTTCCCAAAATTTTATCAGATGTCAAAAGCACTATTCTCCGTTGCACAAAATGGTTTTGGAGATGATATCATATTATAGTCGTACAATTTTTGGGGGTGACAATTTTTTTTTCAGTTTATTTGATTTATAAAAAAAAACCTTTAAATGAATTTTTTCAAAAAATATACTTCTTTGATATCACGTTACAATATATCATATAAAATTTAATTTAAGTCTCTAGCTTTTTTGGTTCGTTAGATATTTAGGGTTAACCAAAATGTTCACCTTTTTTCCAAACTGCTATGGTAAAAAAACCACCAACAAAAACTTAAAAAATATCGACAATCAATAATTTTCCGGGTGAAATTCAGAGCAGTTAAGAAGTTTCAGGACATTTTCGGGAACAACATTTTTTCATAATAAAGACTGCCTGGATACTTACGGCAAATTTCTTGACAACGTGTTAGTATCTTAAAATCAGTTTATTTATAAATTAGAACTCGGATGAGCTCTAACTCATGATAGATCAAGTTGTCAAACGTAAAAACTCTGATTTCGATCTCAGCCTGAGATAGAACTTCGTCTTATAGATTCCCAAATATGTGGGTTAGAATTCGGTTCAGCAATTTTTGTTTTACTTCTTCCAAAGGCTTAATTTTTAGATTCAGTCCAGTTTTGGATTTATACCATAAAGTAAACTTGTGTGCAATAGTGAATTATTTTTAGAAAATATATAAACATTTTGAAAAAGACATAAATATTAGCTGCACAATGCAAAATGTTGTAAAGGCTGACAGTTTTATAAGGTGGAATTTAAATGTGCATTAAACCCATTAACATGCATTAAACCCATTAACATATTTGCACAAATACCATTATTCTCTCAAGTTGTGTGGCATGTGGCACCATCCTGTTGAAACCACATATTTTCCAATTCTTATTCTATAGAAAACAAAAATCGGTTATCATATGACTATAACGCTCCGAATTAACGGTGACAGTCGTTCCATCGTTGTTTTTGATGAAGTAAGGTCCAATCAATCGAAACCAAAGAAGCCTTTTTTTAACAACTTGAGGATTTTTAGAACCCCAAATACGACAATTTTGTTTATTAATTCGTCGCAGACAAAAATTTTGTTCGAAAAATCGCCGTCCACAGCCTGTTGTTCAAGCACACATTCGACGTATCTACTACGACGTTATGAGTGGTCAGCTGGCTTCAGTTGTTGTGTGAGCTGGACTTTATATGAATGTAGGTGTGGATCCAAACACGCAAAATACGCCATAATGTAGTCCTAATTCCTGAGAATGACGAGGAATCGACACATTCGGGTCTTCGGCAGCACTGGGCACTGGCCAGGCCTCACAATATCTGTAACCAATCCAGTCTCTTCAAATTTCTTCACACTTTATTCAATTACCTGCGTAGTTAAAAGCTTATAAAAACTATAATTTCCTTCTTAAGCACAATATGTGGTTTTGGCAGAATTACATTTTTGTAGTAGTTTTTAAAATTTTATATGCGTTGTGCGATAGTTAAGCGATCCATTTTCCTTGATTTAACAACTTGATTTGACACATGTTAAATTCTAGCCAATTTTAACAAGGAAGATGTGTATAAAAAATGAGACTTTTTAATGCAATTTAAAAAAAACTTGTATACCAACAGTTTTTAACAGTATTTAAAAAGTGTTCGATAAAGTTTTGGCAAATTAGGTCGATTACGTTTGGGAAAGTTTGAAGACAATTTCCCCAATTGTTCTGAAGAGGTGTTCTTCATCGCTGGCAAAACCACTGCTTAAACTTTTCCATCTTTCCTACTATACAGGTCTCTTTCCGAGTGGATAGAAAATAGCATTTGTGCAGCCTGTCCCTAAAAAAGGCGAATCCTCCTCTTCCTCTTACTATCGTCCAATAGCACTCACGTCTCTTCTTTTCAAGGTCATGGAAACGCTGATTAATTATCATATCATGAAATATCTCGAAGAACGGAAGCTTCTTAATGACCGACAGTATGGTTTTCGTAGCAATAGGTCCACTGGTGATCTCATGGTTTATCTCACCGAATAGTGGAACAAATCTTTACATCGTTTTGGAGAAAGTAAGATTATTGCACTTGATATTTCAAAAGTATCTGATAGAGTTTGGCACCAAGTTCTCTTATCGAAAATGCGTGCTTTTGGTATTGATGAATCTCTTCTTCGTTGGATTAGAAATTACCTTTCTAACCATTCAATACAAGTTGTATTGGACGGTTACAAGTCTGAAATTCATAAAATAAATGCTGGTGTTCCCCAGGGCTCCGTTTTGTCTCCGACTCTCTTTCTTATATTCACAAATGATCTTATGTCTTCCACTTCTAATCCATTAACCTGTTGAATGCTCATTAGTTTACCCTTGAGCTCAATTTCGGGTGTACTATCAAGTATAGAGATTCTTTCTTAAATCGCACATCAAGAATGTGGAATGCTTAAGCCAACTCTGTTTTTCCCTCCCATTTTGATGTTCAGATGTTCTCCTTTTAAATCCTTCCCTATTTTCCTAATGCTCGCACTGTGTTTAAATATAAACATATAAAGGGTACTAATAACTCTTGAGTGCCTGTAAATTATATAAAAAAAAATCTTATGTTGAATAAGTTAAATTTAAAATGTCTGTATATTCTGTATATGAAGGTAGATTTCAATAATTATTTCAAGTATTTCAAAATATTGATGAGGTTAATTTTGAAATTTTAAGATTTCGTGAAACTCACGCTTGATTTCGGTTAGTATCTACTTTCTCATTTCTCAAATTGCTGAAGGTGCCTTAAAATAAGCTTACCTGTCACATTTCAATTTCTCGTAGGTTCCTAGAAAAAGACCTCAAATAAAAGAAATAAAACACATTACCTTCAAACAATATCTATATAAAGTATAATTATATTTATTATCTATTTTTAAAAATATTTTTCTTTTCATTTTCTTCCATTTTTAACATTACAATAATAATATTTTTTAATTTGTATTTAAAATTTTATTACTTTATTTATATTTTAAATATTTCAGTAAAAATAATTTAACATGAGTTGTTTGCTTTAATTTTTAAATATTATTGTTTCGTTTTTCAACGTTTTTAAAAATAAAATCTTTTTCGTCCGAGAAAAATATTGCGTTCGATGAAAGTTATGTATTTATCATTTTATTTAATATTTTGATTTTTAATCGCTTTGCTCTTTTTAGGCACTGTTTTATAAACTGTTTTAATATTAAAATAAACAAAGTTTTGCTATTTTCTATGCATTTTTATTCTAATATAATTTATTTATTTGTATGTAAATTTTTCTATAGAATATTTCATTTATTTGACGTGTACTTATTTTCAATTCTTTATATTTATAAGTTTTTGTGAAAGATGTTTAAAAAATGTATTAATTTAAAATAAGAAATAAAAACATTGTTTGCACAATTTTTTTTCTATTAGACTAGTCTCAAATGTTTGCTTATTTTAAATCTATGTGAATCTTTTAATTTAATTTTTAAAACATTAAAATAATGGTTTTCTTACAAAATGGGAAACGTACAACGTTATGAGCTCAAAAAATTAAAATTAATATTGTTTTCAAAGTTAAATAAGTTTAATAGTAAAACTTTATTGTTATAATTAAATGGCATGACTTTTTTTAAGGATGTAAAATGTATTCAAAAGTGAATGTCTTATTTTTTAGTAATTAAGTGCACGCTAAAAAATACCTTATCGAACTTAAAATACATTAAGTGTGTTTTATTGAAAACAGAATCAATATTCTGCATTTCAGAATAAGCACAGTAAGAAGGCCAATACAACACGCCTAATTACTTTGTTAAATAGGAGTTATTATGGGATCAAAATGATATATTAAAACTTTTTACATTTTTCTTTTTACAATTTTTATTGTTAAAATTTGGAATTAAGGTGGAAAAAATATCAGGAACTAAAGAAAATTGTGATAATTAATTAAATGTGAACATAGTTCTTTGCAATTTTTTACTGCTTTAATATTTTTTTATTTGTTATACTTTGACGTCTGACATTTCAGTTTAAATAAATAAACTCACAAATGTGTTGCAATAGAAATGAATTGCGAGCAATTAAGTTAAAGTGAGATGGAACGATATCGAAATGAAATATTCTTAGCAATTTTGTTGAGCTCCTTTTATGTACATTTTCAAAATATTACACATCATACCAAATGTAATCATGCCTTTAAAAAGCCATAGAAATATTGATTCTCTTGTAATGACGTAGTCTGATGTGGAACGTTTTGGAATGTGAAACAGAAAGCCGCTCAACAAAACACTGTTTTTAATGGACCAGTTGACAGAAAAAGAACTTTTCTGGTATCGAAGAACATCATCATGCTGTGGAACGATTTGAAATTGTCCAACATTTTTAAGAAACGAATTGAAAACGGAACGAAACAAAACAAAATAAACAAACAAAGCGAATGAAATGGAAACAAAATTAAACCAAAAACAAAACAAAAAAAGAAACAAAATTTTGAGAAAGAAATGAGAAACATTGCATTCGTAATTTTCGTTACAAATCTTACACAACTTTATTAGAAATAACGGTTTTCTTTTTGTGATTTTGCTTTTGATTGGAAAATGAACTACTATAAGATGTGACTTTTCTCTGCTGTCATCATTCGGACTTAGTTTCGGCTACCGATTCACCTTTAGTCGATGACCCAGAGCCAGACTTTGTGACAGCTGCGTTGGTGGTGCTGTTGGTGGCTTCAGTACTGCTCTCCTTTGGTGGACTTGGTCCTTTATTCGAGGCGACGGCGGGAACATTATCAGAAGAACTTCTACCTTGAGTCTTAAGAGACTCTGGTGGTGGCAACGGAATTGCTTCGTGGACATTTGATACATCAATGGGTTGTGCCTCAGCGGGCTCTGCAGCATTTGTGGCATCCTCTTTGCTGGCGTTGGCGTTTCCAATCACAGCTTCTTGTGGTTGTGCAGTCTTAGCATTTTCTTCAGCCTTTGCCTCGAGGACATTGATCGAGGCTTGAATACATTTGATGGCTTCCTTGCGAGCCAACCGGATGCTCTCCTTTCCTTGGGTATCGATGGTGTCAAGTTTGAGAAGATTACGAGTCAACATCTCGTCCAAATACGCGTACTCCTTGTCCTTGCGGAGCCCGCTGAATTTCTCGACTTGTGTCATCAGATTGAGGACGTCCCGCTGGATGTCTTGGATCTTGTTAATGCTTTCCATGGTGTGAGGTGTTGCGGGTGGTGGACCCTGCTGTTGCTGTGCCGTTGGCTGTTGTTGAGTATTGATGGGAGTTGGACGGTTTTGGTGATGCTGTGGGGCTTGTTGTTGATATTGCTGTTGCTGGGGGTGCTGTTGCTGTTGGGCTTGAGGAGCAGCTTTGGTATAGGTTTGATTGGGCTGGGACTCGGCTTGGGGTATATCTTTGTGGTTGATCAATGGCTCAGAGCGGCCTTCGACGAAGATCGGAATTGTTCGGATGTAGCTGCCTCCGGGAGTCTGGGGAGTAGGAGGTTGTTGGGGATGCGATGGATAGGTCTGAGGATTGTAGGCTTTTGGGAACCGGGGAGGTTGCTGATTTGCTGGGTATTGTCTCTGCTGTTGCTGCGGTGGTGGAGTGTTACGTTGGGTTCCGGTACCTTGAGAATGGAAGCCCTGTTGATCTTGTGGGTAATTTTGATCCGGTTGCTGTGGTGGAGCCGAATGAGATCTCGAATTGTGACCCTCGCTCTCGGATGGGGTCCTCACGCCCATATCCACTGTGTTCCTCAAGCCATGATGATTCAAATTGTCGGTATTCAGATGATGTCCATCGACCTCACTGCGATTCCTATCTCCGGATGGGTCTTCTGTCTGAATAGCTGCATCACACACGTTGCGCATTTGCACCGGAGGTGACTGTTGCTGCTGCTGCTGATGATGAGTTGCCTGTGGGGGAGTTGTTCCGGGCTGCACATAGGTTTGATAATATTGTGGTTGTTGAGTGGGAATGCGTGGAGACTCAGCTGCACCAGCACCACCACCACCTCCAGCACTGCCTTGACGCCGCATACTTCCAAAGCCGTCTGGGATGTATTGTCTGAACTCTGGGGGTAGACGCTCGAAGAAATCATCGTGTTGCATGCCATCGGTTGCTTTCGGAATACCAGCGCCAGTTCCAGCACGCCTTGCCCGACCTAGCGAACCGAATTGGGGAAAATCTGGATCATCATCATAATAAGAAGGAGAAACAGAATGTAATGGATTTTTGCCACTACGCTTACGTGATCCAAATGTGCCGAAGGGGTCACGCATTCGACCCAAGTGTGAGCGCAGTCCAGCATCGGAAAACATGTCATCTATGTCAGGATCGAAACCAAAGTCTTGCTGAAATGACAAATGAAAAAAGACAAATTTTAAAAATTTTTACAAATGTATTTAAAAAAAAGGATTGAAAAAGGTTTTGAAAAGATCAAGTTAAGTCAAAGGTCTAATGTTTTGAAAGAGACATAACTGTCTGTGTTTGTGTTGTATTTCTTGATTAAATTAATTAAATAAATTAATATAATTAATTTCATTCAATTACCATTGCAACAGCTGAAAATTAAGTGAATCGTTTTCAGTATTGAGATTTTATTGTGAAACACTATTTTATGTGTAGGTTTTCTTATACGATGCTGATCACTGGCAAAGCGGCGCTTTTTTTATTTATAGGTTTATCTTTTCGGTTTTTGGAAGGTTTCCAAATTTTTCTGCAAATATAAATTGATGATAAATCTTCCTAATATTACTTTGGCGACTAAGCATATGATTTTGTATATTTATATTTGAGACACGTCGTTTTATTTTGTTTTGCAGTTTCAATTTCTGGCTTATGGCTAATTGGTGAGATTTCTTTTTTCACTTAAATGTCTATGTCGTCTAATTCCCTCCTCTCTCTCTGTTCGATTAATCATGTGTTTGTTTTTATTATTTTTTTAATGACACAACACCTAATCAATTTAATTTATCGGAGCTTTTGTGGCGTTGATTTAGATAATGGATTTCAACTTTCAAGAAATGTCTTTCGTTGACTTATTTGTTTTGTATAATCCTTTCAAATTCTTTGTGTTGATTTTTGGAAATGTTTTGTTGTACACAATTAAATAATTATTTTAACCTGAGAAATTAGGAAAGTGTGGACGATTAAAAGGAATTCCAACTATGATATCAGCTTAGAGGAGTTTGTTTTGTTTCTAGATGAAGGACTTTATAATTAGGTATTAACTGTTCAACCTTAGTTTCTGAAAGTCGAAACTTATTTTTTTTTTCAATTTTAAATAATTTGGTGATAAATTTCCGAAGAAAAAATGTGTGAAGCCTTTTTGTGGTATATTCAAAGAAATAATCTTTTAAGAAGAAATAAATAAATTTGAAAAATATCGGAAAAATTGTTCTTAGGAAAAATAGATGACTAAGCTTTTAAGAAAATAAACAGTCCGAAATATAAACACCTAAACAGTCCCATTTTAAACGTCAAAAACAGGTTTTTGTTTATGTTTGTATTCCTAAGCTTATATGTGTGATTCAGGGTTTTTGAACGTTATTTTGGTTTGTTCTGTAGCAGTTAAACATGAAAATTCAAAATTTTAATATTATTTATTCCAAAATTTGTACTTTAAAACAGAGTTTTCTCTATATGTGCAATATATGAAATTGTTAAAAAAAATTTAACAGTGCTTTATTATAGATCAAAAAATTTAAGAAAATATTGGTCGACTGGAATATTTTACAAAAAAAAACGATATAATATCAGAAAAATGTACGAGCTTGCCAGTGTGTCCAAAGTGTCTGTTTAAAAATATTTTCTGCGTTTTAAAATTTATAAATGTACCAGCACAAAAATTTAAATGCCATTTTATTTCTCAAAGAAAAACTTAATTTTTCAAAATTTTTATTCGAAAATCGTTAGAGTCGTCTTTTTTTTTAAATAAATTTTTATGTCTACGCTTTTTAAAATTGAGTTTTGAAATAGTTTTAGAATGAAATTATTTATCTAAATATGTGCATCTTCAAAATATCGAATTTCGAAAAAAAACATTTAATATCTTTTTTTAAATCAAAAATAAAAACAATGACATTTTATTATTAAAAACGGTCAATTAGTTATTGAAAAAAATTAAAAACAAAATAAATTTTCAATGGTGGGTTAACTTCTGGAGCAATACAAATATATTTATTGAAGGAAGCCAAATTATAAAACAAAAATAACGAAAGTTTTAAAAAATCTATCCTTTGAAATGAGTCTAAAAAAATGCATTACGCGAATGAGTACAGGTCCTGGGTCGATACGCATTAGGCATCTTTTATTTTTTTTTAAACAAACGGATGGAATCGGCGTTTAAAATCTCGAGTTCCAAATTTTTTACAAATGCAATACTTGCCACACTGTTCCTTATTGCCACAGGTAAGAAATCAATTGATAGGTGTATAACCGATAAAGATTAATCCCACTTAATTATTTTATAGTCTTGAATATCTTAAAAAAGAAGCTTAGTCTTCAAGAACTATTGATTAAATAATTATCAGTATTCTTTAAATGACGATTTGGCACACTGCAGACAAAAATTATCGCATTCAAGTCTCTTTTTTTTTAAATATAAAAATAAAACCTCTTGTCGGAAAATCCTATATTATGCGACAAAGTGTTCGTACAAACATTTTATTTTAGTACCATCCTATTTTGCCTCTGCCTCAAATAGTTCATCGGATTCAATTCATGAGTCAGCTAATATTTCTTGGGTTCAAAAGTTGTCAAGTTTCTACTAGAATATCCGATATTTCATTATATATGTGATATAATTTTTTTATATAAAAAGAAGTGTGGGTAGCACACTGATAACTTCCCATCCGTAATCGTCTGTCGATTTTTCTAAAACCTTATGAAAATACTCAGCAGACTCCAACGCACTGCATGTCTCTGCATAAGAGGGCCATTGAAAACCACACCCTCAGCAGCGTTAGACACTCTCCTCCATCTGACACCCCTCGACATCTTCAGTAAACAAGTGGCAGCGAGTACAGCCATAAGACTCGACGCCTCATCTCAATGGACCAACAACAATGTGGGGCACTCCATAATTTTGAACCTCTTTGGTTCTATACCAAAGTACATAGACTACACTATTCCTAAACCTCTATTTGGAAAAAACTTCCAGGTATCCATTCTATCCAGAGATGAATGGAAAGACAAAAAACTCCTTGATAACAAAAGTATTCATTTTTATACAGATGGATCCAGGACAAATGTGGGAGTTGGTAGTGGTGTGTACTCAGAAAAACTTAATCCAAGCATCTTATTCCGCCTCCCTAATCATTGTAGCGTCTTTCAAGCGGAAATTTTAGCGATCAGGGAGGTTCTCTTCTGGCTAAGAGAAAACGTGATATCAACTTCTGATATCCGCATCTTCTCTGACAGTCAGGCTGCTATTAAATTTCTTGATGGTGTCTCAACCAAATCTCAAACGGCCCTCGATTGTCGATCGTCTCTTATGGAGATTGCGCAGCAGATCTTCGGTGCCGGGCCACAGAGACATCACGGGAAATTGTAGAGCCGATGAACTCGCTAAAAACGGACCCGTCATTCCTATTTCACCTGAAAGAGAGGAGATAGGTATACCGATAGCTACATGTAAACTTATACTAAAAGAAACAGCGATAGCAAACTCTGGGTGGCAAAATTTACCAACACTCATATGGCCTTCACTGGACCTAAAGCGCTCTAAAGACTTGTTATCTCAAAGCAGATTTCATATTAGCTCCCTAATGGGTGTCCTAACGGGACACTATCTTAGAGGCAGACACGCAATACGACTTGGTGTAGCCTCAAATGACTTCTGTAGGAGCTGTATGGACGAAGAAGAAGAGGAAACAATCTCTCACCTCCTCTGCATTTGTCCTGCTCTTTCACTCAGACCCAAACTTCATCTAGGGGACTACTCTTTTGATAATTCCAGTGAACTAGCTAAATAGCTCAAAATGGTTCGACTAGTAAGAAGTAATTCCCTAGATTCATGTGGTATCACAATGGGCCTTTCTTTTGGCCTAATTGTGTGGATTCTGATCCGCAGCCACGTTAACATAACCTAACCTATAAAAATATTAAAAACAATATTTTGTGTGATATACAAAATTGTTTTCTGTTATTGTTCTCGAAATTTTGTAGACTAAGATCTGTTTTTATCAATTTTAGTACCATTTTTGAAAGTCTTTGTTTCTTAGAAAAAAAAAACAATTTGAATTTTCTAAGACTAATATCTTATGCTAAGAACACAAATTTAGCACGTAATGAAATCATTTTGAAGTCATTTCTTTTTTACCAATTTTGTGCAGTATTCTTTGTAGATTTACATTTTTATGAAAAATTTTTTTGTTATAAAAATGTTATTGACATAGTCGAAAAAAACATTTGTAATACTCGTAAGATGAAATTACTTTAAAGCCAATATCTTCAATTTTTGAAAAGACATTTGAGTCGAAAATCAATGTTTACAACTTTTACCAATGTTTTTTTAGGTTTTTGTAAACTGTCAATTCCATTTTTTTCAAAATTTTACCAAATAACATTCGTTGCACAAATTTATTTATTATAATAATTTGTTAGCGTTATTAGTTGGTGAGATATTTTGGGTCAAATTATAACTTTTTATCACTTGCTATAGTAAAAAAACAACCTACACAATTTTTTCGAAAGCCCTTTCTGCATCTTTCTGTGTTTTTAACTGTATACAAAAATTCATTTAAAGTCAATATCTCTATTAGTATTTGAGATATGGACGACGAAAAGGCTTGCCGAACATACGAACGTACCAACGTACGTGCACACAAACAGAACAGACATATCTCTAAGAACCCCTGAATTAGATTTTAAGGACCTTAAAAGGTTGAAAAATGTCAAAATTTTCAATACGACAAATCGGACCGATTGCAATAACTTTCTATGGGAAGATATTACAGTAATTAACAACTAAAATTGAAAATAATTGTCTTCTTTTTCATTTTTTAAAGAAAAACACGAACAATTTAAAAATATTTTAAATATGCTTAACAGCAATTTTTGTTATTTTCCTTTTGATATGTTTTTCAAAATCCTAAATTAAAAATGAATATCCATTGTTATTGAGTCTTATAACTTTATTGTTCGATTATTAAAAATGTTTATTTATCTTATCTTTACCTATCATTCCACTCACTTGACACCCATGGATAGTGAAATTTGTTATTAAACATTTTAGTTCAATATAAATAATTACTAGAATTGTCTTAATAAAACATTCAACTTAATTGTGTAAACCATCGAAATATACACAATATATTTATGAGTCTATTTCTGACCAACGAACTGGAATAAAATTACAAATATAATATAAGGAGTCAATTATTATTAATTTTCAAGTAATCAATAATGCTTTATAACAAAATAACACTCTTATCAGATTGTTATCAATATCAGTTAAGTTTGTTTTGTTTGTTAAAATGCATATACCTTTCTTTAAAAAAAAAAACAAGGCATTAATAAATTTAGAAATCTTCAATGAGATTACAAAAATGAGTCATTCAAAAAATTGTACATTTTAAAAATATACAAAACCAAAGGTCTTTGGACTTATTATTTATTGTATAGATAGGTTAACATACTGCAACGTGTGTATTTGAAATTCAAAGATACAAACATTTTAATATTGCATACAAACTAGCTTTGAAAAAGTCGTAAAAACTAATTACACTGGTGGGAAAAATAGTATTGAGCTGTCCAAAATTCGAACAGCATCTTATAAATCAAATCAAGTTTTTAAAGTTTTCAAAATTAAAATCAAGTTTTTAAAGTATTACAAATTTCAAAGACAATGAAGAACAAAGGTTAATAATCAACAGTGTTCTTAACACTTAATTGAATTATAATTTTGCAAAGTTTAATTTATAGTCTTCTAGATAAAGCTTAAATCGTTTTAGTATCTTACTTAGTTTAAGGAAGTTCTCATTAAATATGAGAGTTGACTTGACTTAATATAAAGTTTTAAAAAACCTTGAATTTAGTGTTTTCATGGTTTTGAAAAACTACTTTTGGAGTAAATTTGTAATCCGAACTTCGTCCTCTTAAAATATCAGTTCAAATTTAAAATTTTGTGTTAATGTGTAAATTAATATCATCAAAACCTAACGGAACATTTCAATTTGTTTAACAGGAAAATAATGGATAAATATCATTCAACCAATTTAATAGCAAATCAATGATTTAATTAATCAATAAAACCTAAAATTACAACTCAAATAAAATATTCCATATCTGAAACTGTTACCCGCTGAAATGGGAATTAGTCATTTTGATCTAAATAACCTAACGCTTGAAGCCATTAATTTAAATATAAAAAGAAATGAAAGGAGAATTTGTTGCAAACATTTTAAAAACTGAATTTCTTGTCTTATCTTCTGACATTTAAATATATTTGATCAATTAATTTCCTAAATTGAATATTCCAAACGTGTTAATCAAGAAACATTAGTTTTTATTTTTTTTTGTTTGATTATTTACCAAAGATTGTATTAAGATTGTTTACTTAAATTATATCTTTATGTTAATGGCTTTATTTTAAATAAATAAAAACTCTTGATTGCCGACAATATGTCTAACAAAATGTGGACATTATTGAACAAAATTTTAATCTTGCAATTTACATTGAGAAATTTTAATTGAATTTTTATTACTCAGGTACCTATACGTAGTACATATTTCATTTTAATTAAATTTGTACATTAGCGATGGATCGTTTGTATTTTTTTGTTTTTGTTTTATTAAAAATGAACACCTCCTATCTCTTTATCTTGTAAAGTGTTATTTGCTATGCGTAATTTAATTAACATTTTTTATTATTATTATTTGAAAGAATGTAAACATTTTATTTTTGTATGCGAAATTTAAAAACAAGTTTTGTTTATATTTTGCTTAATGGTTTTTTTTTCTGTTCAGGTTATGTAATAAAAATAATGCTGCAAAAATTAACATTTGATTAATTTGCAGTTTTTTTTAACAAATATCATTTTTATCTTAACTATACAAAAATATACCTATACCAAATAATTTTTTCATATCTATTTTGATTGAAAATTCATTTGAATACATTGAATTAATTGCATTTATATTTTTTGTATAATTATTTAAAATAATCAGCAGCAGCTTATAATTTTAGCATAATAAACGTAAATTTTATGAAATAAATTAAAAAACAAACTGTTTAAAATGCCAACTGTCAATTTATAGTTTATGTATATTCAAAAATAGGTTATATCTTATATGTATATTTTATTTGTTTTGAGTGTCGAAAACGAGGTTGATTACCTACATAATTTAGTTTTTTCGATCGTATTTTTGAACAAATTAAAAAACTATGCAATTGGTTTTTTTTTTCGCAATATTTTTCATAAAATTTTGTTTTTAAATCTCTGTGATTTATCTTTTCCTTAAAATTACAAACTTAACTTCATGTTTTTTTTTAATTGATTGAAATTGATGAAATTTCTAGCTTTTTTTAAGTGAATACATTTAAAAACATGCAAAATTATAAAAATTAAAAAAATAAGCGTATTGTACTGATATAAGGGGAAGTTATTAGTTGTTTTACAGATTTTGAATACCTGAGTAAAAATATTGTAAACAGGCTTAAAAAATCATTTTGATATTTATAAATTATAAGTTCACATTATACATAAAGTATCATAGCAATTTTTCATTTATATGTATGAACAGGCTTTGAATGATTGAGATTTTAAAAAGCTTGTTAACTTAAAGTATTTAGTGACTTTATCTCTTTTAAATGAACACTTTAATTTACGGTGGAAAAAGGATACTAAGAATTTTGGAAATTAATTCTCATTTAATCTTAAATAATCGCAAAATTTGATCTCTCAAAAGATTTTATAGACCGTTGTTGGTAACTTAAAAAAAAAACAATTTCCTATAGGCGTAAAAAGATGTATTTCAGAGATCAGAGTCTTTTTATTTTAAGAGTTGACACACAAAAGATTAAAAACTCTTCGATAATATATCAAATTCCAAAGACCTTATGCATTTACAACCAATTCTCTTATTCTTAAAAAATCAAACTAGGCTAGGTTAAGTTAAAGTGGTAGTCGGGAGTGGAGAAGAACACACTTAGGCCAGTTAATTGGTCCGTTATGATACCACATGAATCTTAAGGCTTTCTTCTAAGCTTAATGAAACCAGATTGAGCTCGTTTAGATAATTATAGAAGAATTCTCCTAGGCAGGTCTTGTTTCTTTGAAGGAGGTGAAGATTTGCTTCCACATCCATAGAGCCATTTGAGAATACGCTTAGCCGCGTCACGTGCTTTTCTATTAGACAGTGCCCGGTTATGACAAAGCTTATCGAGATAGTAAGCAAGATGAGAATGAAAGAATTGTTAAGCGGTTTTTATAAAACTTTCAACTTAAGGTACTAGAAGTTATAAACTTCCCATAGGAAGTTATTGTAATGGGTCCGATTTGTCAAATTGAAAATTTTGACATTTCTCGACGTTTCAAGGTCCTTAGAGTCGAAATAAAAGATTTTTAGAAAAATGTCTGTGCGTGCGTGTGTACGTACGTTCGTACGTCCGTACGTTCGCAACGCTTTTTTCGTTGTTTATAGTTCAAGAACCAGAAGAGATATCGTTTTCAAATAAATTTTGTTATACAGATTAAAAGGCTGAAAGATGCAGAAAGGGCTTTTAAGTAAATTGCGTGGGTGGTTTTTTTTACCATAGAAGTTTAAAAAAAGGTGAACATTTTGGTTAACCCTAAATATCTTACGAACCAAAAACGCTAGAGACTTGAATTAAATTTTATATAATATATTGTAACGTGATACAAAACAGGTATATTTTTTGAAAAAAATCAATATAACGGTTTTTTTTATAAATCAAAAAAACTAAAAAAAAAATTTGTAACCTCCAAAATTTTACGACTGAAATATGACTTCATCTCTAAAACAGTTTTGTGCAACGACGAATAATGTTTTTGACATCTGATAAAATTTTGAGAAAAATCTAATTGACAGTTTTTTTTACAAAAAATAAAAACCTAGAAAAAAATTTATAAAAGTTGGTAAAAATTGATTTTCAACTCAAATATCTTTTCAAAACTTTGAGATATTGGCTTTAATTTACTTTTATCTTTCAAAACATCTTGTTGTCAACATTCAGTTAAAGTTTGAAAAAAATCGATTTGACAGTTTTTGTACAAAAATTAACAAAAGTTCGTAAAAAATGATTTTCGACTCAAATATCTTTTAAAAGCTTTGAAATAATAGGTATTAACTAATTTTTTCTTATAAGAAATATTGTTTTCAACATTAGGACAAATTTTGAGAAAAATCTAATCGACAGTTTTTTTTACAAAAAATAAAAACCTAGAAAAAAATTTATAAAAGTTGGTAAAAATTTATTTTCAACTCAAATATCTTTTCAAAACTTTGAGATATTGGCTTTAATTTACTTTTATCTTTCAAAACATCTTGTTGTCAACATTCAGTTAAAGTTTGAAAAAAATCGATTTGACAGTTTTTGTACAAAAAATTAAAAACCGAAAAAAAAAATTAACAAAAGTTCGTAAAAATTGATTTTCGACTCTAATATCTCTTCAAAAATTTTAAATATTGGCTTCAAACTAATTTTATCTTATAAAAAATATTGTTTTCAACATTTGGTAAAATTTTTAAAAAATTCGAATAGACAGTTTTTTTACAAAAAATAAAACTCTAAAAAATAACAATACCTACTAAAACTTGGTAAAAATTTACTTTCGGCGCAAATAGCTTTTCAAAAATTAAAAAAATTGGCTTCAAACTTATTTTATTTCACGGAAAATATTGTTTTCAATATTCAGTAATTTGTATATAAAAATCCAACAGTCCGTTTTTTCATTAAAAAAAATCTACAAAAAATAGTACGCAAATTTGGTAAAAATTGGTACGAGTACCTACATATAGACAAACTTTGAAGCAAGACAAATCGACAGACGGGATGGGAAGTTATCAGTGTGGCCTCTTTTTATTTTAAGAGTTGACACACAAAAGATTAAAAATCCTTGGAACCAAATTCTCTTATTCTTAAAAATTCAGTGGAGAAGAGCACACTTATGTCAGTTCATTGGTCCATTGCGATACCACATGAATCTTAAGGCTTTCTTCTAAGCTTAATGAAACCATCTCGAATCCCTTACGAAACGTGAAAGACTGATTGTAATAAAATGATTGAGATCGTTTAGATAGTTATAGAAGAATTCTACTAGGTAGGTTTTCTGTCTTTGAGCTAGAACAGGGCATGAACATAGGAGTTGAAGATTTGTTTCCACATCCATAAAGCTGGCGCAAAAGCAATTTAAGAATACCCGGGTATTACATCGGTTAACGAGATAGCAAGCAATGGAGATGAGTATATGAAAACTTAGGACTTAACGTCCGAGAAGTTAATTTGAAATTTGTTTTACTACAGAAAAAAAGAGGCTGGGATGCGACCCACACTGATAACCCATTCCGTCTGTGGATTTGTCTTGCTTAAAAGTTTGTAGGTTTTCGTGTTGGGTTAAAAAAGTTGTCAGTTGAATTATTCTTGAATATTTTAAAATACCAACAATATTTTCCATATAAAGAAATGGGTGAGTTTTAAAATCTAGTTGTGTTAAATAGAAATATATAAATTGGGTGGTGCGACAGTCCGTTGAGAACCAAGGCCTAGTGACTTACAACTCTCAACCATTCCTGTGTGCGAGTAATGTTGTCAGGAATGGAGAAATGTTAAATAGAAAAAAGTCGAAAAAAATGTTTACTAATTTAAGTAGCATTTCTTAAATTTTTACAAATTGGATGATTGAAATTAATTTGAGAGATATCAAGAACCGAACATCAATTTTTACCAAGTATACTGTTTTTTGTAGATTTTTTTTTATTAAAAAATGGACTGTTGGATTTTTATAAAAAAAAATGTCTGTATATTGAAAAAAATATTTTCTGTGAAATAAAAAGAGTTTGAAAACAATATTTTTCATATTTGAAAAGATATTTAAGTCGAAAGTAAATTTTAACCAAGTTTTAGATTTCTCTCAAAATTTTACTGAATGTTGACAATAATATATTTTAAAAGATAAAGTAGTGAAAATTAATTTTTACCAACTTTTATTAATTTTTTGTTTAGGTTTTTATTTTTTATAAAAAAAGCAGTGAATTCGATTTTTCTTAAAATCTTATTAAATGTTAAAAACGTTATTTTTCGTTACACCAAATTGTTTTGGAGATAAAATCATTTTGTATTCGCAAAATTTTCGAGGTGACAATTTTTTTTTTAGCTTTTTAAACGTTAATTGCATTTTTTTTTCAAAAAATATATTTGTTTGGTATCACGTTACAATATGTTATATAAAATTTAATTCAAATCTCTAGCGTGTTTGGTTCGTCAGATATTTAGGGTTAACCAACATTTTCACCTTTTTTGTAAACTGCTATGGTAAAAAAACCACCCACGTAATTTTGTTGAGAGCCCTTTCAGCATCTTTCTGCATTATTGTCTGTATAACAAAATTTATTTGAAGTCGATGTTTATTCTGGTTCTTGAGCTATGTACGACGAAAAAACGTGGCAAACGTACGGATTTCCGGACGTAGGAACGTACGTACACACGCACGCACAAACATCTTGTTAACGATCTTATATTTCGACTCTAGAGACCTTGAAACGTCGACAAATCGGACCCATTACAATAACTTCTTCAACTCAAAAAAGTAGTTACAAATCTGTTTTAAGTTTAACTTGGTCAGTAAAAACTTTGAATAGAACGCTTTTTATTTTTTAATAAATCTAAAGCTTACGCATAAAAATGTAGAAAACGTAATATTTTTAAGGCATATGATCTTAAAAGTATAAAGTTTCCAATAAGGGGTTTCATTTTGATAACAAAGAATTTTCTTTTAAAAGAAATTAATAGATGTTATATTTCCTTGTAAAAGGGATTATATTCCATCCACGTATTTTTATAAGAATTTCATTGAACCATTCCCGCATTTGTGATTCCCCAATGAATTCACTAATTTCTTCTTTATAGGGTCTTAACTCAACTGTTAAGCGTTTTGACATGGACTTTATTTTTGACGTATTTTCAAATTTAAAAGTCCAAATGTGTTTAATCAAACGATATCGATAGCCCAGAGAATAGAGAATTTGTACGATCAGATAACTTTTATTTGTAAAACCGCACAAATGGAAGACTTCAAAGTTTTCACCATTTTTGTAGTGAATTTTAACAATTTAAGTGTGTGGCTTAATACTTTGTCGTTCAATTTTTAATAATAGCGTAGTCTTATTTGTCAAATGTCAAAATACGACGGCTTCAATAGTATCAGTTTTTCAAATAACGGTCTTTTCAAAATAAAACCTCTTATTGATACACCTCTAATGAATTGAGGAAAAGCGTATTTTATTCTATACAAGTGTTAAGTATAATTTTATTGTTGCATTTAAAAATATTAGTATATCTGGTACTGAAAACCCCCTATGAAAGTGTTCTTATTTATGTTCTTATATTTACAATGAAAAACTAAAACAATAAAAGTGTGCGTCTGTTCCTCTATTATTTTCTTTATTAAAACAAAGGATCTCTCCCCTATCATAAACTAATCCAGGTCATTTTCGAAATAAACAAAAAGATCCAAAACAAAATAAAAATACAATTTTCTTCTAGAAATGCATTTGCAAAAACCTACATATATGAATCCACTTTAAATATGTTTGTAAACGTATCTTTAAGCATGTGTTTTTGCAACATCTGCAACAATATAAATCTTGATACTGCTGTTATAGCTGCTGCTCCAATTTTATGAATTCTGGAAGCTATCCAAATCATTGGCTCGTGCCAGATCCATTTTGAAATTATACGCATTTCATAAAATAGTGAAATATATATTTTAAGTAGATACACGCGCCAGACTGATGATTTTTTATTTTAATTTTCTTGTGTGTGAAAAAAATAAAGAAAAATGCATACAAATAAAAGAAAAAGAAAAATGTATTCAGAGCAAAGATATACAATTTATTACGCTTTGAAGACTTTTATTTTTGCCAAAGAAGTTATTGGAAATTTATCGAAATATTCATCAAAGTAGGTGATATTTTCAATTTTAGGTAGAAAAATATAAAAAAATATACTCGTACTCTCAATTAAGTATTAATGGGCCAAAACGATTTTTTGGAATAAAACCAATTTATTCATCATAGAAAGAAAGATAAGAATCAACTTTTTGCCCAAAATACTTTAAAATGTTAAAAATATGCACATCCATCAAAGAGAAGTTTCATTTGTAGAAAAATAAATAATTGATTAAGAATTGTTCATAAAACCAAAAATATTTTTGTTTAACTGACTGATTTAAGGTTTTTTTTTGTAAGCCAAATTTTCAGTAGAACCTTAAATTCTACCAAAAAACACTGCAGTCTGATTTGAAAAAAAAATAGAAAATATTGACAGTAATATTTTGTAAAGCTGACAAAAATTATAAGTCAAGACTTGTCTTTTGTGTTAGTTTTTATTTGTGTCAATTGTATTTTTGTTAAAATTTTAAATGGCATCAAAGACAATATTTTGCGACTCATAAAGTTATTTCGATGGTGATATTTCATTTTTTTTTTCTTAGAATGTTCTAGGTAACAAATATTTCGCTCTTTTCTAATATTTCTTATATTTTGTTTGTTTCTTCGTTGATCCCCAAGTCAGAAGCAGATCGCTGCAGTCAAATAACTTAAAGCATCTATCTCCAAAGACTTATAAAATCCTTTTCAGCCGATATTTTGACAAATCGTTTAAATTTGTTAAAGGCTTTTAAGCGAATGATATTTGATTTGCGAATGCAATCATTATAAAACTTTTATTAAATTTAACTAAAATGTTGCAATCATTGATATTATCTAAAGATTAGGACTGCAATTATTTTTGCTTCAATCATTTCACTACAATCAATTGATTACAATCATTGAAGTTATACAAAGCCTAACTTGTATACAAATTTTATTGTTGTTAATTTGTAGTCTATCACCTTTAAGCACTATTCACATGAGCTTGGCCAACGAATAAACGAATATTCGTCGATTTTGACATTTCTTCCACATGAGAGTTTTTAATTTGTTGCGAATGAAGTTTGACTAAGAGTCACAGCCAAACACCATTAACCACCGAAACCAAAACAAAAATATTTTTTTTAGGTTAAGTACGCGCGATTATTTTATTCGTTGCGAGTGTGAATAATTTGGAACTTGAATAAAGTTTGACAGTTCGTATCAACTACAATATTTTTCGCGACTAATAAATTTGTTTTCTTAAATTTATTAATATATGATATTGAAAACTAAAAGCATGTATCATAAACCAAATAGAAACTATATTGCTATTGTTTTGTTAAACATTTGTGTGGAAATATGTCTTCAAACGTATATAAACTCACATTTTGTAATTCATTAGTCGTTCGTTGGTTGCGCTCATGTGAATACTACTTTAGGTAATATTTAAACGTCCCAATTACTTTCCGAAAGTCATTTTTACATGGCTACTAGAGACTTTCTTTTATTTCTGCAAACAAGTGATTTGTCTAAAAAATATGCTGATTTGGTGTTTTTAAGTTTGTGAGCTGCAGATATACCTTTGTCAGTTATCCCTGCAGACTCAAAACTCTTTTTTAACTCCAATAAGACAATCTTCCCCTTTAGTGCGTTGTTGTCACGAAATTTTTGGACACCAGCACTTTTAAAAAGAAGAAGAAACCCCTTGCATGTCTGTTTTTCAAATTGTCCTGCATCGGTCTCTTCATCACTTTCGTTATATTTTGCGTGACAAGGCTTCTATTTATTTCGAGCTTCTCAGCAGCTTATCATTTAGGATAGTTTTGAGCTCAAAAGGGAAAGATTCCCAGCTTCTATTTTGAATGATGGATTTATCGCTAGTTTGTTCAGGTGAAGTTTTTTTTTAAATTGCTTTTAATTTGTTTTTTTTTTTTTTAAAGTTCCGTACTAACGAACATTTTAGGTAGTTTTGTGCGAATTAAATAATGTTTTAAAACTGAATAATCAGTGTTAATAATGTTAATAATTTCAACAAAAAGTTATTAAATACCAGTTAAATTATGGTTTTGATTTTAAAATAGCTCATGTTAAAAATATACGAACAACATTCGCACTTTAAATTTCCAATAGTTTAATATTTAAAAATATACCTGCTAAGGAAGCTTATCTTCAATTTTTTTTACTTAATTTTATATAATTTTACTTTTATATGAAATTTATCAATTTTTTTGAAAAATGTTTTTGTTATACAGTCTTATCGTGCTGTTAAATATACATCTTACATTTAAAAATGACTAGTTTTGGAGATATCGAATTTTTAAAATAATGCCATACATAACAAAATATTAATAACAATATTTTTTATGACAATTATGAGTCAATATCTTTCTTTGTTCTCATATTACTTTCATCGAAAACCATTTCCTATTCGTTTTTTTAGGTTTTCGTATTTTGTAAAAAAAAGTTGGCAGTTGAATTTTTCTAAAATAAAATAAAAAAATAATTTGGGGTGCCCAACAGTCCGTTGAGAACTAAGGCCTAATGACTAACAACTCTCAACCATTCCTGTGTGCGAGTACTGTTGTCAGGTGTTGGTGGGGACCTACATTTTTAAGCTAAATCCGAACAGCAGATTTGAGATAGCACTTTTCATGACAAAAAAGCCCAATCTTCTTCACCTTCTAATTATTGACCGATTGCACTTACGTCTCTTCTCTCCAAGGTCATGGAATCGCTGGTAAATTATTAGCTTAAGAAATATCTCGAAAACCGAAAGCTTCCTAATGACTGGCCGGCAGTACAGCTTTCGCAGTAATAGGTCCACTGGTGATCTCATGGTTCATCTCACTTGTCAATTCCTGGCAAGAGACAAAACCCGTCAAAAATAATTTTAAATGGCATAGGCAGGGATAGAATCGAAGACCTCTGGCAGGACAGTCCAACGCGCTAACCATCAGGCCACGGGTACATTATCAAAAAGTAAGGCATTAACAAAAAGTAAGCTTTTAGTTTTTGTTGAATTTTTAGTTGAAAACCAATTATTTGCATTTTTTGAAAGTTTTTACAAAAAACATGTTTTTAACATTGAAAGAACCCAAGTTAAAAAATGTAGTACAAATATTTCGATCCGTTTTTGAGTATTCGAATTTTCGATTTTTTACAAGCATTGAATCTGCTTAAAACCTTAATTTCCAGGTTTGAACTGGCTAAGAGCGTAAGAGCAGGAATAGAACGGAAAAACAAACTTAGTTGAAAATTGTGTCCAAATGCTATATATAGCAAATAAAAAAATAATATCCTGCAAAAGATAAAGATAACACCACTTTTGCATCTTTCAGATGCTTTTGTATCCATAGAGTGGATGACAAATTGCGAAAAAATTCAGCCTCATTATAAAATATCTACACATGTTTTAATTTGTTTAAAAAATCCCTCCTTGTTCTCTTTTATTTTTGTTTTTAATAAATAAAAATAATCACTTTTCTTGTTCTATAAGAAGGAAAAAGTGTGCGTGTATCTAATTAATGTAGTTTCCCCTCCAATCCCACATGGTATATGGTACAACGCCATTTAAAAGCAAAATAATTTCCAAATCAGATTATTGAGTGAAATTTTATAGAGTACATACTTAGGAAAATAAAGAAAAACAGAGCATTTGTTGTTTCCGGGTCGGTTTGGTTCAGTTCAGTATATCGGGCAGCGGCGACTCAGGAATTTCAAAACCTATCTGTCTTTCTACGTTATATACCCACGAATATAATTTGCTATGAAGCCTGGTGCCTCTAGTCTGTCTATAGCTGTTTGTCTGTTGTAAATCAAGTATAGGCCTAATATCTTTCGAAACGTAGGCCGATTTATCGATACTTGAAATTTGTATCTATATATCTATCCACAACCAAACCGCCCATTAGAACCTTTATCTTATAATAAGCTCTATGCCATATAAAATGCGGAAACAATTTAATTGCCAATTCCAAAGTGTTTCTATCTATAGAATTATTTATCTATTTATCCACTAAATACGTCAATCTAATGGATATGGGGGCTATTGAATCATAGTATGAGAGTGCCTATGCCTTTATCAAGCCTCTTTACCGCAGCAGCCATCACACAGCTCAAAGAGTTAAAATGGAAGCTAAAGATGAAGAAGAAAGGGTGATCTTTTGATAAATAAATTTTCATTCCAATTAATTAAATCTGATGAATGCAAAAAGAAAAAAACTTACAATTAAAACAAAACGAAATGAAGGAGTCTTCTCGTTAAATTGATTTCAATTGAGCTTTAGCGCCCCTTTGCCTTTGAGTGTCTTGAGCGCGAATCTGAATCCGGGCACATAACAAGCCCTCGAGGTTACAACGACCGAAGACGACTCGACGAGCGAAAACGCAACGCGACGCTAGAGGACTCTCTGTGCAAATATTTTAACATCAGTTTTGAGCGTTTAGTTAGGTTGGGTGGTATTTATTTATTGTGATTTATTATTTTTGACATCAAACAGATTGAAATTTAATTAACACTCATCTTGAGTTGCGGGTAAATATTTTTTTTTGATTTTCATTTTGATTTGTTTCTTTTTTCTTTGAATCAAAAGTGCGTGAATTTAAAATGATTGATATTATGTTTGCCCTCTTGAACACAATTTTGTTGCAAAAATAAAAATATTAATGTTGAGTTGATCTGGATAGGACTGGAGCTATGGAGTCTCTACAGAAAATGAACCATTTAAATATTAGAATTGGGTGTGTTGATTTATTTATTATATCTCGATTCTACATATGGTTTTTAAATAAACATAAGTACGAAAATGCTTCTGTGGAGCATATGTTTTCTTGAAACTTGAGGCGATTTATTATTTATTTATCTTTCATTTGACAGCCGATTAGAGAATATAGTGATGTGTCTTTTAATTCAATTTGCATTTAAATGGGCAAACTATAAAATTATACTGTCATCGAATGGATGGGGAATTGTTTTCGATATCAACATTCATTATTCGTCCCTAGGCAAGGCATGTGCGAGAATAGGTGTGAATAAATAGCTTTAGAAAACCATTTTGCATGCAATTTAAGATTAATAAGAGTAATAAATCAATGAGAGTGTCTTATGCACTTTGGGAGTTGAGGAACTTATTTTTATTATTTATTATTTATGAAAATCACTTGATTCATTTGTGATTCTTTAATTAATCACTGAAATCCATATTAGAGAGTTTCTTTAAAACTAGTTTTAAGGTGAAAGTGTATTCCAGTTGTTTTTGCGTCTGAAGTTTTTTTTTAAATTGATTTAAATGTCAATAAAACACAATTTTGATTTTATTGACTATCAAATCAAATTTTTGAAAGATGAAATTGATACTCGAAAAAAACTTTAGAGCTAAGTTTTTCCGTTAAATTAGTTTTGAAGAAACACAATATGTGTGAAAAGGTTTCAAATTGTAATAAATTAATACAATAAACATTATCAACAATTCCTTTAACTACTGTTGTAGTTTGAAACTTTTATATTTTATTTTAATTTCTTATAAGTGGTTATTGAACGAACATTTTCCGAGCCGAATTTTATGATATAATGAAAATGAGCGAATAAATATTGTTAATATTCATTAAGTTTGATCTATTAGGTTTTTCAAGAAACAGAACGCTATCTAGCATTCCGTATAGTTAAGTCAAATTATTTTGCAAGTTTATTACATTTTTTCAGAACATTACGAATGAGGACCATCGTTCTGATTAGCGGGACATATTCTTTTATAACGTGTGCATGATAGTTTGACAAATCGATTTTTCGACAGTAAAAAGTTGTCTACCGACCATATGATTCAGTTTATTCAAAACTAGTTTTATGAAAAAAGTAGATCTGTTTTAGAGTTTTAATTTGTTTATTGATCTATGGTAGATGAAATATTAATATTCAAAAACTGTTTTTTTTTGATTCACAATAAAATTAAATTTTTGGAAAACCAAAAACTCGAAAGCTCTATTAATATAGTATTGTTGTTAAGCTAATTT
Organism: Eupeodes corollae; assembly: GCF_945859685.1. Lineage (NCBI taxonomy): Eukaryota > Metazoa > Arthropoda > Insecta > Diptera > Syrphidae > Eupeodes > Eupeodes corollae. Next base: position 284,996,079 of record NC_079147.1, read on the forward strand.
TGAACAAACTAATGATTTTTCAAAACTAAGTCAAAAATAGGGCTGTGAATGAAAGTTAAATTAAAACAAAAAGAAACAATTTTTTTAATGCCGTCATGATTTCATTAGTAATGAGAAATAAAAAATCATTTTTGAAAAAAAAATTATTTGAATTCAAAAAAATTTCATGGTAAAATAAATCTGATTGTACATCTATAACATTACCCGTGTTTTGCGGGAAAATCTATCAATAGTGTAGTAGGATCTTATACCAATAACAGAACAATATCCGCAGTATGAATACTACCGATAAAAGTTAAAGTAGAATCTTACTACGGATGGGTTTTTAGCATTTATGCAAGTCTCGAAATAATCTATTGTGGGTTCGTTCTTAAATGTTGGTACGATTGATTTTGCATTCGTATCTCGATGGCTGTGTTCGTTGAGTAGTTGTGCATTTGAAATCATGTGTTTTCTATCCATTCCATCCGAAATTCAATTTTTTACTGTTGATATTATTAAGTTTTGTTAATGAAAATGGACTAACTGGGTTAATTTTGCAAGAGAAAACAATAGAAAAGATAATTAAGTATTGCTATCCACAAAAGGCTTATCTCAGTTTAAATTAAATAAATCTTTTTGGTGTTTACACCGCACAACAAAATTTAAAAATGATTAAGTTTGACAGCACTTTATAAAATGTAAATGGTGTTTTGATGTTTCTTATGAATCGGCTACTGCCGATGGTTTTTTTTGGGAATTTTCTACTATACTATTTATAGAATGCCAAAAAAACACGGGTATTTAATAAAATTGTTTGCACTAAAAAACTGATTGGTGATTGAAATTGAACTACTTTCGCAATCTGAACGTAATATTATATATTGAAATTTTATAATTCTATTGTTTTTATTTAAAATAAACATAAAACCCTTATAAATAGCAAAGATTTTTATCTTGGACCGACAAATATTCAAATTTTCATTTTAGTTTTAGAATTTGCCTCAATTTATTTATTTTTACTTGAGACATATCGGAACTATAAATAGATTCGAACGAAACTTTGAACTCGAGATTTAAATCAAATATGATAATACGATGGAAGTCGAAAAAAGTGAGTCACCGATTTCGACCGCCTGTCTATTCTGAACTCTACAGCCCAAACCAAAATTCGATATCCCGAAAACGGGTAAACATCAATAACACAATTTCTGAAAAGTTTTTTTTTGAGAAATCAAATGACATTTAAATCTTTTTCGACAAACTTTTTTTGCAGGTTTATGGCTTTGTCTTTAATTATAGGTACTATTTTATAAAGACTCTTTGAATACAAGAGCGATGGATCAAGATGGATCATGCGATCCATTCGTGAGTTTTATTTTATTTTGGAATTATGAAAAGGTTATCCAAACAATAGCATTTCTTAAAAGTTTTTAATCAAGATCTTATATTTAGGAGGAGGTTTTTGTATTTTTTTTTCCAAAATTATTGAAAAGCCAAAATGCTGTGGTTTGTATTTCGCCAAGCTCCTAAACCGAATCATAAAAAATTCTCTTCTCAGATATCCGACAGCAAAAGTGAAATATTTATATGCAAATTTAAGTTTATATTTTTTTAAGAATACGCATAAAATAAAATGTCAAAAATCGTGTCATGGGTTTAGACTTCTTCTGTCGAATTGTGAACGGTTTTATTTTATGCAATTTCGATTACATTAATAATGAGAAATATAATTTTCTTCTCAATAAAAAATGTTTGCTTTGAAAACAAAAATTTATTGTAAAATAAAATTGTTTGACTAAACTTGATACAAAGAGTTTATCGAAATCAATAATCTTCTGCCAATCAAACTTAACTTGAGTTTTTTAATGTTTCAGGTTTTTAACATATAACCCTTTAAATTAAAAACATGTTTATCTTGAATTGGCAATTATTCGAATTTCCATTTCAATTTGTTAAATGCTAAATTTCTTTATTTGTTTTTAATAAAAGGCATTTTTTGCATAATATTTTTTTAGTTATGTTACAAATTTTTGAGTTTTAAAAAGTTAAATTTTAAAACTAAATAAAATTTTTATTTTACATCAAATTTTTGATTTGAATAGTTTACATTCAATTTTTAGATAGTGACTTAAATTTTTGACATTAAAATGTAAAAAAAATAAAGTTCAAAGACAATAATGGACAGTATTTTTCATTTAAGTTTTGTTTTTAATTCTAAAATTACTTAAAAACGTATTCAAATTTGTTGGAGCTAACCAAAAAAAACAACAATTACATGCGATGGGTTTGTAATTTTTTTTTAAAAGGACAAGCAAAAGTATCAATTATTTAGAATTTTTTTCATTTTCAAAGTTCTAACTTGGACTTGAGCTTTAATTTTTTCATAAAGGTGTACTTGTTTTGTGTACTTTATTTGTCAGAAATATATTTTCAGTTTTTTACAGAAAATTTAATTTGTTGGCAAACGTAGTTATTTTGAAATAAATCAAAAAGAAAAGATTAAAACTTCTACTTTTAGTTTTTTTTTAATTCCTTTTTTTTTATTTAATAAACTTTTACTACAGAAATAAACAATTAAAGCGTCCAATTCTTCAGAAAATAATTGTCTACATTCGGAATGGATGAGATATTGACTTTAAATTAAGGACGATAAGACTTTCTAAAAGATTCAGTTGCTGTTTGCTTTTACATCATAGAAATACAAACAAATATTCTTCAAGAACCAATAATGCTATAAAAATATTTTGATCAAAAGTATGCCGTTGTCCCTAATTACCAAAACATTGGAAAATAAAAATGATATATTAAGTTTAAGATCAAATTTTATTTAAATTCTTACAATAAAATTCAATAATTCCTTGATTAATATTTGATATCCATTTTATCCTCCTTAGACTTTTACTAGCGTATGAATCTTTGCACTAAAAAAATTTTGTTTTTTCAATTTGTGTCCATTAAACAAATATATTTGATGACCAAAAAACTTGTTCTAAAAACTGAAGAGGATCAGAAATGTTATTAAACCGAAAAATTTCTAAAATTCTGATTTTGTATTGGATTGTACTAGAAATGTATTTGTTTTCAGCTTATTTTTAATTTAGTAACAATAGTTTCAGTTATTTACATAAAATAGTAAACATTCATGTTCTTAATCTGTGTCAAAACAAATAATCGATGTAATCTTGAGAGGTGTCTCTCAAAGAAGATTCATATAACAAATTTGAAAAATAAATGATACAAATTCTAAATTATTTATTATAAGTTATTTAGAATTTGAAAAAGAAAACTTGAATATTAACAAACTAATTTGTTAAGGAACAAAATTCAAATTAACAATTTAAGAATGGCTAATAGAATTCCAACCCTCATTGTACTCTAGAGAAATATAATCAACACCTGACCTAAAATTAAACAATATTACTTCTGATCCGACTAAAACACCAGTTGCCCAACACAGCCTTTCCATATAATACCTACCTATGCCGAAAATTAACAAGAAACCCCTTGAGCCAACAATACCTCACAAAACAACGTTAATCATACCTTACATTCATTTTAATACATATGAGCTTATATAGCTATGTACGAATCTAACATAAGCTTCTGAATATAAAGTAGAATTTCAAGAATTATTATTATTATTACTCTTAAGAGATTCATGAAAGTTGTTTGAATTTATAAATATATATACGCACATTCATTCATATATAACTTTCAGTAAAGGTTGATATATAAACAAGTTAAATCATAAGAAATAACGGTATATAGTTCATAACACACAAAGTAGGGACTTCGATAAATTTCAATTAATTCAATTTGAAATTTATCTACCCCATAGAAATAGACCAGAGAGTTGAATTCGTTAAAATTCTGACCAGCTTTAGCTAGAGCTACCTACCTAAGACTTATGGAAAGAGCTTTATGTGCAGTACATACTCGTACATACATACTTTTGAATAATTGTTATTTATGCTAAAACTATCATGGACATAAATATTGATTTGCAACATAATTTCATTATTCGTCTATTATGGGGTGGTCATATTTTCCTATAGTTGCCTAATGAGGCACGTTTGTAGCCGAGCTGTGTACAGTAGTCTGAGTGTGGAAAAAATAACCTTATTTAAAGTCTTATATAGTTTTTTTATTCGTATGATTTAAAAATATTTTGACTCGATATAACATTAATTAGGTACTTCGTTATTTGTCTTCAAAGTTAAATAAACCAAGTATTCAAGACGTGAAGTTTTTTTAAAATATTTTTAGAGGTATTTTTTCCAAAAATCTTTGGAATCTTTGGCATTCAGTCTAAGACTGAACCAAAGACCCTGGTAACTAGGTCTAAACTAATTAACGGTCGATAGAATTTATAAATTGAAATATTAATCGGTGTTGCGAAAGTTAAGTATCGATAGAATATTATACCATTTTGAATAATTGCAATATTTTGTATTGTTTGTTTTATTTCCCTTTAGCTAGAAGAACTTGAAAAAATTCTTTAGAAAATCATTAAAATAAAAAATAAAATGAGATCATAACAAAATTATTTTTTGACGAGGATGAGGACTTCAAGAATCTTGATTTTTGGCTAGATTGCTGTAAGGATGAAGTCTGTCGGGAGCTATACAAGTGAATTTTATTTCTGTTTTCGTCTTTTTTCAATTTTAGATTGATTACTCTGCAATCACTTTTCTAGGGTTTCTTCTGTGGGAACTAAGTTATTAAATTCTGTAGCAATGTTACCGCTCTTTGTGTTAACAAAAGCTTTGGAAATAAATCCAGCACGTCCTCTTTCATAAACTTTACCAATCTTCATTATTTTCTTTGGTGATATTCCATTGGAAACAACATTTTTAACAATCTCATGACTTAATTCACTCAAAACTCACATTTTTGAATTAATTCTTAGCGATTACCAACTAATCGACTACAAATTCACCATTAAAAGAAAAATTGTTGTTAACAAAACCGTGTTTTTTATTTAAATTAGATGAGTAAAAACAATTTACAATGAGTTGATAATAGTAGAAATTGACAGTCACAATAACATTTGAAAGAACGAATTGATAAATTTCAACCATTTGTCAAATATTCTTCTATAAATAGCTTCAAACATTGACACTCAAAAAGAATGGTTACAATGAAAACATTTTGAGTTTAAAACTTAACTTCGCAAAAAATTGAAGTACAGTTGATATAATCGGTGTCCAAAAAATTGGATTGACGGTGGTATACTTAAATTATAAGGATGTGTTTACTGTGTGTTTAAAAAATATTTGTATTTGTATTTATTTGCAGTATTAAGTGTAATGTAAAATTACAAGTTAATATGAAAGCATTAACAACAAAGCCATCAGCCTTTAAAAAATAAAAAGAGGCTGGGATGCGACCCACACTGATAACTTTCCATCCCGTCTGTAGATTTGGCTTGCTTAAAAGTTTGTACGTTTTCGTTTTGGGTTAAAAAAGTTGTCGGTTGAATTATTCTAATAAATTTTAAAATTACCAACAATATTTTTCAATAGATTTTTAGTCGAAAAAAAATTTTTAGCAGCATTTCTTAAATTTTTACAAATTCGATGAATGAAATTAATTTGAGAGATATGAAGAACCAAAATTTACCAATTTTGCGTACTAAATCTTGTATATTTTATTTTTTTATGAAAAAAACGGACTGTTGCATTTTTATAAAAAAAACTACTGAAAACAATATTTTCTGTGAAACAAAAAAGTTTGAGGAAAATATTTTTTATTTTTGAAAAGCTATTAGAGTCGAAAGTAAATTTTTACCAAGTTTTGGTATTGTTTTTTTGTTAGGTTTTTATTTTTTGTAAAAAAACTGTCAATTCGATTTTTCTCAACATTTTAATGAATGTTGACAACAATATCTCGAAGTTTTGAAAAGATATTTCGAAATAAATTTTCACCAACTTTTATTAATTTTGTTGTTTAGGTTATAGTTTTTTTTTTTTTTTAAATGTTAATTCAACTTTTCTCAAAATCTTAGAGAATGTTGAAAACATTAGTCAAAATATGTTGGAAGCCATAATCTCAAATTTTTGAAAAGATATTTAAGTCGTAATTCAATTTTTACAAACTTTCGGTAATGTTTTTTTAAGTTTTTATTTTTTATAAAAAAAAAACAATTTATTCGATTTTTCTCAAAATTTTACTGAACGTTGACAACAATATTTTTTAAAAGATAAAAGCAGTGAAAAAGCCAATATCTGAAAGTTTTGAAAGAATGTTTGAGTCAAAAGTCAATTTTCACCTACTTTTAATCATTTTTTTGTTTAGGTTTTTATTGTTTGTAAAAAAAAATTAATTTGATTTTTCTCAAAATATTAGCGAATGTGTAAAACAATATTTCTTACAAGTCAAATTTTTGAAAAGATATTATTCAATTATTACCAACTTTGAGTAATGTTTTTTTTAGGTTTTATTTTGTATAAGAAAAACTTTCAATTCGATTTTTTTAATATTTCAATAGTTAAAAACGTTATTTGTCGTTGCACAAAATTGTTTTGGAGATAAAATCATTTTTTGTTCGTAAAATTTTCGAGGTAACAACTTTTTTTTCAGTCTCTAGCGTTATTGGTTCATGAGATATTTAGGGTTAACCAAAATGTTCACCTTTTTTTTAAACTGCTATATTAAAAAAAACACCCACGCAATTTTCTTGACACCCCTTTCTGCATCTTTCTGCTTTATTACCTGTATAACAAAATTTATGTGAATTCGATATCTCTTCTGGTTCTTGAGCTATGAACGATGAAAAAACGTCACGAACGTACGGACGTACGAACGTCTTTTATTTCGACTCTAGGGACCTTGAAACGTCGAGAAATGTGAACATTTTCAATTTGACAAATCGGACCCATTACAATAACTTCCTATGGGAAGTAAATAATTTTATTTCTTGTTAAATAATTTAATTTTTCGTTCAGAGTCAGCACAGTTTTCGTGAAATAGTAATACCTTGTAATAAAGTTTAAGCTTTCAGTTTGTTTGACAAAAATTAATTCTTTGATAATCCAATAAGTTCAACAACATTTTTCCATTCAAACGGATTCAATGTACAAAATTTATGACCATATTTTGAAATAAATTACCACAACTCAACTTTCAAAAAAAGCCGTCGGTTGATAAGTTTACTAAGTTATAAATTATAGCACACTATTTTTTTTAAATATCAGTTATTTATTTGCCATTTTTCATCATTTTTTTCTCAGCTAAAATTTGTTCCAATATCTCTGAGAATTATCAAAACATGTCTTGCAGGCAGCAATGCTACTAAGATTTTTGGTTAAACAATTGATTACAATATACGTAAATTATTTCAATAAAAATCATTTGTATGTCTGTCGAAACATGCATGGCAAAATTTTATTAAAATGTATACAAAATTGGTCAGCAAATTTGATTTTTTGTTTTAAAAAACTCCTCCAAAAGAAGGCGGTGCAAAGTTTTTAAAGTTAATATATTCATATTTCATTTTCTAGAATATTTTTTAAAAATATTAACAAAATTCTATCAGCTTTGATAATTAAGTGGGCAGAAATGTACTCAGATGTTTCTATTTACATCTTTGTAAATTTTGATCCAAATTAGTTCAAATATTACAGACTTTTTTTCCTCTCCCCCATACAAACCAAACCACTGTGTGTCGCCTGTCGGCCATGAAGGGTAGTGGTTTCAAACATCGATATAATCAATAATATGCAACGTAACACACCAAAGCATTCTCCCATTACAAAAAGCGCTGTCTGAATATCTCTAAGTTAAACCTCATTCGACACCAACTTGATCATCCCTTAAAGTTTAGTCTATAATAATTACAGAACCGTCATACCCACATAATCTAACCGTTGTCCGTTGATGGTTTATGATTTCAAAAGTTAAATAATAACCAGGTAAATGCAATTTGAACATATCACGTTTGTTTCAAAATATATCTATAACGTTATCCAACCCTGTGATGACCGTTAAAAACAATGGCTATAGAAAAAAGAGTTATTTGTTTGTTAGATTTAATTTCATTTATACTCTACTTCTAAAGATAGCTTCATAAAACTGATTCACAAATAGCAATTATTATCTTAATTGCTTTTTTCTGAAACAAAAACTAAAATAAAAATGAAAACAAAACAAAAAGAGCTATTTTATTCGTGATTTATTGTGGCTAACTTCTTTTTCATCCCCAATTTTTTCGTATTTTTGTTTTTGTTTTACTCTCAAAAACGGAAATGCCAAGTCGAAAAAATATATATCTCTTTTTAACCATCAACGCATAACTTACCCTACAAATACCAATACACTTTCTTTTTTCAAAAAAATCAATCTAATACAAAAACATTTTTGGCATATTTTTGTATTAGTCATTAGATTTTGGCTCTCTCTTTCTCACTCAATTTCTATTCTCCCTGTCTCTACTTTCATTTTCTCTCAGAGTACACCGAAAGTATCGAAAGAAAAAACTTCTCGAACTTTTGAGAACAACTGAGTTCTTGACATAGTGAAAAATCTATCCAGAAATAATTGGAAAATTCGCTTTTCTTCGAAAATGAAAATGAAAAACCAAAAAAAGAAAAGAGAAGGAAAAACTTTTCTAGAAAATAGAGAGAAGACGAACAAAATGAAAATGACTCAACACATTTTTTTCAAAAAGGATGACGTTTGTGGGCGAGTTTTTGACATTGTCTGTCAGATTTTTTAATTCTGAACTCACCTGAAAGTGTGGTGGAAATTGTGATTGCCTTCCACCTCCACCACCGACACCGCTAGGCGAACCAAAGCCAGCTTGTGATGGGTGTTGATGATATCCTTGAGGCATATCCATGCCAGCTGTTGCTGCATTATGGTGATGGTGATTTATTGGTATTTGCTGTGTGCTGCTATAAGTTCCATTTGCATTTGGGACACCCTGTGCGGGGTTTGTTGTTGTTGTTGCATTTGAATTTGGCATGTTTTTATTTTATTCTTTTTTCTAATTAAATTATGACTTATAACTGCTTTTTGAATTCTTTTAAAGTTGATTTCTTTTTAACTTGATTAGAGACACACACTGGTAAGTATATCACAGGTTTTCTTTTTTACTTTTTTCTTTTGAAATTTAAAAATTTTAAAATTTTTGTATTCTCAAACACTCTTCACGACTTCGGGTTGCGGTCGGTCGGTTTAAAAATAGATAAATCACCTCTAGATAATTATTCGAACACACAGAACAGAACGTTGTCGGCGATACTCTTTTTCTTTTAAAATATTAATTTATCAAGGGTAAAATACAGAAAAACGAAATGAATGTAAAAATTAAAAACACCCACAATTTCATAAGACGTACATATGTAGGTATGTAGATAGGATTCCAAAATTTATTTTCAAATCTTATGTGTCACAAATTCAAAATCATTTCAGAAAATATTTCGCACAGGTTTTTTTTTTGGGGGAAGGGGACAGGCACCTTATTGTATAACTTATAATTTGTTGCAATTTTTTTTAAACCTCTTATTTAACGTTTAATTATCAATAAATTAATTTGAAATTATTTTTTTTTTCTTTTTTTTTTTGCAAAAGATACAATTTGAATTTTTTTAAGATACTTTTATTTTGAGATAGTTATTGGTATTTTTATTCACGCGTCTCCGTTCGCCTCATTAACTTGGCCGCTTCAAGAGTTGAACTAAAACTGTGTTCACATCATACCTCGGCGTTAAATCAACTTTTTTAGTGTATTTGTAGTATTTTTATTTTATCTTTGTGTGTTGTTGGGGTGATTCTCTCGAATAAACCAACGAAATTATAGAAAAAAATAAAATGGGAAGGAAAAATAAAAGAGCGTGTGCTGCTGCTACAGCTCAGCTACAAAAAACGACACAGAATCAGGGTTGCCATGTCTTGAACAATGTTAAAGATTCCAATTTTAAAATATGTGAAGTCCAAAATCAATAGAGAACAAGTAGCCCAAAATTAGCCCATTTAACTTTATTAAAAAAAAATACATATTTTGTTCAAACATAAAGAATACATACACATTCTGAAAACCTGTCAACAAATATGACATCTGTAATATTTTTGACATGTGTCAACCATGTTCGGTCTGTTATACTCATTCAATCTTTATCATACTGAAACTGGTGTTGGGAATTTTTAAATAGCTCAATATGCCAAGCCACAAAAACGTCGCACAAGATAAGATATGGGCTACTCGTATTTAAACCCCAATTATTATTAAAGAGCTGTCATTCCGAAACTGTTGTGAAAAATCTAAGCCCAATTTCCGATAAATTGCTCAATATGGCACGCCAAACAACACGTCGCCCAAGATTATATTTGTATTATTTATAGCTCAATAACTATAGAGCTGTCATACTGGAACTACTGTCAGATATTTTTACCCAGTTTCCGATAAATAACTCAGAATAACAAACCCCGAAAGATTAGGTTTGGCCATTTATGACTGAGCTATCATACTAAAACTTAATTTGGTAATTTAAGCCCAATTTTAATAAATAGATCAATATGGCAATTCACGAATAAATTTCAAAAGATTACGTTTGCGTTATAATTATCCAGCTGTCATACTGAAACTGATGTCAAGAATTTCAGCCCGATTACCGATTAAAAGTTTAATATGGCCTGCCACGAAATAGCCCAAGATAACATTTATAGTCCAACTTTCATGTAGCTGTCAACTGAATAGCCCAATTTCTGATACATAACTCAATAGTGCAAATAAAAAGATCACCTAAAATTAGATCTGGACTATTTATAAACCAGTTGTTATGAAACTGTCACACTCGAAACGCTTTCTTGAATTTATGCTCAAATTCTGATAAAAACCTCAATAGTGCAAACTAAATAAACAGACTAAAATTAGGTTGGAGCTTTCATATTGTAATTGATGTCGTGAATTTTAGCTCAATTTCTGATAAATTGCTCAACTCGGCAAGCAACGCACAAATGTCCCAAAAGTTATATTTAATTTAATTGATTATATCTCTATCATTATGAAGCTGTCATATTGAAACTACAGTCAGAAATATTTGTCCAATTTCCAATAAATAGCTCAAAATGGCAAGCCACAAAAATGTCGCCTAAGATTAAATTTGGGCTATTTGTAGCTCAATCACTATGGGAAACCCAGACAAAGATTTGGGCTATTTTTATAGCAAAACTATCAAAGTGCTGCCTACTGAAACTTCAGTCATGAACTTAAGCTCAATTTCTGATGAACACCTCAATATTGCACAATAAACAAACAGACTGATATTAGGTTGGAGCTGTCCTACTGGAATTGATGTCGTGAATTTTAGCTCAATTTCTGATAAATTACTCAACTTGGAAAGCCACGAACTAATGTCCCAAAAGTTATATTTAATTTAATGAATTTATGTCTTTATCATTATGGAGCTGTCATACTGAAACTACAGTCAGAAATGCTTGCCCAATTTCCCTCAAATAGCTCAAAATGGGAAGCCACAAACAAAATTTGGACTATTTATAGCTCAATCACTATGCACAACCCAGAAAAAGTCTTCCAAGATTTGATTTGGCGTTTTGTTGCAAAACTATCAAAGCGCTGTTCTACTGGAACTTCAGTCATGAATTTTAGCCCAATTTCTGATAAATATCTAAATATGGCAACCCTGCCACAAAACACAGATCCAAAGAGCGACGACGACGACGGCGACCGTAACGATGATGTAGTAAAAGTATCTACAGCTTATAAACATACGTACGACTTATAGCTACAAGCTGATTCAGACAGATAGATACATTGTATTTACAGTAGAGTTATAAAGTTATAGTTTTTAGTTGCGTTGTAGTTTGTAGTTGAAAATTTATTCGACAGATACACTTGAATTGGTAAATAATGCGCTTAAAAAATCGACAATATGATTTTTGTTTTTGTCAAAGACCATCAAATACGACAATGACAACAGACAACAGATGACGACGAATGAACGAAAAAGACAATATTGTCTTGTCTCGTCACTATACTCTACTACAAGTCGTTAGAGTAAGTTCTAAAGTATCTATAAATCGTATAATTTTATTTTGTTGCTATCACAGTATCGCCAAAGTTATAGTAGCTATAAGATATAGGTACATAGGTACAACGAACGACAAAAAGCCGATAGTATATTCCGACTCTGACACACATCAGATTTAAAAATAGATTTAGACGTGGGAATGATGATTATTTACACGTTAAGGTTAATTTTTTGTTTGTGTTTCATTTCATTTCGGTTGTTTTCTGTACAAAATTTCGATCTCGCACTTTTATACAATATTCTCAATTTTTTTTTCTCTCAAAATTTGTATTTAATTTTTGTTTTCTGTATAAATTTCTTATTCTTAAATCTCGAAAAGAGATGTATTTGTATTTTAATTTAATTTATATTTATAGATAAAATATCTATTTACTTAATTTTTGTTTTTGTATTTTACTCAAAATGTTTGGCAATAAATACCTATACTTTTTAACATCTTTCTGTTAAAAGAGTAAAGAGAAATAAAATTAAACAACAGATCGAAAATGTTAAAAAATTATCGTCAGCATCCCATATAAACAATTTCAATCTAGATGAATCTCGAATGAAATGAAGTGGAGAAAATAAAGATACAAATAATTTATTGTATCTGATGATTTTTTTAAATTTTATTTTTGTTTAAGATATTTTTTTTTGGTTGTTGTTGTTGCAATTGTTTTATTTTGGTTTGGTTTTATGAAACGATCTTGTTTGGGTTAAATTGTGGAGTTTATTTTTCTTACCATGTAGGGGCTACTGAAGATGGAGATTTTTGTGCAAAACATAAAAATAAACATCAACCAACAACCATCAGGCTTCAGAGCATTCAGCTCAGTGAGTTCAGGAGCAAATTTTGGGTTAAGCATTTCGAAAAAATCAGAGATCGATTAGAATCGGATGACCGATTTTGTTTATGGTATTGTTTTCTGATCACAGAGTTGATTGGCGATTTGAGTGGCAGTGATTCTTATTTTTGTTAAGAGAATGTGGTTTTGTTTAAGACAGTAAAGTGAAAAGGTTCACGCCTAACAATTTTGAGGAATTTGACCAGGGGATTCTTAAATATTAGAGGAGTAAAATATTTCTATAGACATTCTTTCAAAATCGAAGACAAATTATTTCTTACTTCTCTTTTTGTTTCTATAATGAATAAATTATTAATAAAAAATATGAACTGTTGAAGCTTTTGTTCATTATTTGTTTGCATTGAAAGCAAACACTAATTTTCGGAAATTAATTTGAATTTAAATACAAAATTCTTTTGTTTATAGAATTGTGTATAGACAAGATGAATTTTGTGTTTTTAAAATGTTTTGCAGTTAACTACACGCTATACCATGTTAGAATTCAATTGTTTCTGGGAATGTAGAATATTTCCATGTCAAACATTTGTTTACTTACAGGACCACTCATTTTTCGATTTCCAAAAAAAATGCTTTTTAAAATATACATATAACCCTTTTGGTATTATATATATATAATAGTACAATATAACGCTTTGGTAATTTTAACCATTTTTTATACATAACATGGAACTATGTTATGGCACTTTAAATGAAAGCTGAGTTTGACAGGTGACGTCATACGGAATTGATATACATACATTTAAGAATATCAATAAATCTTTGACAAGGTCCAGGCCTCAGGGCCATAAACGAAAAATGGGATGATGAGTGTCTTATAGATGGTGATTTAAGATGATCGAGAGAGGATTTTACTTCTCAATTGCCTTCTAAGTCCAAAGAAGCAGCGATTTGCAAGAGTTGTTCTTCGTTTGATTTGAGCGCTGGTGTCGTTGTCTGTGATAACGGCGGTGGTTAGGCAGACAAAGTCCTTAACTACCTCAAAGTTATAGCTTTCCATGGTGACGTTTTGTCCAAGACGTCGTTGTTCAATGTCCTTTTTTGATGACATCATATACTTGGTCTTGCCTCATTGAAAACTAGTGTAGACGGATGAGTTTTGCACAATTCTTGCCAGAACGATGTTGAAGAAGTCGCATGACAGTGCATCGCATTGTCTAAAACCTTTTTTGACAACGAATACATCGGTAACATCTTTTCTGACCTTGATAGAGCAGCGTGCATTCTCCATTGTTATTCTACACAAACGGATAAGTTTGACAGGGATTCCAAAACTAGCTTCCAAAACTAGCTCTGTAGGGCTCTTCCCTATAGATGCTGTCATATGCGGCTTTAAAATCGATAAACAGATGGTGGGTATCGATTTGTAGTTCCTGAGTTTTTTCCAAGATCTGCCACAGTGTGAATAGTGGACTTTTCTGGTCCGAAGCCACACTGATAAGGACCTATCATGTTGTTGACGAACGGCTTCAGACGTTCACATAATACGGCAGAAAGGATCTTATAGGTAATGTCAAGGAGACTGATGCCTCTGTAGTTGGCGCAATTTAGAGGGTCTCCTTTTTTATGTATCGGGCAAACTATGCTGAGATTCCAATCATCGGGCATGGTTTCTTTCGACAATATTTTGCAGATGAGGTGTGTATGTGTATGGTCCCTATCAAGTCATCGCCTGCTGCTTTGAATAGTTCGGCAGCGATGCCGTCAGCTCCAGCAGCTTTGTTTGACTTAAGTTTAGATATAGCTATCTTCACTTCGTCAAGGTCGGGTAGTCGGAATTGTTGATCTGCGTCGCCGAGGTTGAGTGGTTCTATCTCCCTTACAGCGGAATTCGGTTCGTCATCGCCGTTATATAATTTTGAGAAGTGATATTTCCATATTCTCAGCATCGACTACGGTTCTACTACGATGTTCCCCTGATCGTCTTTACAGGCTTCGGTTCGTGGCTGGTACCTTTTGGAGGTTTTTTTTTACCTTTTGGTAAAATTTACGCACCTCACTCCTGTTGTGACATCCCTCTAGCTCCTCTATCGCGCTCTTCTTTTGCTCTCTTTTTTTCCATCTAAAAAGCCGGTGTTCCTCTCTCCACTTCTGCACGTATAGCTCGGGCATCTCCTCTTGCTTCGCTGCGTGCGTTTGCCGGCATTCGTCGTCAAACCAGGGGTTGGCCGTGTGAAACCTAGCACTTCATAGGTGGCATCTCTCATGGCTGCAAGGCAATGTTGCCACTGGTTTTCAATGCTTAATGCAGGCAGCATAGGTCTCCTTAAGAGGTTATTAGAGACTCTATGGGAAAAGGACATGGCAGTCTCTTGCGATTGTAGCCGTCTTACGTCGAATCTTCTCGCAGTACTTCCTTGTTTTGGCTTGGATCGGGATATCCGTAGCCGTACCTTGGCTACAACGAGGTATTGGTCCGAGTCTATGTTGGCCCCTCAGAATGTTCGGATATCCTATATACTGGAGAAGTGTGCGTCGATCGGAATTTGGTCAATATGGTTGACGGTTGATTGATCAGGACATTGCGCCACCAAAAATGTGTTCTCTTCCTAGCTTGGCTTTAAAATCTCCTAACACAATTTTAATGTCATAGTCAGGGCACTGTTTTGTCCAAGAGCTCGAAGAATATGTGTTTGGTGTCTTCATCTTTCTCCAGTGTTGGGGTTATTTACTTTTGGAAAAATAGAATTGACTTCCAACTTATTTGATCTTACATGTAATAAGTCATTCAAAGCAGGATTTTTGCTTAAGAACTGAGCCTAAAAATCGCTCCATAAAAAATAATCTAGAAATGTTAAATCGTACTATCTATTCGGCCAATTGATCGTTTTCAAACGTAAAATAGAGTCTTTGGTCATTTGGCCATTGTTGCGAGTGCTTAGTAGTACATGGCACCATCTTATTGTAGCCACATGTCATTATCATCTCACGTTAGCACTTCACATTTATAGTAAAGTTTCGATTCACAACATCTCTGAAGAAATACCGCACAATGAATCTGCCAGCCCATAATCTGCACCGAACAGTGAATTTTTCTGGATGCTGAAGTTTCCGTTGAATCACTGGACACAATTTTCAAAAGTCCCTTCACCAAAAATTCGGTATTGTTGTAGGTTGTCCTATTTACTACCTCAATAGGTTCATTAAGCTCACCATAAAATGGAAGAAGTGTATGATGACGTTTTTTAACAGAGAACATATTTTGATTATAAAATTTAATAATCAAAACAACGTTTGTAAGACATATTATGGTTAAATTATAAACCTAACTGAAGAAGTTTGAAAATGGCACAAAATACGAAACTAGAGTCAGTTGTCAAAACACGTGTTGCAGAAGAAGACAAGCAAACAAAATCACCCATACAAAAATACAACTAATACTTTTCCATACAAAAAACTGGATCACAGTTAAACTTCTTGACAACGAACTTCCTTAAAACTGTATTCTCTCCCTCAAGAAATATCTAATACGATTCAAACGTGTAGGTGATTTGTAAGGAAATTCTCTAGAACGAAATTTTTTTGCATAAGGAACTAAGTTGTTTCTTTATAATTTTCAAATTTGAAATAATTGTTTTAACAAAGCTGGGTTAGGTACATTTAATCATGGTCCGATGAAGTCTCAGTTCCATTGTCAATGATAAGATCTTTAACTTTAACGGAGTTTTATTAATTGATGATTATCCTATTACATTTAAGGCTTATGTTGCAGTAGGTGTAAATGGTGGTAACAGGGATATCCTTCAATCAAATCAATTTTGAATGTTATTACATCTGAGAAATGGAACTCATCAGTTGACAATACTGAAATCGAATTAATTCGAACAAAAAAACTGACCATACGCCTATTCTGCTATTCATCGGAGGAATTTTATTTAATTTTTACTAATTATTATTCTGCTATTCATTCGAAGTGAATCGGTGTATGTCGGTAACGTAATACTGCGCAGTATTCTTCTATTTACGTGAAAGCATTCATTCTATACTACTATGATGTCTGGTTTATTCATTTTTGTAATCAAATGTAAGTGAAAATTAATTTATTGCTTACTTTAGAATATTTGTTTTATAAATAAAAGAATTTTAACATTTTAAGTGGCAGGAAGACACTTTTTAACATTTCTCCGAAGCTCTCTGTTTGAGGATTCTCTTGTTCCTCTGCTTTCAATTAGAATAAAAAGTCAAATACTGCCCAATTCCAAAAATTACACAAATTATTCTGTTTAGGTGGATTGATTGAACTAAATTTTTGTATGAAGCGAAATAATTTATCCAACATTCCCAAGATTTTTATATGAACAGCTGTTTATTTGAATGTCAAATTGGTTTAGGATAATGTAGTTCACCCGATGGATAGCAGAATTCAAATGCAGTGTGCAAGGGAATCGAATATACGATCCACATGAATAGCAGAATAAGGCTGATAATGAAACGAGAACTGCTTTTGATATTTTCGAAGTTTTAGTGATATAAGAGAAGAAACATCAGATGATGCATAATGTCACCTTTCTTAATTGGAAGATTTTTTATAATAAAACAATAACACAAAATTATTTATAGCAATCGTAAATTGATATGTTTTTAATTCAAAGATAAAAAGATATTAATTTCTTTAAATTATGTTATTTTCTTGTACTTTTTTGAAAATAAAAAAGTGTTGAATTTTCTATGCAATTATTTTTTTATAAGACTTCTTTATAGCAAATCAATTTCTTGTTTCTTTCAAAGTTCGTTAGAAAGAAGTTTGAAAGTAATTCTAAATTGATTTGACATCTCCATTTTTTTACAGAAAACTGTATCAACTTCAATTGTTGATTGCATGGTTTTTAAAGGTCTTTAAATATTATTTGTAAATTTTTAAATGTACCAATGGAAGTAATTGAGGTTAGTTTAAACCAGCCTTGTTTGTTTTAGTGTTTTATCGGTATCTTTGTCAAAAAAGTTCGTAAAAGAAACATTTTTGAACAAATTTGCAATTTTTTTTATATCTTTTGCTTTAAATATTACTTTTTTCAAGAACTTCAAACTTTTACACTAAAAAAATAAAATTTTGTGATCAATAACTTTTTTTTCGATTATTTATTGTTTTTTTAAGATGTTTAGAGGATTTTAGCATGAAAACGTTCAAAACGATAGAGAAATACATTGACCAAAATGTATTCTATGTTTATGTTTACGATTTTATACATCACATTTTTTATGAATTAATTAATAAAACTAACAAAATAAAGAAAACACGACTTGAACAAGACTTATAAAGATCCATCTAATTAACGACTACTTATTGGTAAATTTAAAAATCAATAAATCATTACTACTACTTTTACTTTGCCTCGAGGGAGTGCTTTGCTTAATTTGTATTTGAATTAATTAAACAATGATAATGGAAAAGGCAAAATTTTATCGCAAAATAAGTGTTTAAACTTTTTCTACAGAATGGTTCACTCAGTTATTAAGTTAGTGGACAAGCAAAAGCAAAAGAATTCAAAAAACTTTGAATATGCAAATTCTTAAACAGCTTAACTAATTAACTACCATTTATTATCAAATTGTGAAGTCTACCACTTTTCTATCGACGATTGTTGTCTTACAAAATTGACACTAATCATTTAAAGGGTCTTAAAAGCTCCTTAAATGAGGACTATAATAATTTTTATAAGGAGAAATATTTTTTATAGAAATGTTTGGTCAAAATGTTATGAGAGTCTAAGGCTCGTTTTACACTACACGGTTTTGACCATACGGCAAAAAAACCGGACGTCGACATTTTATTAGAGGCGGGAAGAAGAGCATATTCGCTTTCATATTATACGGTCACTGCAAAATGCCGGCGCCACGCCGCCGTGTAGCAATCGTCCACTGCCACTACAATATACAGCAGCCGGACGACGCGATAAGCTTAGTAGCGTACGTGACGGAATGCATGTTTTCACATCATACGATATTATTCGTGGCGCAGAGTTCGATCAGCCACTTCAAGACTCGATGAAAAAGAATATTAAGCACAGGAAGCCTGCATATATAGTGTTTTACAGTACGGTTAAAGCCGTATAATGTGTAATTAGCCATTGATCCGGTCTATGCCGTCCGGTTTTTTGCCGTACGGTCAAAACCGTGTAGTATGAGCTTAAATGCTGGTTGCGACATTTCGTTAGAGACCGTTACCGTATAATATGAAAGCGTATATGCTCTTCTTCGCTCCTCTTACAAAATGTCGCCGTCCGGTTTTTTTGCCGTAAGGTCAAAACCGTTTAGTGTGAAACAAGCCTAAGGCTGAAAAGTATCAGTTGAGGGATGGGTAGTGTGCAGGACTGTTTATGTAAGAGGATTTAGAGCAAATCCTGCCAATTCTGTCTGCCCCCTTACTTTCAGACATATACACACAGGAATGGCTAAAAATGGTATATCATTAGACCCTTGTTTTTTACAAACTGAAATGACGCAAATTTAATTTTTATTTTAAGTCTAAAAATTATTAACTAAAATTGATTCTCATGCAAATGTTAACATGTCTGATGTGTGTTCATGAACTGCAAAAAACAAGCTTAATTTTATTAAAAAATTAATGAAGAATTCTGTTTAACCTAGAAACTAATTTGAATAAAAAACATTTTTTGTTTTAAAACATCTGCAACGTGAGAATTTATAACTTTTCTCTCCAAATTGTCAAGACAATTTTGACAATTCAACCAAATGTCGAATCAAGTATGCCAAAAATCAGAACGTACATTTAAAATGAACGTTTACTTTAAAATGATGTGAGAATTGACAGTTCTGAGCTACACCGTTCCGCATGTGAATGAAATGTAAAAATTCAATACAATTTGTAATGTTTATTTTTTGCTTCGATTATAATCTGCAAGACACTCAAGAGCCATTATTCACTTATTAATTCTTTATCGAACCGAAAAAGCAGCAGATTGCTGAAAATCAGAATCAAGTGTGAAAAAAATCGTAGTAGATCACTTCGAAATGATTCGTTTTTGACGTCGTCTATTATTAAATTTGCATTTCAATCTGAAAATTAATTGTTTTTGCCCCTAATGGAAATATTTAAGATCGTTTTTTTCCATAGGATTGATGTTCTCGTATATTCCGAAATTGTCAATTTGTGACTGTCAATTATATTGATGCTTTGTAATGTATCTTCGATCAACAAAAAAAATCAATTTTTGTTTCCCATTGGAAAATGAAATTATTGTCAAAATTTGTGTTTTTCAAAACAAACTTGCTTTTTTTTATCTCGTAAATTTTATATTGCGTTCATTCTGTATCCTTGTTTTAAATGTTCGTATTTTCATGCCCTCAACTGTACACTTACGTACGAAACCGACTAATCTGTTAAAAACACTTTTCTTATTTCTAAAATGTTACACTCAAGCGCATTCCGAATCTATGACTAAGCACACACAAGGAAAAGACAAAAGAAAATACCGACTATGTACCCATCTACTGCTAGGTATAAAATATAATTCTGAAAATGAAAAACCGAAATAAAAATTAAGTGCGCAATCCCCAACCCTAAAACTATACAAAAACTAATCTAATCGCAACGGAATTCGAGAACGCACTCTCTTTTCTCAAGTCAATGTATAAGTGAGTGTTTTCAAATACGTTTTTCATTTCATTCTTTCTCTCAGAAATATCACATTTTCCAAGTAGTGTCATTTTCATTTCCTCTCTCTAAAGAAGAAAAACAATAAAAATGTCCCTGCTAGCTGATGGCATAAATTCCTTATCAATTAAGGATGCACACCCTTATTTCAGCCCTTTTCCTATACTTGGAATTGAAGAAGAATGTATGGCATGCCAAGTACAACAAAGTAAGACACTACTCAAAAACACACATAATGTTGACCTAGTACACTTAAAGTGAGGCTACCATTAGTTGCAGTGAGCAGGGTTGCCATGTCTTAAACTGGTTAATGAGCTCAATTAAAACAAATATTTGTAGCCCAAATTCGAAGCTGTAAAAGTAGCCCAATGACAATATTTCTTTTTTCGTAGCATTTCTGACAGATTTCGTACATTTTTACTCTAGTGTTTTGCTTAAATATACGATTTATTTGAATACAAACATATTTGACAAAGTAGCCCAATATTATATTTGAGCTATAAATAGCGCAGTTATTATTTTGCTGTCATACTGAAGTTCCTATCGGAAATATTGGTAACTAAATACCTCAATTTTAATATAAATAGCCCAATCTGGGAAGCCTGATTAATAGCAGTAGGTGGCAGGTACAGAGCTCAGAGTATGACACACAAATTGAAAAATCACTTGCAGCAGAGTTTTGTTATGATTGCGTAATCGTTTCCTTGTGTACCTAACATTTTGCTCCTGCTGCAGGATTTTTATTTTTATTCGGACGAAGAAATATCTAAGTCAATAGGGTAGGTGTTTGAAAAGCGATTGAGGTGTTTTAAGAAGTTGAATAGACCCATTTTGTAATTTGTTTTTCGGGCTAAGTGTTTTTGAAACTACTGTATTTTTGAATTTCTCTTTGTTTTCAATTTTGATATACATAGGTGTAGATATTGATTTTAAAAGGTGGTAGGTTTGATGGGTCATTTGAATGATTACAACTACCTATCGATAGTCTGTGAAGTGAGAGGGTGTTTTTGATTTAATTTACGTTGCTTTAGGATGGGTTTGATTAAATATTCATTGAATTAGAATTTATACTAACGTATACGACAATAATTGCATACACATTACATGTCAAACTTTATGCGTTTGACCATCAAAAATAGTGGGTGACAGACGCGGCTTGGGGACCGGTGATGGTGTGAACTGTGAAATGAAATATAATTCAATTTTGCGACAAATTTGCTTCTTGTGTTTAGTTTATTGATTGAATTAAATTTTCCACAATGTATCAGGAACAAAAGAGACATAATGGAATGATCAATTTGAAATAGATACTATATATCTATAGCAAGAGCATACCTAGTTTACCTATTACTGTGGTGTCAAAATTGATTTTTAAATTATGACATGCGAAAAACTTTTTTATAGGAAATTTTTTTAGGTTACGTTTCAGAGAATCGACTAAACGAATCAAATAATTTAAATGCATACGATTTGATTGGTATTTTTATATAATATAGAGAACACACATTAAATTTTGGAATATTATATCATATTCCTTAGTTATTTAGAAATTGCTTATTGATTTAAAAGGAAATTAAACAACAACCAATATAGAATCTATTCCTATTCCTATTCCTATTCCTATTCCTATTCCTATTCCTATTCCTATTCCTATTCCTATTCCTATTCCTATTCCTATTCCTATTCCTATTCCTATTCCTATTCCTATTCCTATTCCTATTCCTATTCCTATTCCTATTCCTATTCCTATTCCTATTCCTATTCCTATTCCTATTCCTATTCCTATTCCTATTCCTATTCCTATTCCTATTCCTATTCCTATTCCTATTCCTATTCCTATTCCTATTCCTATTCCTATTCCTATTCCTATTCCTATTCCTATTCCTATTCCTATTCCTATTCCTATTCCTATTCCTATTCCTATTCCTATTCCTATTCCTATTCCTATTCCTATTCCTATTCCTATTCCTATTCCTATTCCTATTCCTATTCCTATTCCTATTCCTATTCCTATTCCTATTCCTATTCCTATTCCTATTCCTATTCCTATTCCTATTCCTATTCCTATTCCTATTCCTATTCCTATTCCTATTCCTATTCCTATTCCTATTCCTATTCCTATTCCTATTCCAATTTCAGCGATGGCCTGTGTTTTGTTCACCTTTAGGCCAATGGTAGATTGTGGTTTATTGGAATTGATTTGCAACTTCAAGAAACCTCACAATAAAAAGTCTAGCGGGATCAAATCACATGACCTTGGTGGCCAGTTCAAATTACCCTGCGTGAGATAACCTTAATCACAAATCGTCCATGCAAAATGTCAATCGTGGTGATTGATATGTGGGACGTAGCACCGTCCTGCCAGAATCTCGCGTGGGTTGGTGTCGTCCCATTTACGGTAATTTTGCTTGTCAACACAGCTAATTATCCTCTTCACTAAAGATGATTTTTCGCCCATAATTGGGGTTCTCTTCCAAACGATCCCAGTCAGCGAACAAACGGCGTTGTCTACGGTCATGAACTTTGAGCTCCTGGGTCAGTTGGATCTTCGCCAAGTTAAAGTCTGCGAAAGGCCGGTCTTGTGAACGGCAAGATATAGATTGCAAAACCGGGTAATACCCTATTAGTTACGAAGATAGAGGTCCAGCTCATCTTCGATTCATTAAAGAAAAAGAAGTCAGCAGGTGTCTATGGTATATCTAACATTGTACTACCACATTTACCTCAGGAAGGTGTGGACATTTATACCACTCTGTCTAACAATGTTCTGAATAATGCCTATTTTCCGGTCCGTTGGAAAATAGCTGTGGTACATCATCTGCCGAAAAAGTAAAGGACAACTCCAATCCGGCGAATCTCTGAGAACAACAAAATAATTCCGAATAATCAGTTCAGCTTCAAGGCGGGACATGAGACTATTCATGCTGCGTCTAAGCTTGTTTCTGATATCCAGTGGAACAAATCTAAAAGACAATGTACGGGTGCTTGTCCGATTGACTTGGAGACGGCCTTCGACACCGTATGGTTAGAGGGTTTGTATTTAAAGCTAAACAGACTTGGCATAAAGAAATCACTGTTGAATATGCTTTATGGCATGCTTAATGGCAGACGGTTTTTTGTCAAAATTGGCAATGTAACATCTACCAAAATATTTGATATTAATAATGGTCTTCAACAGGGAGCGGTTAACTCGCCGATCCTATTCAGCATTTAGAACAGTGATCTGATAGCAAGTCTGACTCAGGCAATAGCGTACGCCGACGACCTTAATTGCTACAGAACGGCCCCACAAATTGAGGTTATAAATACACTTTTGCAGGGTGACTTCGACAAGAATCAGCAATATTGCGATGGCTGGAAGTTCAAAATCAACTTTCAAAAATGCAAAACTATTTTGTTCAGGAGTCCGCTGTATGAAGCCTCAAGGGATACGAACATGAACTGCAAAAATCTAGTTATCGTTGAAACAAATCGACAGCCACTGGCAAATAAAAGTGTAGTAAAGTACCTTGGCATCTGGTTGGATCAGTAGTTGTATTTCGACAGACATATGAGTGCTGCTTTTTTAGCAGCCGTCTTGACAGCAGGGTGAAGATGATTTGCTACATGGTTCTTATCCGGCGGATGATTGCCTATGGGTGCCCGATATGTTTTAATGTTGCCCCATCTCAAATGGAAACGATTCGGGTGTTTGGACTTCACAGAAAATCAGAGTCGGAGTACAAACATAACTATTCCAACCAGGTTCTATACAACAGAGCCAACATTGCTTCAGCTTGAAGCTGAAGGGGTCACATTGCGAGAGCAATTTCGTCAAATAATAGCTTAATTTTTGGGGCTGACTACCCCAACAATGAATACTACGAAAGTGCACGTTTAAGGGCCAACATTCCGCCCGAAGCTTTCCTCCATTTAGAAAGTTGAGACCTGATACGGTATAGGGAGGCGGTTCCGCTAATCTACCACGTCAGCCGTAAAACTGTAGATAGACGACTCCTTTATAGTCGAGACGTCCTCGCACTGGATGGAGCCGAGCGCCTTCGGTTCAGTAGGACTGTTTCCGATAGGGACCGAAGAGATAGGGTGAGGCAGGAGAACCTGTTTTGGTGGCTTCAAATTGAGAAAGTCATTTAATGTTGTCAATGGCGTTTGGTCTTGTCCGGCTTACATAGCTTTAAGGATTAGGTAAGGGACAGTCAGGGTGGCACCAACAAAAAAAAATGGCTGTTCTAGTTTTAAAGCAGTTTTAAGTAATTTTAAGTAGTATTATTGGTTTTAGTTAGTTTTAAATAGCTTCAGTATTATAATGGGTTTGGGTTTTTTATTTAGTTTTAAATTGTATATAAAATAAATATAATGATAAAGATACCAAGTTTTTTTTAATTTTCTTGGTTTTGGATTAAGTTATCGTTTTTTAGGTATTAGAATTGTTCTAATACCGAAAGGCAGTAGT
Source organism: Eupeodes corollae (assembly GCF_945859685.1). Classification (NCBI taxonomy): domain Eukaryota; kingdom Metazoa; phylum Arthropoda; class Insecta; order Diptera; family Syrphidae; genus Eupeodes; species Eupeodes corollae. Next base: position 285,021,024 of record NC_079147.1, read on the forward strand.
TATAAGATAATGGATTAACTAAGAGTATTTTTTTAAGGTTTGAAATCTATCGTACATTTTATTTATAATTTTTGTGTAGCTTTAAGATAATAGTTTTAAGATTTTGATAAAGTAAAAAATAAAAAAAAAACTGCCTCGGGTTCTGCTGTACACTTCACAGACCACTGAGGTTTTCTCAGCCGATCTGATTGTGTACTGAATCGGTCGTCTCAAATTTGACCACCAAACGTTGAAGAGTCGACTAAGAGAGGCCACCACGTCTACCATAAAATGGGCTCACTGCGCGCAAAGTTTGCGTTATAAAACACTCATTTTGATAATTTTTTATCATTTGAACGTGCTGTTCAATCGTGTAACTTGCCATGATGATTAAGCGTAAACAAGTGAATAATAAACAAAAGATTTGACGGATGTCACCAAAACAAAATGGCCGCCACGGGCGCCAAAATCTGCCCGCACGGATTGAAGAACCCCCTTTACGATAAAAGTAAGTTGTTATCAACTTTTATTTAATCAATGGCAAATAACGTACTTTCTAGATTTAGATAGATAATTGATCTTAACGTAAGTTAAAATTAATGAAAAATTTGGGTACCAATAAAAAATTATACCCCTTGAGGTGCCGCTAGAATAGTTCAGGGTTTTTTCAATAAGTGGTTTCATTTCACATAAAAAACTAATATTTTTTGATAGAAATAAAAATGTCAAGAAGAAAATATCAACCAATTAGTCCTTTTCGTGAAAATTTCCATAATCAATTCGTATATTTGAAGTTGGATGTTCTTGACAACTTCACAAACTCTATCTTTAAGTTATTGAGTGAATATTGGAGCATTAAAATGGATTTTATCATTAAAGTAGCGTAAAAGTATAAGGTGTTAAATAACAAAAGCTAGGGTGCAAATTTTGATCAGCTCTTTGTGAAAAACACAGTCAGGAGACTTTTTTTCAAAAGTTGCGATTAGTTCGTGTGTTTAAAATACACATTGAAATTATTTATCATAGTTCGTCAGTATAACAAGAGGTTACAAAAAGTGGACCTAATCATTGAAGATTATTTTTTGATGAAAATCCGGATTTTATTTTTTTTAACGTTATATTTTTGTAATTGCGTCAAATGTCAAAAGATGGCAGTTTTCAAAAGTGGCAATAGTCCAAATAACCCTCTATTTAAAAACTTTGATTGGATATTACTTTCACTTTTTTAACCACGTTGAAACAAAGTCACTTATGTGTCAAAACCTTTTGTTTACCATATTTCCTTGTTCGTGACGCTTTTGAAATGTCAATATCAATACTTACTACAGGATCCATCTATCGACAAATAGTGGGAACTTATTTTAGTTGGTTCGGAACTTGCGATTGTTAAAAAAATTTTGTACAATTAAACAATGAGTATTCCCAAATACATCAAATGGAGAATGGAATTCCTCATTCATAATTGCGATCAACAATATCAGTACGATAATCAATACTGAGAAACAACTTGAACATGATCTATACGCTGATGATCTCATAATAATTGCCAAGATAAAAGACCACATCCTCTTAAAAGACGCTTTCATAAGAGTTCTAAATAAAATCAAAAGTTGGACAGAGTCATTTGGAGCGAAGCTATCTTTGGAAAAAAGCAAACAGTAGCATTTGTGCCGCAAGACAAGTTGTAGAAATGTTACCTTAAACTTACACCCTTGAAAACACGAATGAACTAACTATCTTGGGTCTTACTATCAATAAATCGTATCGATGGTCTTCACATATACTTAAACTGAAAAACTCCCTCAAACTCCACCTAAGAAAAAGTGTTGTGCATATTAAATCGATATTAAATCTAGTGCAAGCCCTTATTTTTCTTAAATTGACTATGCACTCACAATTTATGACAACAGCTCCAAGATTTAAAAAAAAACACACTACCAAGCTGCAATCCAAATTGCGTTAAATGCATATTGCACTACTTCAATTTTTCACATGCTCGCCGAATCTGGGTTTATTTCTTTAGAAAATCGTATTAAATTTGCCACAACCAAAACTATACCAATGATTCATACCTCTAAAGGTTCACTTATACAAAAAGATCTTAAACTCACGCCAAACCAAACCAAAAATAGAAATAATGCAATATACCGAGCAATACAAATAGCAAGTGACCTTCACATTGGGATGTATTATATTAATCCAAAGCCAGGCCCGTATCCGCCTTGGTGTCTTAAAAATGATAGCATCAACATAACTCTTGCTGCATATCGAACTATTTTGCCTTTTTGTATACTCACGGCTCAAAAATAAACAAAACCCTGGCATACGCAGTCGTTGATCAGTGAGGAAATACGGTTCAAGCAAATTCTCTTATTGAATTTAGCTATTTACAGCAGAATCCGCTGCCATAATTAGTGGTATTGATTTTGCAGAAAAGAAATGTGGTAAGTCCTGTATTTTCTCAGATAGCCTCTCCACTTTAAAGTTCTCAACTGAAATAATAACCAAGTTCCGATTACAAGGATTCGTAACAAATTATCGCAATACCTCAACAAACTTAAATTAGCCTGGATTCGAGGCCACATAGGCATAGCAGGTAATGAAGCAGCTGACTTTACTCCCAAGCAAGCTACCAACTCGTCGTATCCAGTCTCAAATATTTAAAGCACCAATGATATCCGAGCTTATATTACGGCATTTTTCAATGAAACGAACATCCAAACTTTAACAGGTATAAATAATTATTATTCAAAACATATTAACCCTCCAGCCAAATATCCACCACAACTATCACAAAAAGAAGCTACAGCATTTTGAGACTGAGACTGGGCCACAGACGCCTAACAGCACCTACTTGATAGTAACCTCAGAAATGATTCCTGCTCCTACTGCAACAACCCAGCAAAAATGACAATCGAACATCTTCTAACCATCTGCCCTATATTTCGATCAAACCAAAACAGTTTCGCCTTACTAGAGCTCATCAAAAACCCTACATTAGATAATTGCATCAAAGTACTTGCATTTTTGAAAAAGATTAATTTAATTTCAGAATTATAATTTTGAATATTTCTATCCAACGCAAATCTTTTTCCTTTTTTACATATGTACAAATTTAAAAACAAAAGCTAATGGCTGCAAATTTTAACGCTTTTTACTAATTATTATCTGTAATTTTACAAGTATATTACTTTAAATAAACTTATAATAATAATAATACAAATTTTAGTTGATCACATCCAGAAAACTTATTTCGGTAAATCTGTCCTAGTTGAGAAGATTTGTAATATAATTATACCAGCTTAACGTCAGATTTGTCAAATAGGGGAACTTTTCATCAATCTTTGAAAACACAGATCAGTTGGTTTCCTACTTCAAAGCAAATTACTGAATTTATCCTGTTTGCATCACGTTGATCTTTAAAAATATCACAAAGGTAGCTATCGTTTCCACTTCGCTTAAGCTGATCATAATTCAATGTAAAAAGAAGTACGTGCTAATTTTTCTGTCTCCATTAATAATTTCTTCTTTTTAGTTTTCTTCAAATTCTCTCACATTAAACACCAAACCTAATGTCTTAAATTTATTAATTTTATTGTTGTTTGATTTTCATCTTAATTGTATGCTAATAAAATAATATTAAATGCCTGTCCATCATACTTCATAATATCACAAAACCTCCGGCGCCAAGTCATTCATTTTCATTCTCAAATCAAAAAATAAAATCTCTCGAAACAAATCACAAACCATACAAAGTAAATATGTCATACGAACAAAAAAATACAAAAGTATAAACATCGAGAAAAATCTATAACTCAAATATCTATCTATCTAGTAGCTTCTCGAATTTCCATCTGATCAAAACAAAAAAAGTATTGTAGGTTTAGGCATTCTAAGATATAAGTTGTGTGGTACAAATATCAAGATCTGCAAAAACAACTTTTTGGAAATATATAAGCTTTAAAGCCACAACAACAAGACCAAGACCAAGACGAAAACAAACAAATGCGGGTTTTTCCATCAACGTTCGTTCGTTCGTTTGGGGCTATGGCGACAAATGAGTTGGTTCTTGCCGCAAATATTAAGCACGTCATATATTTTTGTTTAAAAACACTTGTTCCTCTTTAACACATTTATTTAACAGCAACAACAACGACAACGAAAATACATGGTGTCGATGACGTTTTCTGTCAAACATTGAGTAGGCTGATCTATCTATGAAATTGTAAAAAAAAAAACAGCTTTTACATATTTAAAACTATCTACCTCTACCTAAATCATATGAAAAATATAAGACTAATATCTCAACTCATTCTATAGATATTTTATATTATTTTTTTTTTTAAGAAAACCACTAATTGTAAATTCAACCCACAGCATTTGTGCCATACGTTGTCGTTGCGCTGATCGTGTCGCCTTGCGGTTCTGCCCATTTATGTAGGTAGACCCGATGCCAACCCACCTGAATGTTCACAAAAGATACAAACATATCTATCTATTTCTAGATGTATCTCTACCTGCCTACAAACTTCATACGTGTATTCGCATTTGAATTGAAGTACAATATCTAATAAAAAATGTTTTTTTCCTTTTTTTTTGTATTTGGTTTCACAATATTGCTTTCGGAAGTTGTTACAAAAATATAAAATTGTAGATACTCTTAACTTGAAAGAAACGAAAATAAAAACGTGCAAATTACCAAAACAGAACACCTGAGTCTTCTATTAGTATTATATATTATTTTCAATTCGTTTAAAATGGAAATAACGTAGGTAAATTAAAATGTGTAGTGTAGTTTGTTAAATTCTATAGGACACATTGTGACCGTTAATAAAAGAAGTTCATTATGGTTTATTTGTTTTTGTTTAGAAATTTTGAATTCATTTTATCAATATTATGACAATAACAATAGAAATTAGTAGAATTTGGAGTTTTATTTATTCATAGTTAGAATTTAGTTACGTTTGAAAAAACAAACTGAAATGACGCACAATTTTTTTAAAATTTGGTTAAGAATTTGAGGAGATGTTTTACGATTTGAAGCTTTTGAATTTTCTCTATTTACTGTATCTTCAAACCAAGCCCAATTGAAATACCAATTTTTCTAACATAAAGAAACATTTTTAAGTAAAGGTTTGTCAAATTTTAAGGACCGTTGCTGATTCTGAATAAAACACAAATTATTTAGGAAATTATAGTTATTTTGTTTAATTTTTAAACATTACTATGGCTTAATAATTAAGTATGGAACAAAAGACCGGCCAAATGGCCGCCCTGACCTCAAGGGTACACCTTTATCCGATGGTGCAAATTTGGGCATAATTGAGGTTCTACACTGTTTATGTGCCGAGTTATCTTATCCTTTAGCTCTTGAATTGTTGCTGGCTTATGAAAGTACACTTTTTATTTCAAATGACCCGAAAGAAACAATTAAAACGGTGACAAATAACATGATATTGAAATTGGCGCCCAAAAGAGCCATTGTTTCCTGTAGAAAACACATATCGTCCTCATCCATATCTTCCAATTCAGGCCATAAAAAGTTCGTTATAGTAAACACCATTAACAGTAACTGACTGATTTATTAAAAATACGACTCGATCATGCCACCAGCCCATAAATCTCTTTGTGGGTGTAAGGCTTTTGACAATCACTCTTGGATTATCTTTCTCCCAAATATGCCAATTCTGTTTATTGACGAATTCATTTAGGTGAAAATGTCTACTATTGGCATTTCTAACCATTAACGAGGCTTGAAATGATCAAGAGATTTTTGTTCTTGAACCAATTGCTTTTTCTAACCGCGTAAATGCAAGTCTTAGCCGAAGAGAGTGAAAGGTGCATTTGTTGGACACTATGACGAGTTGAGGTAGAGAGAGGTGCAGGGGAGTAGGTATTAGAGAGAGGGTTTTTAGGATATTACAACACTTACTATGCAAAGCACTAGGAAAGGGAGAGAGGGGTTGAAAGGAGGTGTCGGTAAACATTGGTTTTGAATTCCTGAATATTGAAATGGCTGGGAAAGACAGAGTGTGGTAAGGAATTCCACATTCCTGTAGTACGGCTAAAGAACGAATCGCTGTACTTGACGGTACGACGAAAATTGGGCCCAAGGCTACATTCAATATAGCCCAAGAGGCTCAAGTATGTTGCAAGAGCACCAGTCCAGATATGGGAGTTATACTCAATCTTTGGACGTTTATAACTTTTGAAGATAACAGCCTCGATGCAAGTGCCATTCATGGATAATGGCAAGGAGGGTATATCTCTCTTTAACCATACAACACAGCATTAATTCCACATCTGAAGAAGAGGAATTTGATTCTGAAAAGGAATATGAAAAGCTAAGAGTACTATCGTCAGCGAAACAATGTATTGGATTAGAAGTTGCAGATAGGAGATCATTAATAAAAATGAGAAAGAGGGTTGGAGATAAAACGGAGGCCTGGGGCACACCAGCATTTATTTTGTGGCTTGGAATAAATCCAATACAACTTGTATTAAACGATTCGAAAGGTAATTACTGATCCAGGGATTCATGCAAACCGAAAGCACGCATTTTCGATAAGAGAGCCTGATGCCAAACCCTATCAAATGATTTTGAAATATCAAGTGCATCTTACTTTCTTCAAAACGATGTAAAGATTTGCTCCACTGTTCGGTGAGATGAACCATGGCACTACCAGTGGACCTATTGTTACAAAAGCCGTACTGATGGTCATTAAGATCATTTCGATCTTCGAGATATTTCTTTAGCTGATAATTAATCAGTGTTTTCATGACCTTGGAAAGAAGGGACGTAAGTGCAATTTGTCGGTAATTAGACGGTGAAGAAAATTCGAATTTGTTGGGAATAGGCTGGACAAATGCTGTTTTCAATCTCGGCGGAACGAGACCTGAGAAGTAGGACAGATGAAAAAGCTTACGCAGTGGTTGTGCCAGCGTTAAATAACACTTCTTTAGAACAATAGCGGGGATACCTTCCCGACCACTGGCAGCGTTGATTTGGTGTCGAAATGCCTAGCAAAGAGATAAGCTTTCTCTAAAGAGCTAAGAAAGAGAGAGGGTGAAAAGTTTTTTTTTTAATTATTCAAAACTATGTTTTTTTTCCAAACAACACTTTGGGTTTCCAGAACGCAAGGATATTTCTTAAATCGAGTTATGGCTAGATAACAATCACTGCGAAAGCCAAAGTGTGGTAAAGCATTCCATATTCGCATAGTACAGCTAAAAAACTAATTCCTGTGTTTCGGTTGAATTGGTTAAGGTTAGGAATACGCAAATATATCAATATTGCAAAAGAGACTTAAGTAAGCTACGGGAGCACCATCCCAAAGAAGGAAATTATACTCAAGCTTTGGACGTTTATAAGTCGTATAAGTCGAAGGCAGCTAGATAAGAGGAGGATAAATTTTACACTGCTTTAAGAAATCCAAATATCTATCTGAACTTTTTTCGACTCCTGTACGTGATCGACAAGAGAATTTCGATGTTTTCAGTCTCCTTGATGCAAATTCCACTCATAATTGGTGTGGTGAATAAGGAGGTTTATTATGTTTTACAACAGTAGGCATCATTGAGTGTTCGAAGCATAACATTTTACTAGACTTTTGATCCCCCATTTAACAATGCTGTCAAGGTCAGAATATAATGAGCTTTTAAGAAGGGTTATTTATTTATAACTGTAGTTCGATAATATTTTACATTTAATATTATATGTTTACTTAAGAGATATAGAAAAATAAATTCTATACAGATTCAATGTAGGTATTTTATACTAATATAAAAATAATTTAATAGAGAAATAATAATTTTTAAGGGAAAACCACAAGAAAAAAAAGTGATACTTTAAAACTAAAAATTACACATTAACAGAAATACCATATAAACATAATATCTAATTTAAGAGATTAAGATTTTTCTCATTATCAGAGTAAGAAAACATCTTCTAAAAAATATCTTTTAACTTATAAATTACAAACTTGAATTGCTTAACAATAGCCTTATTATGTAGCCTGACTGTAGAATAATGCCTTGGCAAGTTTAGCATACAGTTTAATATTATGTTTTGTACTTTTTAAAGCTTTTGTGCGTGGGTTTGAACGCAGTCAAACCACTCTGGAGCACCATAAATAAGTATAGGCTAGAAAATATTTTTAAATATCAACATTTTATTATGCACACGAAGAACTGTGCGGTTTAAGAACGGGTATAAAGTTTTTATTAATTGATTAGTTTTGTTAATCGTGTTGGCGATATGTTTGTCAAAGATCAGTTTCTTGTCAAGTGTTACCCCTAGGTACCTGCAGTTTTTACATCAAGTGATATCGACAGAGTTTAACTGTAACGACGTTTGTGGATACAAAATCTAATTTTTTTCGCCGAGAAGAAGATTTTGAGCATTAATCAATCTTGATTGTCCACTTCTGAAAATAGTTTTGTAGGGTAGTAAGTGAGCATTGTAGACTACTGAATGCACATTGAGCCAAAAGGCTATACAAAAAAGAACTGTGTAATCAGAAAAAATAGAAAATTTGGTGTTTGTTTCCAAAGACGGCTGGTCAGGCACATAAACGTTGAAAAGTATGGGTCCCAGTACAGACCCCTGTGGAACTACACTCATAAAGAATAGAGTTTACATTGCGCGTTTACACAAAATTGTCTGTTTTGTATGTGGGAAAACTAAACATCATAAGTTTGTTGTGATTCTTAAAACACATATGAAAAGCTGAGAGTACTATCATTAATAAAACGGTTAAGTGAATTTAAGGTTTCAGACAGAAGATCAATAATAAAAATGAGAAAGAGTGTCGGAGGCAAAAAATATAGCTCTGGGGGACACCATCATTATATTAATTTTTATAAGTTATGTTGCTCCAATGTTCCAGTACAATCACAAATACAATATTGTGGAAAATGAGTAATACCTTTTGTGTAGTGCTCTTAATAATATTTAAATCGTGATTCCCTTGTCTCCTGTAATTTTTGTATTCCAAGCCAAAATTAAAGTAGGTTAGGTTAGGTTTGAGTGGCTGTCCAGATGTCATTGACGCACGTAGACCTCAAGGGTCCATTGTGATACCACTAATGAGGTTACTCATGAGAGAGTAATGAATTTAAACAAACCATTTGTACTTTTAATAAAGTTAGAGAGACGTTTTGTGTCAATCGTTGCCAGTTCACTGGTGTTATCGAAGAAGGGATTACCGAGAAAGTAATTCCTTCTAATGGAGAGTGCTGGACACGTACATAGAAGGTGTTGGACCGTTTCCTCTTCCTCCTCCTCCATGCAGCTTCTACAGAAGTCATTTGTGTAGATCCCTAGCCTCAGAGCATGTCTTCCTATGAGGCAGTGTCCCGTTATTACTCCAATTGTAGAGATTATACTTTGTCTGCTCAGTGATATCAAGCCTTTTGACCGTTTTAAGTCAATACTTGGCCATATTTGCTTGGTTGCTAAGCAGGTGGTAATTTGTGACCGTCTAGCATTTGTTGATTGCGAAGATATTTGCATGTAGCAAGTGGTGTTCCTATATTATGTTTTTGTCTGACATTATAGGCAGAAGTGTTCCGTTTTTGGAGAGCTCATCGGCTTTGCAATTTCCCGGAATGTCTCTGTGGCCCGGCACCCAAATGAGGTGAATGTTAAACTGTTCCGTCATCTCATTCAGAGATGATCGACAATCGTGGACTGTTTGAGAGTTTGTGGAGACAGACGCGAGAGATTTAAGAGAGGCTTGGCTGTCCGAGAAGATCGTATATCCTTGCAAGGTATAACTTTGAGACAGGATAATGATTATTTAATCGCCATTACTTCTGCCTGGAATACACTACATTGATTGGGAAGTCTATAGGATAGACTGAGATTCATTTGTTTCGAATAGATATCCCTTTCAACTCCTTGATCGGTCTTTGAACCGTCCGTATAGAAGTGTACCGCATCGTCTTCCAAGGGTCTCTCTTCTTCCCAGGAGGATCTTGAAGGGATGGACACATGGAAGCTTTTACCGAATACCATTTTTGGGGTGGTATAGTCTAGAATAGTAGTATGTCCAATATTGTTACTGGTCCATTGAGAGGTGGCTCTAAGCCTTACACATGAGTTGACAGCCACCTTTTTGGAGAAGATGTCAAGTAGTGTTAGGTTTAAAAGCACCTCCAGTGCTGCGGTTGGTGTTGAGCGAAGTGCTCCTGTGATGCACATAACTGTTGACCGCTGGAGTTTGATGAGCTTATTTAGATTTACCATCTTGTCCAGTGCGGTCGAGATTTGAAGGAAAAGCTACTGTTAAAAACTTTTATTAAACACAAATAAAAAAAATAATAGGCGTAGATGTGTTGAGAGAAAGGGTGGTTTAAACACGAAGGGATACAATACCAAGTACAAAACAACTTTTACAAAAGAAATATATTTAAGTACATAATAATTTACATATCAGTCTTTATTACGAATAAATATACAATATTATAATTAATAGAAAAATAAATAAATTAATAAATGAATAAATAAATAAAAAAATATAAAATTGAAACTTATGTAATTATTTAAAGTCAAGTTGGTATAAGCTGAACAACCTACATTTTGTTTTCCAGTACAGTAGTCACTATGTTGGTAATTCATCTACCTCACAGAAGCAATATATACACCACCAATTAAGCCTAAGTATCTAGATTTTAAAGTTACAAAAGAATCTATTTAACTTTATTTTTGCGGTTTCTTAACAATCATTTAAAAAACTGTAATGCCATTTTATGTTCAAAATTAGTAATTTGATCACATTAATGCTCACTGTGGTTTCAATGAATAAGTTTTTTCAATGAATAGGTTTTTTAACTATTAAAATTAAAGAATAAAAAAACCATTGCTGATGGGTTTGGTATTATATTTTGTCGAAGAAAGAGTTTGTTAGCGATTGTTTGTCAAAAGACGAAAGAAATTGTTATTCATTTGCCAAACACAAAAATTGAACGTGTTAATTTTACTGATGACATTTGAATCAATTTCTGAATAGGCAAACTATATTCATTTTCTACTACTATACTCTTTTGTGTTTTTGTTGCCAAAAGAATTAACAACGTGACCAGTTAAACTAAATAAATTAAATAGAAGCCTATTTCTAATACAAATTAATTGTCTCAAATGGGTAATTCATAAAAAATGTGAATAAAAATCTAAACTTAAATAATTGAAAGTTATGAGAGACTTCTTTGAATTGATTAGAAAATATGAATGAATTTTTAATTCTAAGCTAAGCTAGAGAAGCAATGACACACAATTTAAGTAATTTTAAATGTTAGCGACTAACATTTTACTAATTATGAATTGTAATAACAATTTATATTTTAAATAATTCGGGAATATATATGAAGGTATTGTATTGAAAATTATTTCATTCTGTAAAAAATATTGTTGTTAACTAACGTTATATTCTGGAAATATCCAATTGGCATTTAATTTATGAGGAATACAGACCTTTAATAAAAAAAAATTGATGCAAATCGGTTTTCGATTAAAATATCTCAGAAATAAAAACCGACATTGAAATCAAACTAATTTTGTTTTGTATTCAAAATATTGTTGTTTACTTTATATTAATTTTTTCAAAAATCCCAATCCATTTTTTTTTAAAGAAAAGAATGAGAATCAACAAATATAACTAAAAACTGATGAAAAGTACTTTTTGACTTAAGTGTCTTGCAGCGAAGAAATATTTGTACTTTAAACTTTTTTCATCTTACACAAAAAAGTTGGTACTAAGTAAGAATTTTAGAAATATCGACGCACGGGCACGAAGAAAAGTTATTATTGTGACTCCTTTTTTAACATTTATTTATAGAAATTAAATCCAAACTAAATTTTTTAGGCTTAAGTTAAAATTATAAAATGTAAAACATAATTTGTTCATATTCATATTTCAAACGGCGTTGGGTCTTTTTTCCCATACCCATAACGCCCGAATCCTAAAACATCACAAATCAAAGAAATTGGTGACAAAGCCCAAAAAACCATAAGCACATGTCATAACACTCATAACGCCCAAATAAATGTTTAGTAAAATAACGCCCAAATTGTTAATTGTTAATTTGGGATCTATGACATAGAGGTTGGGCTTTGTGACATTCATTGTAGGCATTACGACTGTTATGATTTCATATATAACCCAAATCTTAACATAATCCCCCCCATTTTGGGTGGTCGCAGGATTTGAGACGCTAATAGACAGTGAGATATGTACTTAAAACCCACCTCCTTGGGTTCACTACAGGATTTGGGGTAGATGCAGAGTTGGGTGTATGCAAAGTTTCTTTGCATTTAAATATTCTGGATTTAAAGAATCGCACCTAACGGAAATTCTTAAGTGAGCCCAAGCAAAGGGGTTGCAGCATGACCCCCATATATATTTCATTGTGGGTAAGCAACCATTTTTTTTTTATTTTACTTTGAAAATTGGTATTATTTAAAGTTAAAGAAAAGTCGAACATTTTTGTTACGCTTTCTTGACCTTCAAAGTTTTTACCGATGTGACATTAATTGTTTCGTTTAATAGTTGGGTTTTGGCGATGAAATTTAAAATTTAAAATATCGTAGTGTCCAAAACTAACAAAAATTGCGATAGAATGCCTAGATGTTTAAACACATGACTTCTTTTGCCAATTAGTAATTTGGATACTATGATATTTTAAAATTAATTTGGGCTTGGTGATATTTTGTTCTGAAAACATTTTCAGACGATTTGACATTTTTTTTTATCTTGGCGTTTTTTCATAAAGCCCAAAAAGTACTAACGAAAATCATACAATAACTTAATGTTGGTAAAATTATTGTGAAAATAATAAATAAATACTGATATTCTTAATTTGAGCGATATGGTTTTGGCAAAATAACACTTACGTCAAAGCAAAAATTTACAAACAATACTTCACAGAAGAAATCAGCTTGGGCACTTTCGAAAATTTACTGTAAAATTATTAAATAACTTGTGTATAAAATAAATTATTTAAAAAAAAATCAATGCAAGCCAAATTTTTCAGGCTTAGGTTTAATTCCGAAAAGAAAAAACTATATAAATATTTTTTTACTTTGGGAAAAATATAAATTCAATCAAAAATTTGTTAAAAATTCTTTTAACTCTTCTAAAAATACTCAAGTAAGAGTTATACGGTTAAAAAACTTTGTTAAGTTACTGACATACAATACTTTTAGAAACGGGATAAAAAAACGTCGATAAAGGTTTAAAAAGAAAAAGATACATTAATTTAAAACAAATTGTTGGTTATATTTTATTTACGAAAACTTTTTTCGTAAATAAAATTGAACTTTTATTGAATATAATCTTTCCTTTTACAACATAATAAATAAATATTTCGTTAAAAATAACTTTTTTATACAAATTATTTTTTAATATTAAATCTTAAAAAGAGGCTGGGATGCGACCAACACAGATAACTTCCCATCCCGTCAATAGATTTGTCTTGCTTAAAAGTTTGTAGGTTTTTGTGTTAAAAAAGTCGTCAGTTGAATTATTTTTACAAATTTTAAAATTACCAACAATATTTTTCATATAAAGAAATAGTTTGGTTTGAAAGTCTAGTTTTTTAAATAGATTTTTAGTCGAATACAAATGTTTACCAATTTTAGTAGCATTTCTTAAATTTTTACAAATTGGATGAATGAAATTAATTTGAGGGATTTTACTTTTTAATGAAAAAACGGACTGTTAGATTTTTATAAAAAAAAAAACTAGTGAATATCGAGAACAATATTTACAGTATTTTATTTTAACAGTATTTCTAATTTTTGAAAAGCTTTTTGACTCGAAAGTAAATTTTTACCATGTTTTTGTATATTTGAGTCTAAAATAATTTTTTACCAACTTTTATTAATTTTTTTTGTTTAGGTTTTTATTTTTTGTAAAAATACTGTCAATTCGATTTTTCTCAAAATTTTTAAGAATGTTGACAACAATATTTCTTATAAGCTAAAACTAGTTTGAAGCCATAATCTGAAGTTTTTGAAAAGATATTTGAGTCGAAATTCAATTTTTACCAACTTTGAGTTGGGTTAACCAAAATGTGCACCTTTTTTTTTAAACTGCTATGGTAAAAAAAACCACCCACGCAATGTGCCCTTTCTGCATCTTTCTGCACTATTATCTGTTTAAGAAAATTTATTTGAAGTCCATATCTGTACTGAGCTATGGACAACAAAAAACGTCGCGAACGTACGAACGTACGTACACACACATACTTATTTCTAAAAATCTTTTATTTTGGCTCTAGGGACCTTGGAACATCAATTTTATTATTGCCATTGCAGTAAGTCTATTTGGGGCTAAAAAAACGTATAAACTTTGTTTTTTGAAAATTTCAATAAAGATTAATGCATTATCCAACATAGTTAAAGCTTTAAGTGCATAGCGCAAAGTCTGTAACATTTTTAAACAATTATAAATGGAAAGTCTAAATGTCTAGTGATGTCAAAAGATAGACTATACTTCAAAACCTATTCAATTTTTAGTGATTGATGTAGAACAGATAGTATTTGACCTTGAACATACCTCACTGTCACTTGCATCCAATATTGAAGAATTTACATCCTAAAAATAAAATATTTCAATTTTTTGATTTGGCAAATATTATTTAAACATCCATCATTTCATATCATTGGAAACCTTTTTGTGTAAAGATAATTCAAATTCACCTGTAAAATCGACACAAAATGCCATTCATCATCATTATACTTAATAATAATAATTAATCAGCAAATAAAATAAGTAAATTATCCCAAAATACCTCGATGATCCAACATTGTTGTTTATTATTTTAAATTTAACAACAATTTTGTTTTCTTTGCATGTATTTGTTTGTTGTCTTTTCTCATTTTGAACAAATACCAATATGTACATAAGTCAATAGGAGAACAGAAAAAAACAATAAAAATAATATATACAATTTATTACGTACAAAATGTCAGGTAAATGATTTTTTAATTGCTTTTTATCTACGAATATATTCTCGAGCTATTCTCCTCTCTAATTTTGCATGACCTGAGTGATTCTTGTTTAGGAGTTTAGTTCAATGTTATAACATGGTGTTTTGTGTTTTCAATGCAATATCAGTTCTATTCTCACTTGTTGCTAAAGTCGTGAATTGCCGAAGGTGTACAGTGGGGTAGGCGAAATGTATTTTCTGACCCATCTAGAAATTATATTTTATAAATATTTGCACACAATTTGTGACTATCCATAAATTATACTGCAATCTTAAAGCTGATTTTTGAATTAAATTCATTTAAAAACATTACACAGGCTGGCAAATTCTTTTTTTAAAGGATTTAGTTGTCTTAAATTTTAATGAAAACCTTCATTGTGTAAACAACGTCAACCACTAGAATAAGACCACAAATTTTGAAATTCATTTTCACTTTTTATGCCTGGTGGAAGTTACGTATTTCAAATTAAAAAAAAAAACTAGAGGTTAAATTGGAAACGGGCATGAGAATTTTTCAAGATCAAACAAGAAACTACAAAAGAAGCGTATAAAAAGGTGTATTCACTAGGATGAGACCATTGTAAATATTTCTATGCAGGATTTCACATGAGAAATTTTTAAAAAACTTTTGGATCGAATATTTAAGTGAGCGTTGTAAATTTATGTTTTGATTTCATTTGAAACAAAAATGAGTTCCGGAAAGATTTTGACAGCTACAAAAAGAGCCAAAATAGATGCTTTCAAGGATTTGGGACTCTTAGGTTAGAATTAAGTAATTATTTTGCTGATCCATAAAAATATGGTAAAAAAACAAAAAGGGCACACGGTACAAGCAAATTCTACACTACAAGTGACTAAAATAAGGCCAAAAGCTGAGCAAGTGCACAAGAAGTGTCGGATGAATTTTGTAAGAGATTTTGTTCCTTATAGCAGTGAATAAAAAAAGTTTAACCTACGGTAACAACTTGTATTTCCATGATCTGAGAAAGATGAGCTTATTACTAAAATACGTCATAGCCTAAGTCAGGTGTAGTGGTGTGAGGAACTATGGCACAATCGACTTTTAGTTTTTTTCCACATATTAGGACCTCTGCCTTGGAAAAAAATGTCCCCATTCACATTTCGAGGGTGTTACAAGTTGAATTCATTTAGAATACTTTTGCCATGGCCCTATATTTACCGCACTTAAACATAATTGAAAACCTTTGGCTATGGATTTATCGTGAAGGTGGCTGACAATTTGAAGACAAGGACAACTTAATCGAAGCTTTTCGTGATTTACGAGTATACATTTTCTGTAGTTATTACAAAAATTTATGTTTCTATTCCAACCCGTTTTGTAGAGTTTTTTTCGGAAAATGTCGGATATAATTTTGTTAAAATGAAAACATTTTTAATTTAATTTTTTCGACTTAAAATAAATTTTGTCATACAGATAATAAAGCAGAAAGATGCAGAAAGAACTATCAAAAAATTGTTTTTTTTTTTGTACCATAGCACTTTTAAACATGGTGAAAATGTAGGTTAACCTTAAATATCTCACGAACCAATTACCCCAGAGACTTGAATTAAATTTGATATTATATATTGTATACCAAACAAATATATTTTTGGGAAAAATTCCAAGTATTGTTTTTTTTTAAATGAAAAAAACTGAAAAACAAATATATTTATGTCTTCTAGAAATTTTTTTAAACACAAAACGATTTTATCTCCTACACAATTTTCTGCAACGAAGAATCATTTTTTAACATCTGGTAAAAGTTGAGATTAATCGAATTGACAGTTTTTTTTTAACAAAAGTTGTTAAAAATCATTTTTGACTACAATATCTTTTCAAAAACTGAAGACATTGTCCAAAGTCCAAAAAATAAAACCTAACAATAAATGAATAAAAGTTGGTGAAAATTGATTTTCAACTCAAATATCTTTTCAAAAATAAAATTAATGGCTTGAAACAAATTTTATTTCACATTGAATATTGTTTTCAACATTCAGTAATTTTTTTTATAAAAAGCAAACAGTCCATTTTTTCATAAAAAAATAAAATCTACAAAAAATAGTACCTGCGCAAATTTGGTAAAAACTGATGTTCGGTTTTCGATGCCTCGTGAATAATAAATAGAAGACATTACCCGTGTTTTGTTGGAAAAGCTATCAAAAGTATAGTAGTATAGTATTTTACACAAATAACAAAAACAATATCCGCAGTATTAATACTACCGATAAAAGTTAAAGTAAAATCTTACTACGGTTCTTTGGGTTCTCGACATTTATGCGAGTCTCGAATTAATCTTATGTGATTTCGTTTTCAAATGTTGATATTGCATTTGTATCTCGATGGCTGTGTTCGTTGATTAGTTGTGCATTTGGAATCATGTTTTTTTTCCATTGGGGAGAAAATCAATCTGTTACTGTTGACATTATTTAGTTCTGTTAATGAATCCCCGACCGAGCTTTAGATAACTTCAACACAACATGTTAATGTAGCAGTCTACCAACGAACCCCCTTTTTAAAGTTTTTATTCTATGTCATAGTTGGAATTGTTAAATGAATTTGTTTTAAAGAATCTTAATTTCCAGATGTTTTCTTACCATTTCATTGTTGTTGTTCAATTTAGTAGTTTTAGATATTTTTTTTTTTTTAAAGTTAATTTTAACATTTGATTTTCACAAAACTTTATTGTATTTTTGTTTTTTTTTTTTATTATTATTCTGACAGGTCTTCTTTTAATTGTACCAATTTTTAAATACAAAAATCTGGCTACTGCTTATGGGTTATTTTGGGAATTGTCTACTATACTACAGGGTGACCACACAAAGATGCCCATATTTCTTTTTGAAATAACTCCAGAACCTAAATACAGATTGGACAAATTGTTTATGAATTATTGCATCCATTAAATGATGCCCGTTTCGGCTTACACAATCGTTTAATCTTTTGACAAAATTTTCGAAGACATTTCTTAACATTTTCGGCGTAATCTCAGAAATTTCTTGTAGAATGCGCGCTTTTAAATAATTCAAATCACGTACACGAGTCGTGTAGACACGTCATTTCAAATATCCCCAGATTAAAAAATCCGGAACGGTCATATCGGGAGAACGAGGCGGCCAAGCGAAATCTGTCGATAAAGAGAGTAAACGAAACGCTTTTTTCAACAAAGCGGGCGTTTCGCAGGCAGTATGACACTTCGCACCATCCTATTGGAATATTGTTCGACTCAAACGACGTCTACGAAGTTCGGGGAGGAGGAAGTTCCAACAAAAAAGTAGGGACCGACAATGCCTCACTCCGCTACCGCGCACCAAACCGTCACACGCTGGCTGTGTAACGGCTTTTTGTGTATCCAGACTGGGTTATCTTCGGCCCAATACCTGAAGTATTGCTTGTTTACGGCGCCGGAGAGCTCGA
Source organism: Eupeodes corollae (assembly GCF_945859685.1). Taxonomy (NCBI): domain Eukaryota; kingdom Metazoa; phylum Arthropoda; class Insecta; order Diptera; family Syrphidae; genus Eupeodes; species Eupeodes corollae. Next base: position 285,039,409 of record NC_079147.1, read on the forward strand.
AATGAGCTTCATAGCTCATTAAAATATTACTCAAAATGATCTCACAATCTGCCAATTTTCGAAGCATTGTCTGAGCGAAGAGTAAACGTTGTCTGTAGTCGGTATCTTTCAATTGAAATGAAAATTGAAATCTTTGACAAACATTTTACGCACTGATTCCCTTTTTAGGCCCAAAGAAGACGCCTGTCGTCGCGCTGAACGCCGCGGACTAACCTGAATCGCTTCACGGACTCTCTCAATGTTTTCAGCCGGACGGATCGTTCTCGGTGGGCCTGGACGCTTCTTATCGGTTGCCTTGGCGGATTCACGAAAATTTTGAACCCATCTGTTGACAGTTTTCCATGAAGGCACGCGTTTATGATGAGGAACTTTGAACTGTCGCCGGAATGCACGTCGTACTTTTACATACGAATTTTCACGAAAATATAACTCGACGGTAAATGCTCGTTCTTTATCGGTAGAACTATCCATGACGACTGATAACAAATGAAAACAAATTTGTCTGACCTGTACTTCAACTGGATCGCGCATTCGACACCATAGCAGTGTTACCACCGGAGCGAGACAAAAAAGAAATATGGGCATCTTTGTGTGGTCACCCGTTATTAATAGAATGCCAAAAAAACACGGGCATTGACTTCAAATTAATTTCATTCATCCATTGTAATTGTTTATGTAAGAAATACAAATTTTTAAGAAATTTTAAATAACAACTTTCTTACTAAAATAGGAAAACCTTAAAACTTTTAAGAAAGACAAATCAACAGACGGGAGGAGAATCAGTGTGGGTCGCATCCCGGCCTCTTTTTCGATTTTACTTTTTTGGATAATAAGCATTTCAAAAAATTATTGCCTGAAAAATGTTCTACTGTACAGCAATCTATCTATTCTCCCACTCCATTTAGCGGTATTTTCAATTGTTAAAGAGTAATTTAAGCCTGATCATGACCGCATAGAGTTTTTCAAAGATCAATGCATTATCGTTGTATTTCTATAAATTCGAGTAGATATCAATTTATTTTGTTATATAATTGCAAATTTATAATTACAAAAAACAAAACGACTAAAAGATACGATGTCGTGAAATTCTTAATTCTCATTTTGTTCGATAAACAAGTATATTCAATAATTTAAAATGACAACAAAAACATTAAAAATACTAATCGACACCGTCAACATCAATAAAATCATTTCAACACCACACACGGATTTGGTTCGAGTTCAGTAATGAATTGAAAATGAAATTGAATCCGGTAATCAAATGCGAAATCGGAATAAAGAAAGCTACACCAATATCGCAGTGACAGTGACATCCGATTCAAAGTGCAAACAGAATAATTAATTTGCAATCGAATCGAATGGAATCCAAATCCAATCGAACTTGATACTCGATACGATACTCTTGACTGAATTGTGTTTATGGTCTTGAATGGATGAATGGTTTGTCTGGTATCATGGTTTTTGAAAGTAACAGGTAGGTGCTACTGAGATGGTACTCCATTCTCGGGGCTTGGTGCTCCCCATAACCTCTTAACATTGAAATCAGAGATCAACAAAATTAATATTAAAATCGTTGTCATCGTCGCGTCGTCGTCGTCGTGCATCGTTGTCGTCAGAGATACAAAAATATTCTGATTCCACATATTTTCTGAACGAGTATGACGATTAATTGGAAAACAGAATAAATAACACGTTCGTTAGTTTTGTTGGAATTCAGATTCGTTGGAAGAAAAGTGACTAATTCCTCAAGTTTCGCGTAGCAAAAACAGAAACACTGAACGCTCAAGTATTTACTCTCGACTCGAAATCAGTTTTGGATGTGCTCTTGCTTTCGTATAGCCTGTCTCTAGTCTCTGTTGTTGTTGATGTTGATTCAGGAGAAGTGTCCATAATTGCTATTTTTATAGCTTTTAAGGTAATGCTTGAGATGTTTACTAAATTAAGGCGATTACATTAATATGTTGAAGTTTTGTTAACTGGGTAACTGGTTAGACTTCTTTCTGCTGTGGCTAACTACTTCCATATTTGTCTCACATACAATTTATTGTTTACTCATTTGTTTTTGTTTTTATTTTTATACTTTTTTTTAACTGAACGGAAAAATAACGAGAACTTACTGTTTTGTAGGTCTACGGGGCAGGTTTTGTTTTATTTCTGTGATGGAACAGTGACCGTTTTATGGGTTTATTCCTTTGGATTATATAAGATGTTAAAAATGAACGAAGACGAATTGGACATTGGTCATGCTATGGAAATGTTATGTCATTAACCTAGTTGAAGGAAGAAGGTACAGTGCATTGAAAAATGGAATTGATTTAAAGTTTCGTGACAAAATTATTTAAATTATTTCAAGAAAAATAACTACAAAAATCTTGTTACTTCGAAGGAAAATTTGGAAAAAGCTGATTTTTGGTAGAGCTTCTTATAAACGTTTTTTTTTTTGAGTGGAACAAGAAGTTCAAAAGTATTTATAGAGGTTGATGGGGGCTTTCATTAACTTACTCGAAAAATATTTATAGAATATTTGTAGGTGCATTGCAGTTGATTTAAAAGGTATGACAGTTTTTTCGCACAGTTGATAGAAATAAATAAAATTATAATTTTAAGTGAATACAATTCTTTATTGCTTACGCTTGAACAAATATTTTAAAACATGTCGTTGATAATTATGAGCCACACCTTAATGTCACGTTTTATTTGATATTTCTTTGCTTCAGGATTTAAAATATTTAAAGGTACTCAATTGAAGCTATTCAAAACATTTTATGAAAATGACTTTTTGGTCAGAATATTCGACCAAATGTCGAAGCCCGGAAAGGGCATGAAATAAAGTTCCAACAGGATGAAAACGAAACATACGTTCTTTTGAATCATAGCTTTTGACAGTAGATTTCGTTTATTCATTTATATATTTTGATCTAACAAGCTTTATCTAGAACTGAAAAATATACCTTAATGAAAAAGAAAGTGCATTTTATTTGGTCTTACAATTGTTTGCCTGATTTCGGCATCAACAAATGAATGAAAACTTCTGTAATTTCTATAAGCAAGGGCCCCCTCCCGAGCATTGTCGTATTTAAAAACGTGCAAACTGTAATCCATGTGACCATTATTTTGCATCCCATTTCTTCTACTTCTACTCTGAACGTTGAACTTGTCAAGTTGCAGAAGCTGAGTAGGGTCAATGATTCTCGAGAATTTTCTCGGTGTTAAACTAACAGTGCCGATGATCAGTCTGGCTGGGGCTAGGGGCTAGTTAATCCGGCGACCTCCGCATTAACTAGCTTTATCTGTACATGCAAATCTCTGTGCAGACGGACCTCTTTTCTTCGCATCTCGTTGGACCAAAGATGTACACAAACAAAACAAAAAATAAAAATGAAAAGAACGATGAGACCGGTATGAAGAAATACCGGTCTCATCCATCCTGAAGAAAGGACCAGATGGCAGTTTGACGTCAAAGCCTGTTGCCGTATCTCCTGCGGCCAACACAGAGAAGGGAGTAGTGGCTAACTATGGACTCTCCTCTGCTGTTGATAGCAACGAGAATATGAAGGTAGCGATACCTAATTTCAGTAGTGGCAGGGTTGTGAAAAATAGCCCTACCAATACTAATGACAGTACACCCAGAAATGGCAAGGGGAAACTCTCAAAAAGCCTATATAGACAAAGGTGGCAAGCGGCAAAAATCCTAAAGGTCTCTGGTGCATCATCGGGTGCTGAAAAAGCACCGCAGCAAACCGCTAGCGTTGATTGGGCTCAAAGCATACTTGCTACAACAAGTACCAGTAAGAGCTCTACGTCTAAACGTGAAAGGTCTCTTGAGGGGGCCGTACTGACACTAAAACGGCCTCGGGTGCACAACACCAGCACTCTCCTCAATCCCGTCAATAAATAATCCAGTTTTAGTGACGTCGCGGTCATTGACAGGAGCGATGGTGATGACACAATATCGGCTGATCGTTGGTAGTTGGTCAAGATTAAGCTCTCGGGTGGCTTTTTAAGCATTTTGAGGGAGATTCCAGAACCACTTCCTTCCATGGGGGTTGGCATCTGACTTATACAAGTTTGCTGTCAGCCGGTTGGGTGAAGCTTTGCCAGGTGCAAAGCTTGAGGTTGTCGCTACGGAAGACATTCCCAGCAGACCTAGAGCCCGAATTTAGTTCCAATCGAACCTGCAGGTATCAACAACATTCTCGATATGATCAGAGTTTGTAACTGGAGCCAAGCTAGAGTAAGTGAAGGGTCTTTATAGGACCCATTATGGTACTCAATAAAGAATCATTGGCTCCTCTTTCCTTAAACGAAGGCTCTATTAACTATGGATTCGAATCCATTAATATTTGAATCTATAAAAAACATGAGTTTCAGGAAAGCATCTTAACATCCTAAAAAAACTCTTACTATGCTTTGAACAGGCTAATACTTTGGGCTGATTGGTGTGGACTGGGTGTTAAAAGACACCTATTCAGTCCATTTGTTAAACCTCCTTATATTAAAGGAATCCAATTCAAATTCTCAGATGACGCTCAATAACTGGGCCAACGCAACGTTCAGAAAAGAGCCAACAAAGCTACTGTAGCTCTCTTCTCTTGGAAAAAAGCTATTGGTAATAAATGGGGCTTACAACCCAGAATCACGCATTGGCTATACACATCGGTAATCAGACCGATTTTAATGTACGGTGTGGCAGTATAAAGTCCAACGTTCAGCTTGCCTATGTATAAGCGGATCGCTTCGCACGACCCCATCTACGGCACTGGACACCTTACTCTACTTTACACCTCTTGATATATTTAGCAAACAAATATAGCTGCAAGCTCTGCTATTCGATTCAAAGCTTCGTCGTAGTGGTCTAACAACGCAGTAATTTTTAGGTATTTAGAATCAATTCCAATTCACTCAAACTACACCATTCCCCAACTGCAATTCGACAGAAACTTCCAAATTTGTATATATCATATAGTCAGGCCGCAATCGAATATCTAGACTCTGTCTCTACAAACTCTATTGCAGTCCATAACTGTCGATCATCTCTTATAGAGATGGCACAACAGTTTAATCGCTCCTTGTAAACTGTTGCAAATGCAAGATGCTATGAAGAAGGCAAACACTAGATGAACCAACATAACCAAGTGTCAGGTCACAAGAAACAAATTTAAAACTAGATTTAAATCGTTCAAGGTGCTTGCTATTTCTAAACAGATTGCATATAAGCTCGATGATAGGTGTCATAACCGGACACTGTCTAATAGGAAAGTGCGCCACACGGCTAGGCGTATTCTTAAATGACTTTTGCAGAAGCTGTATGGACGAGGAAGAGGAGGAAACAGTTCTTCATCTTCTCTGCACATGCCCTGCTGTGGCTCGAAAACGCAAGAATTACCTAGGAGAATTCTTCTTTAACGATCTAAATCATATCAGTATAATTGGCCTCTCACGTTTCGTAAAGAACTCAGATTGGTTTCATCGAGCTTAGGAGGAAGCCTCAAGATTCATGTGGTATCACATAATACCATTAAACTATCCTAAGTGTGTCCGTTTTCCATCATGGACAGCCACTTTAACCTTACATAATCTACACAATACGTGTGCATTTTTTCTTTAAATAATATTTGACAGATTTCGAATACAAACTTAAATAACAAACCACATCTGACATTTAAATAATTTTTCGTTTCACACGTCATCAAGAAGCTATATAGTCTTTCCGAAGTGCAACCTTAATCTGGAGAATGTTAATTGGTCATCAAAAATGTTTAAATTAAATTATTTATTAATTTAAAAGTAAACTATATAAAGCTACTACCAGACGGTCAACGTAAACGGCCAACATGATGAATTTGGTACGTCAAAAGCTGTCATTAATATGTCTCGTAATAGTCATGAAAAATTCTCTAAACGCATTGTTGATAACATTGACACTCACGTTGACACCCGTTTTTGGATCAAAACACTTTGACTCGTGTATTGGATAGGTCAAAGCTGTTGGGACACGTTGACTCGTTTTTAGAACGGTCGGTCATAGTAATGACTGTGTCCCAACATTAACAAGGCAGAATTTTGTACAACGTCAAAGCATATTTTTTTTATAACTTTTCTTAAAATGTCGCTATCGTAAATATTTCTATTTTATTTGTATAAAAATTAAAACTAAAATAAAAAAAATAAAAATTTTGTATGAATATAAATATTTTTTTCCAGCTTGAAATGAAATAAACGTTGACTCACATAAACATTATTTTTTCAAATCGTGTGATTGGCAATGCGTTAACAGATTTAACTAAACTTTACGTTGATTCACATACTCCCCAACACTTTTTGAGACATCCTTGACATCCACACAGGAACTTCGTGTGATGGTCATAGTTTAATGCATTGACACTGTGACCGTCCACGGTGCAAAGTACAATTTGTTTCAGTGCTTAGCCAAAAACCCATAAGTCTTTTGAATTTACCAGACGAAACCTAGACTTTTTTCCAGATCTACTCACAACTTTATACTATTTAAATTATAGAATCAAGTACGTGAGACTTAATGGTGCCTTTTTAATTTCATACAAAACAAGCGAAAATTGCTCAAACAGAATTGCAGAACAATTTGTCAATACTTTATTTAAAACAAACATTTAAAAAAATACGTATACGCCCAAGTGTGCCATTTCATTTTAATTTCGTCTCTGTCAAGTGAACTTTCGTAAAACTTTAAAGAAAATCCTGACAAAACATATTTCTTTGACTTAACTTCCTCCCAGCTGTCTCCATTGTGTCCTAACTTCAGCTCTTAATCTTAATCTTAAAACAAAAGTGTCAAAAATATTCATAAAGTTTCAATATTATTTGGGTAACTAATTTCAATCTGATTGCAAAAATATATTAATAAGAGAAAAACAAACTTTTAATCTTTGTTAAAACTGAGTGTCTGAAAAGCACAAAGATTAATATTGTCTTAAGATAACGATTATAGAATACCAAATTAGGGCATAAAGATCTTAAGTCAATTCCAGTTCATTTCAACAAAAGCATCAACGCGTCACTTCCGAGTTTTGTTTACTTTCGAATTCTGTGTTTCTGATGTGAATCTACTTGCGTGTCTCATGAAACTATTTTTATTCAATATGATGAACGATCCCAATAGACGCGTGGGCTAATCGTTTTGAATATTTTGTTTTTATCTTCTGATTCAAAAGAATCAACTAAATTCCTATTTTGAAATTCAAAATTAACTTTATAATAAGTTCCATAGAAAAATTAAACAAATAAAAAACAGTGGCGATGGCGTTGAGGATGGCAAGTAGGCGTTTCGGAAGCAATCAATTTTTGCATCCATTTTCAGGCATAATAAAATTGAATATGAACAGAAAAGTACATGAAGTCTCCATCAGAAAAGTGCCCTGAGTTATTAATTAACACTAGACGAATCTCTGACTCTTGGTGTGACTGAGGGTCTGAGTCACATAACCATTAAGCAAGCGGTACAGATGATTTACTATACTTCATTTTCATATCATTGCCAGTGCAGTGCAATATGGTCAATTGCTGTTTCTGGAAATAATCAAAAATCATGTTTCAATTAACTATATATAAATTTTATGAACAATAAGATCAGTGTTTTTCTTATGCAACTGATCGAGTTGTTGTTGTCGTCGTCGCTGTCGTCGACATCAATGTCGTTGTCGTCTAAAAAAGGAAATGCAAGGCAACACACGTCCAAACACCCGGTTGCTATCAGTCAGGCGGGCGGGTAAGTCGGCGGTGCGCGACGGGTGAGCGCTCATCAGTTGTGCATCTCTAAGATATGTGGCCTCATTTTGTATTCCGATAAAATACGATCTGTTGAAGTTGATTTGGATGGAAGATCATTTCAGAATCACGTCAGATAATGTCGACAAATTGTCATGTTTATTTGAAACATAAAATATTACGATATAAAGAATTTTGTCAATCATTTCGAAAAATATTTTTATATTGGAAAATTGTGTTTGTGTTTTGGAATTTTGTGAACCATCTACTAACAAAATGGTTTCGTCACTCTTAAAAGGGATGAGAGTCTATACAAGTATAATTATAGAGAATTGTAGTATCGTTATTAGTTAACAAACAAAATATTGAAAGAATTTTCTATCTCATTACCAGTAGTTTGAGGTTTGAAAATTCTTTAAGAACAACGATGCGGTAAATTGTCTGCGATGTGTCATGCCACTAAATAAAATCTCTTCTACGAAATGGTTTTTCACTTTTTTTTTTTGAAATTATTTTTTTTCTCTGTAAATACAAATCGTTGCCAAAAATTGTATAAAAAGTCAAAAACCAAGAAAAACAAAATTAAGAAAAATAAACTCGTATGAGTTGAGACGACGACATTAACGACGACGCCATTCATTGCGCAGAACAGTATGGCACTTTTATTTTTTGAGTTTTATATTGGAAGAGAAATTTTCGTATATGATAAATGTTATATTTTTTATTTTTTTAAATGTGGTTACACTTCATTTTCTTTAATAAAAAAAGTAAATACGAAAAGTTTAGTAATTTTATTTTTCTTACATACCTGAACACATAACACAGAAAAAAGTTGAAGGTGAAGAAATATTTTATATTTTTCTGTCCCAGATTTTATTTTTTTTTTGTTTTGTGTAATGCGCAGAAATTTTATTGGAAAGTGTTTTAAATTTGGAAAATCTTTAAATATTTCAAAATGGGTTTCTTTGGCATTGACATATATTTGAGGTACAGTAACGTGAAAACGTAACAAAGAAATTATTAAAATTGATGAAGAATATAATTTAAGAAAGGTGTACTTAAAAATTCCGCAAAACATTCATTAAGTTAAATCCACTTAAAATGTGAACAAATATATTTCTTACAAGAAATCTATCAAAATGTAGTCCTTTTAATAACACTGTTCAGAAAAATTAAAGAATCAGTTAAACCTGTTTTTGAGTCAAGTCCTTTTTGAATTATGTCAAACAATTGTTCTATCAAATCTGATTTGAAAAATATGCCTCTTTAGAAATGTTAAAAAAAAAAATAAACGGTGATTTTAAGGCTAAGAACATAGTTTTGTTTTTTGAAATACATAAATAAATTGAATGAAGATTTTGCAAAATGCAAATATTTGTCTTCCAGTAACTTCTTTATAATGGATGAGAACTAATTGACACACAGTCCAAGTTATTCGCATTTCAGGACTTATTCTCTTGAAATTATTCCAACGCAGAATCAAATGACGACTTTGAGCAGGAAGTTCTGGCATCTGTAAACCTTTTTAAGTGAACTTTTTTGTCAATCACAATGATAACATTCTCCTGTCTCCTGTTACTTTTCCTTAAAGTTTTAATTTTTACAGATTCTCAATTAATAATAAAAAATCATCTGGAATCGACCAATTTTCTTATTAAATATTAAAAAAAATGTCCATATTCTTTGAATGTACTATTAACGTAGACTTTTAATCAATGTATTAATAACGGTTATTATCCAAACATTTGGAAACGAGCTAAACAAAAAATACAAGAGAAGTTAATAGCTTTCAACCTATCTCTCTTTTATTTAACATTAGTAAACAGTTTGAGCGGGTATTAGCTGACCCACTGAATAGCTTCTTCGAAGACAGGAATATCATTCTATGATATTCAACGGAACATGCTTTGCTTCTATTTCAAGACAAGGCCACACAAAATCTTAGAAATAAAATTTGCTTAGTGCGTCTTGACTTAAAAAAGCCCTCGATTCACTTTGGTATCCGAAACTTGTATACAAACGTATAAATCTCAATTTTCCGAATTGGCTCATCAAAATAATTGTCAGTTTTTCAACAAACAGAAAAAGATCAATTTTTCTTAATTTTGAGTACACTGACTTTTCCAATGTAGTATATGTATAATGGTGTTCCTCAGGGATCGATATTGGGTCCATCTTTATTCAACATTTATCTCCAAGACTTCTATTTTTCAAGCTCCTATTCTAATGAACGTTGTTGAATACATTAAGCTGATGATATTATATAATAAAAAGAAGCTGGTATGCGAACAACACTGATAACTTCATACCTCGTCTGTCGATTTGTCTTGCTTAAAAGTTTGAAGGTTTAGTTGTTAGTTGAATTATTTTTTAAAATTTTAAAATTACCAAAAATATTTTTCATATAAAAAAAATTAAGTTTAAAAATCTAGTTTTATAAAATAGTTCAAGATATTTAAATGGTAGACATGTGCATTCAAGAGGACACAAGCGTCTACAGATTTTTCTCTGTCTATCAACTCCTTCTCTCACCTCCCCGCGGTGAACATCAGGTGCCTAGTACCTAAACTGGAGATTGGGTTCCAACCCCAGTGGAAAGTTGTTGGGGGCAGCAAACGAGAGAGGAGGGGGAGAGGTGTTTCCACCAAGGCACCTCTCCTTATCCAGGCAGCAGCGGACGCATTCTCGAGATGGAATCAACAGTGGCGTCTACAGTTCCAGTAAGGTTGAACTACTTAGTGAACACCTTATAGGGCTTCTTCGACATATTCGGAGCCCAGGCCTGTAAGAAGCGGTTTATCCGGCTCCCATTCCTGGAGTTAAACTAAGGATCTGGCCCACCAGGTTGGGGGTTGTTCCGTCGGGGTGACTTCCTGGCCACGTAAAAAAAAACCTTAAGTTTCGAAGCACCAACAAGTCTCGAATACGGACGGATTCACTGTTGACAACCGACGCAAACGAAATAAGGACAACGAACTTCGGATATGTATGTGGAATGTTAGGTCCCTTAACAGACCACGTGCAGTCGAACAATTAGCGAAAGCCCTAAACTGCTGCAAGGCAGATATTACCGCCGTCCAAGAAGTGCGATGGGATGGACCGGGCAAATGCAAACTAAAAGACTGCGATTTATACTACCACGACTGCTATCGAGAACAAAGACAGCGTCTTTTTGGGTGTGGATTTGTTGTTGGAACTAGGCTCAGGCAAAAAGTCTTGAGTTTCAACAGTGTGAGCGAGCGCATCACGACAATCCGCATCAAGGCTAAATTCACCAACATAAGCCTAATATGCGCGCATCCCCCAAGAGAGAAGAAAAATGAAGACACCAAAGACATGTTCTTCGAGCTCTTGGACAAGACATATGAGCAATGAACTGGCTATGACATTAAAATTGTCTTAAGAGATTTTACTGCTAAGCTAGGAAGAGAAGTCATCTTTGCTGGTATAATCGGGAGATACAGCCTGCACGACACCACCTCCGACAATGGATTCAGGCTGGTCGATTTCGCTGCGGGCCGAGACATTCTGGTAACTAGTACGCAGTTCACAATTTTCAAAATCCTGATCAATCAACCGTCAACCAGATTGACCACATTGCGATCGACAAACGACACTTCTCCAGTATACAGGATATCCGAACATTCCGAGAGGCCAACATTGACTCGGACCACTACCTCGTTGTAGCCATTGTACGTCTACGGATATCCCGATCCAAGCCAAAACAGGGAAGTACTGTGGGAAGATTCGACGTTAGACGGCTACAATCGCCATGTCCTTATCCGATCGAGTCTCTAATAACCTCTTGAGGAGTCCTATGCTTCATGCATTAAGCATTGAAAACCAGTGGCAGCATTGCCTTGCAGCCATCAGAGATTACGCCTCTGAAGTACTAGGTTTCATACGGCCACCACAGCGAAACCCCTGGTTTGACGACGAATACTGGCAAGCGCACGCAGCAAAACAAGAGGCATACAAAACGGCGCTGCACAAAAGGACTAGAGCTGCTCGCGAGCTCTACGAGCAGAAGAGGAGAGAGGAACACCGACTTCTTAGATGGAAAAAAAGAGAGCATGAGAAGCGCGCGATCGAGGAGATAGAGGGATGTCCCAACAGGAATGAGGTTCGTAATTTTTACCAAAAGGTAAAAAAAACCTCCCAAGAGTACCAGCCACGAACTGAAGCCTGTAAAGACGATCAGGGGAACATTGTTGTAGAACCGCAGTCGATGCTGAGAATATGGAAAGATCACTTCTCCAAATTATATAACGGCGATGACGAACCGAATTCCGCTGTAAGGGAGATAGAAACACTTAACCTCGGCGACGCTGATCAACAATTCCGCCTACCCGACGATGATTTGGTATGGAGCATGCACCAACTCATCTGCAAAATATGGTCGGAAGAAAGCATTAGTCTTCTTAACATTGCGTATAAGATCCTCTCTGCAGTATTATGTGAACGTCTGAAGCCATTCGTCAACAACCTGATTGGTCCTTATCAGTGTGGCTTCAGACCAGGAAAGTCCACTATCGAACAAATATTCACACTACGGCAGATCTTGGAAAAAAACCCAGGAGCTTCAAGTCGATACCCACCATCTCTTTATCGATTTTAAAGCCGCGTATGACAGCATCTATAGGTAAAAGCTCTGCAGAGCAATGTGTAGTTTAGGCATCCCTGTCAAACTTATCCGTTTGTGCAGAATGACGATGGAGAATGCACGCTGCTCTATCAAGGACGGAAAAGATCTTACCGATGCATTTGATGTAAAAAAGGTTTTAGACAAGGCGATGCGATGAATTGGAAGTGTTTGAAAGGAAAATATTAAGATTTTCTTGTGGATTGTTCCGAAAGGCTGATAAACTCAATTTTTGAGGCTACTCACACTACACCTTTGATGAAATACTAAATGAGTCTTACATTTAAAAATATAAATTTGCATTGATAAGATCCCATGAATGAACTCTAATGTCAATGATAGTTTGGTTAACAAATATAATTGCTCACTATTTAATATTTTTAATGAGGGGACCAGACGCAAATGTTTACCAAATCTCTTCTTATGTAAAACTTCCCCTTCCAATTACGGAGGGTGATATTGTTGTAATTTAAAAAAGTGTTGCTAGCATAAACTATTGCAAATATCGGTAAAGTTTACAATAATTATGCATGCAAATAAAAATGTTATGTAAGGAGAATTTTATCTTTAATATTAATGTATTTTATTTTAGATTAAGTTTAGAGTCAGTATTTATTATAGTTTTAGTGTTTAAGTTATATTGGCCAAAACAGAGCTATAATGATAATGTTTGCCGGGATTAACGAACAATTTAAAACGGGTGTATTTTGAACATTTAGAATTTTGCTTAAGTCAAAGTTGAACAACTAAAGTTTTTGAATTTTTTGTTTCTTTTAATTGTACTGTTTTTAATTGTCTCAATAAAGCTTAAACTTGAACTTGACTAACCGTTTAAATCATTTTAGTATCTAACTTAGTTTATGGAAATTTGTATTATTTATGAGTCTTCATTTGACTCTTTGTAAAGTATTCATTGATTTAATTCTTTCCTTTTTTTTTTTCAAAATACGTCTTGGAGCTAAATGTTAGTGTTGATTTAGAATCTGAACTTCGATTTAAACTACATATGTATCTTCTCAAATTTTAAATGTAAACGTTTTGAACACTATTTCTATATTTTTTTTAATATACAATTCAAAGGAACTTTGTTGTGTCACAAAAACTGTTTTAGCATAAAAGGACTTAAAAAGAATTTTCGAAAATTTTATGAAGTACTACTATACATTTTTGGAAGACATTTACTAATTTTATAAAATATAAAAATTACTTCATGAATTGAAATTGCCTTATATACGTGTTTTTTTTTAAGTAAAATAACAAAAACTTAGCGGAGTAGAGTAATTTTGAGTTCAGATTTAAAATAGATCAGAAAAACTTTGATGATGTTAATTATGAAAACAATTCCATCAGTGAAATTATAGTGTCTGCTTGAAACAAGTTATTTTTCTATATTTGCTCAAAGTTTATAATCTTTCAGAAAATCTTATAATTTAAAAAGTTTTTTTCACTTAAATTCATTTGAAAACATAGCACTTTAACCTCCATATTAAGACTTATTTCAATTGTCAAATACAGCTAGGCTCTTCATTTCACTTTCTCTCGAAGTGAAATTGAAATCGAATCAATATATTTATCGTCGAAATCGATTTAATTTATTTAGAATTTAAATCGTAGTGAACTTCCATGTTTAACAATTCGATTTTTATGACTTTCAAGTGATTTGAATTCGACTAAATTAAATTTGTGTGATTTGACAAAAAGGATTTTTTTAAAACAGTAAAATTTTGACTTGAACTAAATAAGCTTTAACTTCTTTTCACCTGATGTTAAATGCTTAATGTCTTCTACGCAAATAATACTTCGTGAAAAATAATGTTCTTTCAAAAACAAATTATGAAAATCAACTGAATTATTTACTGACTGAAGTGATATTGATACTTCAGATGCTTTAATTTCACTTGAAGTGTTAACGAAAAGTATTCGAAGTTATTAAATTGATAAATTGAAAACAATTTTACTCGTTTTTTAATTAACATGTCAATTACATTTCACTCGAATTTGGGAACCTTGCTGATTATCTGTTTACAAATATTTTGTAGTTTACATCGAGACGGGACGAATCTTTTCTAGACTTTATTTATTTATTAATCCTTTTATTATATAAATTGAGCTAACTCAGTTCATCACTGTACATTTCTTATAAGGGCTTTTCTAATATTTGTTTTTATACAAAAAGTGATTTCTGTAGGAACCTCCTAGAAAACGATAAATATTGCATTTAAAACAAAGTTTGTGTAGAATTTCTTATCAGCAATTTCAAATAAATTAAAATTTCAATTTTTTAAATTATTATTTTCACTTATGTACTTGAAAAATATTCGGTCAAATTTCTAAAACCCAAAATTTATGTTTTTCTAAAAATTTTACAAAAATATTTATAAAAATGTTCATGTTTGCTAAAATTTGCGGTTAAAAAAATATCTTTTAAAGTTTTTATTTGTTCTTAAATTCAATAAAGCGACATGGTTATGTCTTTCTTGTTAAAGCTTTAAGTTTAATAAAAAAAACTCAATTGGTGTGCTAAATAAAAGCTTTAAAAATGAAAACGGATATACTATTTGTAAAGGTGTTTGCTTCAATTATTTTGGTCATAACATCAGTAGAAACACTTATCTTGGCTTTAAAAGCGATTCTATTTGTCTTTAATGTTCTATCTTTCTTGAAAGCTGAGTTTTGGTGTGAATTTGTAGGATTTTATGTGGTTCCATAGTGTAGCGGTTATCACGTCTGCTTTACACGCAGAAGGTCTCCAGTTCAATCCTGGATGGAACCAGAATTAAATATTTTGTTTCCTTTTTTAGAGTAAATGTTTTGACCTCGTTATAATAAAACAAGTACATTTCTTGGAATACAAATCAAAACAATAATTGAAGTGGCAGATCATAAAATATGCACAAATAAGAGCTTTAAAAAGAACCCTCTAAAGCTGAGCATTATTTAACTGATTTTAAATATGATTAGTTAGGAATTGTAGCAGCTCAGTTTGTTTCCTAATCGTTTTTCTCAGTACCTGACAAATGGAACAAAATTTCCTTAGTTAATATTGCCACAAAAGTTTGAATTTTGTCAAAGTATTTTAACCCTAATAGGCATCTGAAAGATCTTAATATCCACTCCTTACATAAAGCTACATTTAGTTTTTAAAAGCTTACTTTTGACATTTGTTAATTGATGGTTTTATAGTTGGATACAAATTTAAAATTATTTCGGAAAAGTTCATTATCAAAGAAACTGTGTGTCTTTAACTACAAAATGATATCACATATGGTAGCGTGGCCGAGCGGTCTAAGGCGCTGGTTTAAGGCACCAGTCTCCTCGGAGGCGTGGGTTCGAATCCCACCGCTGCCAAATTAATTATTTTGAATTTAAAAACACCAAGTAAGAGTATAAGTATTCTCTAAGGCTTTTCGGTCGACTCGAAAATTGTATTCAATTTTGAACTGCTTGTACAAGTTAATTAATAGAATAGAATTGACTTTATTTATATATAAAATTCAGTTATTCAATAAATGATTACAAATCTCATAATTATTTACTTAAGGTGGCGCTACAGTCCTGTGTGAACTAGGGCCTCACCTAACAAACTTTCTCATTAGCTCGGTCCCTAGCTAGATGTCTCCAGTTTCGCGCTCCAAGTTGGGTGAGGTCACCTTCCACTTGTGCGCGCCACCTGAACCGCGGTCTTCCTCTACTGCGCTGTCCTGTGCGTGCGGATTCGAAGACTTTCCGGGCCGGAGCATTGGTTTCCATGCGCTCTACGTGACCCAGCCATCTTAGTCGTTGGACTTTTACCCTTCTGGCTAAGTCTACATCGCTGTACAGCCCGTACAGCTCGTCGTTCCATCTTCTCCTCCACTCCCCTTCGATGCATACGGGACCATAGATCACACGAATAACTTTTCTCTCGAAGCGACCCAAGGTGCTTTCATCCGCTTTTGTCATGGTCCATGCTTCTGCACCGTATAGCAGGACGGGGATGATAAGGGTCTTATATAGCAACACTGTGGTCCCTCGAGAGAGGACTTTATCTCCGGTTGAAGTACCAGGCATCCGATGTTCACCACGAGGAGGTAAGAGTAGGAGTTGATAGACAGAGGTTGGTTTTTAGAAAAACCTGTGGACGCTTGTATCCTCTTGAATGCAAATGTCTACCATTTAAACATCACAAATCTCATAAAACCTAGTTTTAAAACCGTCGGTCAGATTGTAAGAATATGAATTCTGATAGCGATAGGTATCTCACATCTGGCTCGTAGAATCGAAGAAATTATATCCGTTGAGTTCTTGTCGTCGAAGTAGTTTGAAATTCCAAGATTAAACTCCCATTACTATAGAAGTCTCTATTATGCGATGCTTTGGCCTGGTTTATGAAATTTTGCCAAAATTTCTCATCCAATATCACAGCAAGGGAGTAAAGACTTCTTTAAAACCCGTTATATTATCCAAATGAAATTCAATCGATTCACCCGTCAAATTAGCAAGATTTGTACACAATTAAGCCGATTTATGATGATAAATTTTAATACTCTATTAAACCAGCCTTGATGAATTCAATCGGAGTATTTTGATAACGTAATAGAAATGAATCTTGAGCGTGTAGATGAATAACGGTGACAAACCTGTTTCGATATGAAGCAAATAATTAGGCGTTGTTGATGGGAGAGTGAAGACTCGCTTCAAAAAGAAACGTAATAATTTTTCCACATCCCCATATTCAACATATATTTCAACAACTTGAAATTCCCGATCCTGGTACTTCCATTTTTCATAACTAGCGTATCTTCCGTTTGTTAGATTTGCTAAGGTTAACTGATAAACCCCATGTATAGTAGTATTTTTCAAGTTTGACGATAATTTCTTGGAGTTGCTCTGGGGATTTCGATAAAAGCATACAATAAGCCCGGAACCTTTTCTGCCGCAAAGTTCACCCCTCCTCCCGTGTGCTTCACTAAATCCTCAATAAATGGAGTGAATAATAGAGTACTCAACGCACATTCTTGTCTTAGGCCCATTAAAGAACTGAAATCTTCGGAAAGGCATTGAATCTTTAAAAAGAGCTCTTAAATACTGAACATTTTGGATGATATGCCAATATTCAAAAGTTTTAGAAAAAGTGCTTCTCGATCACTGTCAAATGCTGCCTTACAATCTATAAAAAAGACATATAATTTTTATAGACGATTAAAGAACACATTTGAAATATTAAGTAACAGAAACACATAATCTGTAGTTGAATGTCCAGAGTGAAATCCAGCTTGCAGTCACTGAGCTTTCACACAAGAAGTAAATCTACTCAATATCATACTCGCAAATATCTTCTCTGGAACAAATGCATCTCCTTTTTTAAATATTTGGAAAATCACCGAAGACAGAAAACTAGGAGGAATTACTCCAAACTCGAATATTTCATTTTAACAGCAAAGAAGTTGAACTATTAAATTGCGGGAGGCATACTTGAAAAATTCAACTGGAATTCGGTCCTTAACAGCTGACTTGTTTAGTTTCGCTCTGTCTATCGCTGCAATCAATTCTTCTTCCCAAAATTATCTTTTATTATGAGCAGCATAGTGGAATTTGCATATCATATTGAGCAACGAAAAAAAATGATTCTTTATATCAGACGCCTTAAGACCGCAGCTGATAGTAAGCTAAGCCCACTTACTAATTTCATTCTTTTCCAAAATTCAGCAGACGATCTTGCCATTGACAGTGTGGTGGCATGTATGGATCGGTCCACTGTGGGCTCCTGGACAAATTCAATTAATGAATTGCTGAACTTACTATTGAACACTCACTTTCCTGGTAGTTCTCTAACCGAAACTTGCAACAGTTTTATACGTTCAAGTTCAAATACAACATATCCACAAGGTCTGATCACAAAGGATAAGCTATAAAGGGATCTCAACAGCTTCAAACCATTTAAAGCTGCAGGACCAGATGGAATAATACCAGCCGAATTACAAACGGCATCTGATATAATTGCACCAATCCTTGAGGCAATTTTTACCAGCCTGGTCCATGTTCCCTCGGCATGGAGAGAAGTTAAAGTTGTTTTTATACTTAAAGCAGGTAAATGCTCGCAAGTCAATCCTAAAGATCTACGACCTATAAGTCTATCATCATTCCTTCTTAAGACCCTGGAAAGATTGATTGATATCAATTTAAGGGCACGTATCGATACAAGACTTCTGTCTTCGTCTCAACATGCCTATTGTAAAGGTAAATCGGAGGAAACAGCGTTACACACTTTAATACGCACCATAGAATATTGCCTTCATCATAAAGAGTTCACTATGGTTGCTCTCCTTGAAGGTGCCTTTAACAACGTGGACACATCTGCTATCACATCTGTACTGACATCTCTAAATGAATAGAGTTCGCTTCGGGAGTTAATTCATTTAATGCTTACTAGCAAAACTGGGCAACTCTTCTAGCAGACGATTCGTTAGTAGAGGGACACCGCAAGGTGGTGTTCTATCCCCTTTCCTGTGGAACCTAGTATTGAATGAAATCCTAACTAGTCTGGACTGGATGCGGAGGGTTTCAGAGTGATAGCCTATGCGGATGACGTTGCTATAGCAGTTTCAGGAAAGCATCTTAATATCCTAAAAGAACTCTTACAAAATGCCTTGGAAAAACTAGTACTTTGGGCTAATGGGTGTGGACTGGGTGTTAACCCACACTAAACCGATCTGGTCTTATTTTCGAGGAGATACAAAATTCCATTTGTCAACCCTCCTTATATTAAATTAATCCAATTAAAATTCTTAGACGAGGCTAAATACCTGGGTCTTGTCTTAGACAAAAAACTAAATTGGAAACGCAACGTACAGGAAAGAGTCAAAAAAGCTACTGTAGCTCTCTTTTCCTGCAAAAACCCTATTGGTAATAAATGGGGTTTACAACCCAGAATCACGCATTGGCTATACACATCGGTAATCAGACCGATTTTAACGTCCGGTGTGGCAGTATGGTGGACTGCTTTAGAGAAAGGTATAAACAGGGATAAGCTAAATAAAGTCCAACGTTCAGCTTGCCTATGTATAAGCGGATCGCTTCGTACGACCCCATCTGCGGCACTGGACACCTTGCTCTACCTAACACCTCTTGACATATTTAGCAAACAATTAGTTGCAAGCTCTGCTATTCGCCTTAATGCTTCGTCGCAGTGGACTAACAACAACATTGGCCACTCCGTAATTCTAAGGTACTTAGAATCAATTCCAAAGCACACAGACTACACCATCCCCCAACTTCAATTCGACAGAAACTTCCAGATTTCTATGCTTACCAGATCTTTTTGGGAGAATAGGACATTGTTGGAGGATGAGTCAATAAATTTTTACATATCATTACATATCCCAATCATTGTAGCGTGTTCCATGCGGAACTTTTGGCGATTAAAGAAGTCTTGTCTTGGCTCAAAGAAAACGTGATATCAACATCTGATATCCGTATTTTCTCTGACAGTCAGGCCGCTATCAAATCTCTGGACTCTGTCTCTACAAACTCTATAACAGTCCATAACTGTTGATCATCTCTAATGGAGATGGCGCAACAATTTAATATTCACCTTTGCTGGGTGCCGGGCCATAGAGACATTCCAGGTAGCTGTAAGGCAGATGAACTCGCCAGGAACGGTACAGTACAGCCCATGCTACCACGTTTGGCAAGTACTGGCATACCAATCGCTACTTGTAAACTGCTGCTAATGCAAGACGCTGTGAGTACGGCAGGCACCAGGTGGAACAACATCACCACGTGTCAAGTCACAAAAAACATTTGGCCAACACTGGATTTAAAACGTTCAAGGTGCTTGCTCTCCCTAAGAAGATCACATATCAGCTCGATAATTGTTGTCATAACTGGACACTGTCTAATAGGAAAGCACGCCACGAGACTAGGCGTATTCTCAAATGACTTTTGCAGAAGCTGTATGGACGAGGAAGAGGAAGAAACGGTTCTTCATCTTCTCTGCACATGCCCTGCTCTAGCTCGAAAACACTAGAATTACCTAGGAGAATTCTTCTTTAACGATCTAAATCATACCAGTATAATCAGCCTCTCACGTTTCGTAAGGGACTCAAGCTGGTTCCATTGAGCTTAGGAGGAAGCAACAAGATTCATGGGGTATCACAATGGGCCATTAAACTGGCTTAAGTGTGTTCGTTTCCATCTTGGACAGCCACTATAACCCAACCTAACCTAAGCCCTAGTTCTCAATAGACTGTTTTGCTACCTAAATTAATTTAATTTTAAGTGATTTAAAATCAGATTAGTATAATTTTGGAAAAATTTATAACAATTTTCTTATAAATCCAAACACAAAAATATTTGTCACCTTGAGCATTTTAGTAACAAAAAAACAATATTACCTACAGAATAATTGTATGCAGCTATAAATAAAATGTTTGACATCTGGTACAATTTTGAGAAAAATAGAGGAAACGTTTTTTTTTCGCAAAATATAAAAACCCAAAATCCTTAAAAACTCAGTACTTAAAGTTGATAAATATCGATTTACGACTCGAATATTTTGACAAAAATTAAAGATATTGATTTAAAACTAATTTTATGTTATACAAATATTAATTCTAACATTTATTTAAATGTTTCAAAAACCTAACTGTCAATTGTTAAAAAAAAAAATAAGAATATAAAAAAAGTAAAATTTTTAAAAACTGATGTTTGATTCGAATGTTTGGAAAAAACGTTGACTTTATATTTGTTATCTTGAATAAAATGTTGCTACTAATATTTTACTGTGAAGTGTTTTAGCAATTCTTAAAAAACTGCATCCTTATGTTGGAACAGAAAAGTAAAACGTAGCTTTTTAATAACCTTTGCAATTCAATAGAGCTTTAGTTTAATTTAAATATCTTAGTTTAATTAACAAATTGTAAAACAAGCATTGGTGTTAAGCTTCAAAATTTAAAACTCAATATGTTTTTGTGTTCTAGTCTCAATTAAAAATATGTAAATTGTTTCCAAAAAATGTGCATTGTTTATTGTTTCGTGTTTCCACACTATTGTACCCGATTATAAATTAGGTTCAAGTGCTTTTCGCAAGAATTCAACCTTTTGTTCATGTAATATACCAAAAATCATGTAGGTAGGTAATTAACATGTTCCGACCTTTTATTTGAATAATTTCAATAAAATATTTTCGAATCTCAACAAAAACAAGCACAATATAATCACTCACTATACAAAACACCAAACCTTTTGATACTGGAAACAGCCTGGTGCTGATTTTCAAACAATCCCTTTTTATTTGTACGGTTTTAAATTACCTTAATTTCCATTGAAGCAAATCGAAAATTTTAATACACCCCAACTCGTACCCGAATCCGCCATCCAGATCCTGAGTGTTGCCTTTGTATGGTATTTTATGGCTCAATTTCACACCCAGTCATCCGTTTGGACGAATCAACTATACGTAACATTTATACGATGAATGATAAATCGATTACGTGCACATTCTTTCCTCATATAAACATACATGCATATAATATCTCCCTCTGTATGTATGGAGGTATGTCAGGTAATGAAATTCATTGAAAAACGCTTAATTCGAAACGATGAAATTAATCGACTCTCATTTCTATAAAATTCAGTTTCACAATTGACTGGGTTTTCAATTCGGTTTTGAGCATTCGTACCGTACATGTGCTTGAACGCTGCGAACGAGTAAGAATCATTTCATTTCAGGGAATAAAAGAACATATTTATGGTTTCGAATCAATGTGAATGTGGACATTTCGGACACACCTCCGTGAGTTTAAATATCACTGGAAAGGCCGGCAATACCGTCCGTTTGATAGCGGCCGGCCGGCAGACGTCGGCCTCGCCGGCAGCAGCATTTTGCTTGCTAATCGAAATAAATTTTGAAATTGCATCTCGTTTTCTGCAACAATTAAAATTAATTATGTTCGTTCAACCGCACCGCAATACAAAAATAAAATGTTCTGTTGTCATCGTTACTTTTCTTATTTTTATAAATAAATAACAAGAATCAATTAAAATCGAAATGTACACCTGGATACATACAACCGTGTCGTAATTTGATGGGCCAAGAGGTTGAATAAAACTTTTAAGGCTATTTTTTGAGGTATGCAAGGATAGAGGGAATACGACCGGACGACTTGATTCGATACGACGACGTCTGTAGCCTCAAATCAGTTTAACGATTGAATTTAACGAGCGTTCCATTTTACAACCACCCCCAATCCACGACCCACCACAAAATGGAACTTTAGGTATACAGAAAGGATAACCAGTGACCTCAAAAAAGGGGATACTCGTACTTCAGTGAAAACAAATAAAATAAATAAATGGAATGAAGAAGCTTTTAAGTGGGGCTGGAGCTGGATAAGTCTGCACTTCAATTGAAAGTCTACATAATCTATCATTTGGCTACTATGAGTCGTTTTGAAGAGATAAAACAATAAAATTTATGGATTTCGTATATTATTCTATTTTTGAAAATTTATCCATGGATGTGTTTTCACAAATTTAACACTTAATTAAGAAATTGCTTCATAAAATTCGTTTCTGACTTTTGACTGGAGCTTAATAAAGGAAGAAATGATGTTTAAAGTGTATATTTTATATTTTTAATAAACACAAATCAAATATCTATAACGATAAGAACATAAAATGGGAGTTCTGATTGCCTTCACTTTGTATTGAGTAAAAGTTCGTACTTAAGAGAATATTTCTGTGATTTTACGATTTTCTAAAACTTTCTACAATATCCGGTTTTTTTGGAAAAGTACTGTTTATGGTCAATAAACTTTAATATTTCTCAATGATTCGGTACATTATTTTAACCTATTTTACTTATCTTCAAGTACTTACATTGAAAGCATTAATAGACCCTTTTACTTTTAAAGTTTAAACTGAGAATGTTAATAAAAATAGGGAAATGATCAAGAAGAAATACTGGTGCACATGGGTTAAACAGTTTTGAGTATAAATATGGGACACAAAAGTAATTTGGGGTAAGAATTACATATTCTTGATGTGAGGTTGGGGAAAGAAGCTCTATTAAGTTACAAAATAAGCTAACAGTCAAGCTAACAATCAGCTGACGATAGAAATTTCTTCAAGAACGAGTATTACGGATGATGAATCAATTCAGGGAATAATGCAATTGTTTATTTCAGCAAAATATTGTTAACAAAATTATTGGTAAGCTAACGAAATTAACAAAATATTTTGCAGATTTTTGAGAGATATTAAACTTTTGGTTTATTGTTTTATGAGAAGTACTCTTTTTTTGGAGAATTTAAGATTAAGATTTAGGTTTAGATTTTATTTCATTTTCTTTTTTTTCTTAACATTTCTTTAAAGTTTACAAAATCACAATAAGCATCGAAATGCCGTCTGACAGGTTGACAAGATAAATTTAAAGTAGTGTAAAGCTTTTAATGGTACTTTGCAGTACATAGAGAGTTTTTCCACGGTCATCTCATTTAAGAGTTTTATCATTTTCTCTTCCGCCAGGTAATTAGATCCAATGAAGGTTCTGCTACTTTCTACTACACTGAACCAAAAAGGTACATGATTTTCATGAATATGTGCCTGTTCTTCATGTAAAAATACATAAAAAACGAGCTAAACATCGCGTTCATGTAATTTAGGTATAATTGTATGAATTCATTCGTACGAGTAGGAACGATTCTTACGATGTAGGATTCATTCATAAAATGTAGGTATTTGATATTCCTAAATCCAATGTTTGCATACTTAAGTTACAGGAATTACGTTCATGCAATGTGATTTTTATGCAATTGCTATACATAGAACTTATGAATATGTGCCTAGATTTTATGAATGCATTCCTAAAATCTATGTATAGCATACATGAAAAATATGAATCTATACATAAAACCCTAAATTCTGTCCCTAGATTTTATGAATGCATTCCTAAAATTTATGTATATCATACATGAAAAATATGAATTTATACATAAAACGAAAAATTCTGTCCCTAGATTTTATGAATGCATTCATAAAATCTATGTACACCATACATAAAAAATATGAATCTATACATAAAACCCAAAATTCTGTCCCTAGATTTTATGAATGCATTCCTAAAATTTATGTATATCATACATGAAAAATATGAATTTATACATAAAACCCGAAATTCTGTCCCTAGATTTTATGAATGCATTCCTAAAATCTATGTACACCATACATGAAAAATATGAATCTATACATAAAACCCAAAATTCTGTCCCTAGATTTTATGAATGCATTCCTAAAATCTATGTATAGCATACATGAAAAATATGAATCTATACATAAAATCCAAAATTCTGTCCCTAGATTTTATGAATGCATTCCTAAAATGTGTGTATATCATACATGAAAAATATGAATCAATACATAAAACCCAAAATTCTGTCCCTAGATTTTATGAAAGCATCCCTAAAATCTATGTACACCATACATGAAAAATATGGATCTATACATAAAACCCAAAATTATGTCCCTAGATTTTATGAATGCATCCCTAAGAACTATGTATAGCATTAATGAAAAATATGAATCAGTCTTTAATTTTATAAATACCTATTCAGAAAACGCATGAATTTTTCATAAAATTTATGAATCCTTTACATAAAACCCAAAATTATGTCCCTAGATTTTATGACTGCATTCCTTAAAACTATGTGCTGCCTTCATGAAAAATATAAATCGGTCATTATTTTTCTGAATATCTTGTCATAAAATGTTTGCATAAAGCTTAAGTTTTATGACTAAATATTTATGAAAATAAAGAAAGATTATATTATTCATAAAATGCTTACATAGCAATAATGACTGCCGACACAAAAGCTTAGAAAAAATATTTAAGGTTTCACAAAAGTTATAAGTTTCATAAAATTTTTAAAAAATGCATACGTATTATGGCTAAATATTTATAAAAATAAAGAAAAATTTATATTATTCATTCAACTTACATAGCCTCAATGGATGCATCAAATGTTCCTATATCTCCTTAAAGTTTTGTACTCGTATCAAGAAGGAAGCTGAAGTCATCTAAAATTGAAAGCAGAATTTTGTTCCATTTTCCGCAGATTGATTAAAATCATGTTGGATATTTTATCGTTTCAGGAACAACACCATCGTCATTCTCAACCCAGAAAATCACCTTCATGCAGTACATTTGCTGCTTCATTTTGCACTTCAGCTGGTCACAAATGATTTCTGATTTTAAAACGGATACATCATAATTAGGGCAACAAAAAATATGTCCTAAAAAACTAGTTTTAAGCGCTTATAATAAACCCTTAAAAATCAAATATATGCTCAATAAATGTAAAAGATGTTTATAAGAAGCGTTTTTGCTTTAGGAAATTAATTAATAAGAACAATACCAATCAAAAACAGAAAAACCAAAACTCTTCTTCTTCACTCCAACTTTTTGAAGATTAATAAAACATCCAAAAAATTTGTTTAATGGCGAATAGTTCAACTTCGCAACATACAGACATATATTATTTAAGAAAAAAAAACAAAGTTAATAAAGCAAATTATTTTTTAATAAAAGAAATTCGGTCGTGTCCTTGGTACAATAATGTACCTACAGGAATGGTTTATACCTTCCTGGAATCCTTGAAGTGTGAGTAAGAAAGTGACATTCACACTTTTTAGTTACAATCAAAAAAACTTTTAAGAACACGTCCAAGTGAGTTCCAAAATTTTTATTTTCCTATCAAAAATGTTTAAAAATGCAAACATTCGAACTCATTCGGTCGTGTCCTTGGTACAATAATGTACCTACAGGAATGGTTTATACCTTCCTGGAATCCTTGAAGTGTGAGCAAGAACGTTGCATTTACACTTTTTGGTGTGTCTATGGATTGAGATTGTGTTCATCCATATCCATACTAATATTATAAATGCGAAAGTGAGTCCGTCTTTTCACTGCAAAAGGATCTCGATTCATACAAAAATTGTACCCAAGAACTTTGTTCAAGTCTGGTGGTCATAATTTTCATGAACGGTTCATGTTACCGATTTCATGTGTTTTATATTCATAGAAACTAGGAATAAGTATACACAATTTATAGAATTGGTGTTGGAAAATTTTAAAAATCCAGGTTCATGAGTCATAAGATATAGGAGTAGACATTAAATTCATCAATATATGCATACAAAATAAAAAATCCAAGTTTTGTAAGAACTATCCCTACAACTTAGGATTTTGTTCCTAAATTATATGTATTATTCATAAGAAAGTGCAAATGTTAAAGCAGGAACCGTTCATGCTCGTATGTAAAAATACATAAAATCTAGGATCAATGATTTTAAACGAAATTCTTCCATACAAATTTTTTTAGGAATTGAGATGCATAAAAACAACACCCATACATGAACTTTATGACCGTTTTTTCATACATTTTCGGGAAAAATGTGCCATTTTGGCTCTAAGAACGCCGTTCCTAGATATTATGTACAATTTTTTTTTTCAGTGTAGCACAAGGCATTTTCCTTAGAAGTGAAAAACCCCCTTATATATAATTGAGATGCAGGAGCTCCCCTCGAAGTCATATCATCATAGAAATGACCTCCACACTGTTATCATCTCTAAAATTGTTATTTGGACCAAGATTATAACAGAGATGTTTGTAAATTAACCTATAAGTTGAAGCTTCTTCTATAAAGAACTACGGAGTTTTTCATCAACACTTGCAATTAATTTATACAGTTTAATCCTGAAATCATCTACGTTACCGAAATCCAGATCCAGTGATATTCGCCAACACAAACCCAGATCGTGCAATTCTACGTAGGAACTACTTCTTTGATTGATTGTTTTCTTTGGTAATCTTATATTTCGCAATTGCAGGACTTTGATGATGTAGTCTATATTTAATTTTAAGGTTTAAATAAAAAGAGCCAAAATTCCAGTTTCCAGCAAAACCATGTAATTTGGTGTGTTGCAGGGGAGGTGATGTATTCTTTCAATAAAGAATCTTAGAGGTTTTTCATACTTTCGTAGGTACTGTTTGTACCCCAAAACTGTGCTGCATAAAGCATAATACACCTAGACACTACTTTAAACACACGAAATTTGGTACTTTTTGCTATGTTCTTGTTCAAGAAACACTTTGACCAGGAAGTTCCGATTGCACTGTACCTATTTGTTCATAAGTTATCCACTAAGATGTCTTTCCATATTATGATTATTTGTAAAGCACACTTCTAGATAAATGAATTCTCTGACCACCACAATCAAGTTGGAATCGTAGCTCCATCTTTCATTTGAGCTATTTCTTCCACCTCCGTTCTTCAAAATCAATATTTTAGATTTACTTTAGTATCGTCGTATATATTTCTGAGTCCATAAAGTTTGTATAAGAGCGCATTTCTGTCCACCGCATCAAACGCTGCTTAAAAATTCACGAAGAAACAGTAAAGTTTTTTTGTGTATAGTTTTACAAAATATTTTGATACTTGAAAAAAAAATGAGTAGGTTTTAGAAAAACCAAGTCATGTTTACATCATTGTTAATAGAAAATCACACTTTTGAGGATGTGTGTCCTCGATAACTTCAAGACTTCCAACTTTACGGTGATTGTTTCTTTGAGAAATAACATAGTCAAGAATCTTGTCTTCCGAAATTGTTGCGGAAAAATGTTGTCAACGAAATGTCTTCCAAATCCGGTTACTAACATCATAAATCATAGTTTTTTAGTACAATCCTTTCACCGTAACAGTTGCAGTAAGGATCAAACAAACTATCACGTTGAACATAGATTTGCCTTTAAAAAAAAATCTTGAATTTTTCAAGCCCCAAATACGACAATTCTGTTTATGAGCCTAAGTTTCAGGGAAAGTTTGGAAATGGGTTTAAAAACTCAAGGAAAGGAATGAAAATCTTGATTATTTTCATACATTTTAAAGACATATTCGATCAGATTGACTTCTGATTAAAAGTGAAGGTAAATGCCTTAGGATATAACCTTTATTCAAAATGCTGTATAGTTTTGTTCGTTTAATAACTAAATCCAAGATTTGCACCATTTTTGTATCAAATTTAAAATATTTGAATGCGCTTTATTTTCAGTAAAATTTTACTTGTGAACAGTTTCTTATTGTAAAATCACGTAGATTATAGTCACATTTTTAATTATGAAAAATGTCTTGCATCGTCTAAAAAATCCTTAAAACTTAACAGAATTTTTGCAAGGACTGATATGTGATTTTTGTACAAGTTGTGATCTGTAATATATTCAAAGCTGAAGAAAGTTGAGTGTACTTTCATAAGCGATTCAGTTCAATGTATTAGAAGTTTCAGAAGAGATCTTTTATTAATTTAAGGAAGATACTCGAAGATTATCTCCAATCCAACAAAAATTGTTTCAATAATCCGTTCGATTAGATAAACCTTCAAAACACAGGTGGAACTATTGTTGAGCAAGTCATAAGAAGTTATCGTTTCTCAATATATTTTGTATTTTTGCCAAAGTTAATTTCGAAAAAAGGATTTTCGAGTTTTTTCTTCATAATTACTACGAAATTCGTATTAGAATAATTTTGCAATACGTCTTAAACTTTAATTCGGAAACCGGGTGGGTAAAGATTCCTGGCTTTAATATTTTGGAACATCATTTTTGAATTTCCAGGTGAGTTGAAAGTGAAAGAAAAATATAAATATTTCAAAATTAGGTAGCTTAGGATATTGATTTATTATTAGTCTGAATTATGGAACAATCAGTGTTGTTAATGGTTTTCCAATAACTTCATTTTGATCAACATTTTATTTGGGCAGCTGTCGCTTTGGAAGCGATCACGTTATGAAATTTGACAAAAATGTCAACGAAAACACAACGGTACACTGTTCTACAACGCACGGAAGATTTAAAAATATACCTGTTAAGCAAGTTTGTCTTCAAAGATATAAATACCATTTGACTTGTCAACAAAACCGCACGTTTCATCCCAAGGCACAACTCATCCTAGGACAGCTCATCCCGGAAGAGAAATATACATACTTGCAAGCATACTTAACGAAAACAATTGTTTGTGTATTCAACTAGTTCGTTCAAAGCTTTTTTCTTTGAATAGCTTCATTTTAATTTTATATAAGAAGAACCAGGATGGAAAATAAATTATCTGAAGGTAAAAAAGAGGCAAAACATGTATGTTTCAATTGTAAAGCGATATCCTATTGGTTGTGTAGTTAGGTAGGTGTCGAAAAAGGATAAAGAATAGTTCATTGGCGTTCTCGGCTTTATGCAGATAGAGAGATAAAGACATGTTTATGATGATAATAAAGGAATGTTATTGGTCGTAGAAGGTGCTTACTACAATGCAATCACATTCCTTCTTTCCTACAAGTTTTCAGAGCACACATGGAGTTATTACTTTCAGATTATTTTTTTGTGAAAATTAAAAAAAAACAAGCATGCGAACAAGTACAAGAAATTGTTATTCATGTGTTGTTTAAAGTCAGGCTCTTGTGCGTTTTGGATTTTAGTTATGAAGTGGCACGCAAGCAGTAGTTGTAGAGGTTTTACGTTTCTTTAACTAGTACTAGGTATTTATTCTAGATGGGCCAGATGGTCATAATTATTATTTCCATGACATGAGGAAAGAGGAGCGGTTTTTAAACCGTCACCATAGCAGAGAAGGAGGCGTTATGGTCTGGGGCTCAATTTCGTTTTATGGCACTATAGACTTGGTAATCCAAGATAGTAAAATGACTGGAAAAACCTACAAAGCCTTGCTGGAATCAGTATTCTCCAAAATTACCGAGCTTTTTGGACCAATTTCATGGATTTTTCAGCAGGACAACGCTCCGATACACACAGCCCGAGAGGTAAAATCCTTCATTGCAAACCAAAACATCTACTTGCTGCCTTGGCCACCATTTTCCTCGGACCTTAACATAATGAAAAATGTGTGGGGCTGGCTTACACGTAAGTGTATGAGGGAGGGAAGCAATACGATGACAAGGAAGCGCTTATTCATGGTATCAAATTGGCCTGGAGTGAGATTTCACTGGACTACTTGGAATCTCTTTATAAATCCCTAAAAGATAGAATTTATTAAGTTATTTTAAAGGCTGGTGGCGGCACACATTATTAAATATTTAATAAAACCCAAAAAATTTAAACAAAATATGAATAACTGCATTTTATTTTCATTTATTTTATGTGCTTCTAATCTAATGACCCGATTTATTTTCGCATATTCTTGACTTAATTAACAATTTGTCTTAGAAGTTCAGTTAGTTTAATCTCTTCTATACCCAAAATGTATGTTGTGTTGTTAACAAAATAGTCTTTCATTAACCATAGTTATTTTTTTTAATCCATTATTAAAGGGAGAAGTATCGATTTTACTTCTAAAAAAATTGTGCTTCTAACCTTATGACCCGCAGTGTATATAGGCGAATGCAAGTAAAATATGTGTGATACAATCTTATTCGTAAAGAATAATATTTTAAAATCATATGCAAATGGTACCAAGATAATACTTCTTGATAGACACTTAAAAATATATTGTTGAATAAACATATCATATTCGTTAATCCGATGCAGTGGTGCTACACGGACAGCCATCGTTGGTATTTACAATAATTATTGTTGTAAAAATACATAAATACGTACCAAATACATTAATTTGGATAAAAGATAGGAATGTAATTACAATTTTGTCAAAATAATGGGCTCTTTCGGGCTCATGCACAGTTAAAATAGTAAAAAAAAAAACTGTTTAAAGATTCAAAATTTTACCTGAAAAATAGAGCGGTTTTTTTTAAATTAATTTGTCATATATAAAAATTTTCAATTTTGTTCTAAAAATATTTTTATTATGCAGTTGTTCAGTGATTTGTTGGCTCTTAATTTAATAGTTCTTTTAAAAATTTAGTCTTTAGATCTTTAGGAAGTAGTTAGCATCAACAGATGAAACAATAAACATAAATATTTGGAAAGAAACGTCAAAAGTGTTTTTAAAAATGTTTGTGCGTATTCAGTTGAAGCGTAGTGTATACAGATAAAATCAAACAACTTATTTATTTAAAAAATAAACATTTTCTAACATACAATTTAAAAACCCTACTTTCCTTTTCTTCAATGTTAAGTCTCATTAGAATTTTGAGTTAAATTTGTAAATTAATGTATTTTTTATGTTTTGGGGTTGGTCACAACAGACAACCAAAAACGTTGCATAGGTATTGCTACCCTACATATACGAGTACTCTTTAGTCAAGATTGAATATAGCCCCAATTGAGAGATGTACTGTGGTTTTTATCAATAAAATTGAAAATCTTTACAAAATTATTATATCGTGGGTTAAAACCATCATCGCGGTAGCCGGAAATGAAGTACAATAAATCGATAGATAACGTTTCACGATTTGTTGGTCCCTATAGTGTAAAAGAGTACAAACAAGCTGATTTACTTGTACTCCACCAACATAACATCGTCACCGTCATTTGGTGCAACGGATATATTGCAGAATTTTCAAACTCCCCTGCTCCAAAGCGAGAATCCTTGAAATCAAAAAGCTTAATTGTAAATTTTAAACGCTGTCAACGAAAAATAGAGAAAGACATCAACAAAAATAAATACAAACAAAAAAAGAACAGAAACATGAAAACACTGGTGGAAATGAAAAATTTATTACAGCAGACACAATTCACATAATATGAACATAAAACAATG